>NC_085926.1:182086060-182389090 GCF_029289425.2 Pan paniscus | reverse complement strand
ACAAATTCCTCTTTGAGTAGACCTCTCCGATGTGAGCCACCTGGAAAAGGCCTGTTCTTAGATCATTACATTAACTCAAACATGATGCCTCTTTGTTAAGCCTGCTCTGATTCTCCTAACACAGGCAGGGTCTCTCCCTGCCTTGTCTCATGTGGCCATTTCTCACACTCCATCTTATAGAATCGAGATGTTATGCATATCATGTACCTGTTGTTTTTGTTTGTTTCATTTGTTCGCCTGGGTGGAAGGGGTTTGAATTATTCCAGTTTCTATACCCACGATGTATAATTATTCTTGGGTTGCACAAAGCCATTCATTATTGTATTGACTGACTTCTCTTTTATCTCTAGTCCCTATTCTCATTCCCCTTCCTCCACAGGTAGCTATTTTACCATGTTAATGGGCAACTTTATTTGAATGTGTTTTTGCAAATGTGTACTGTTGATTTATTTGCATACATTTAAAAAACCTGTTTGAAAGGTACCATGTGATAGGTCTTATTCTGTTTCCTCCTTTTTATATTTTTAACACCCAACCACGTTGCAGTGTGACATCTAATTCAAGGCGTCTAGTCTCTGCATAATACCCCAGGGAAGTTCTCATGCGGACCCATAGGGAGCACATATGAAGATGTTATCACTGTTTGTTTTTTATGGTGGCAGGGAGTTGAAGATCACCTGAGTGCCCATTGCGGGGAGAATGGAGTGGTAAAATGTAACAAGGTACCCATGGTGGGGTATTATGCAGAACTGAGCTCTGCCTCCTACCTGCTCATGAGATGGGGAATTCCTTAGATAGAGAAACAAGGCTGAGATGCTGAACAGCCAAACAGAATAACTATGTCCACAAGGCCCCTCCTCTCCCATAAGGTCTGTACCCGCTGAACTGTGTGGGGGCTGTTCAAAGAACTTGAACTTTGTTAATAGTCACAGTTCAGAGATAACTGATACCCTGGGCATCGCTGATAAAAGCCATTATAAGAAGAAACAGCGTGGAACCAAAGAGAACACTTACTTTACCGGACAAAGGTATCTCCTGTTACAATCCACATTCGTCTTCCCACTCTTAGGGCCTAAGTGACTTTGGGGTTTCAGAAACTCTGGGAGGCTGATCCTCAACCCGACCCCAACCCAGCCTACCACAGCAGCATGAATGTGCTTTGGGAAGACGATCGTCTGGGTGGAGGGTGGAGGAGAAAGGTAGAATCCTGCAGAGCTCAAAGAACGTTCCTGTGTACCCCCCACCACCCTCCAGGGATAAAAGAGCTGCTTCCCTCCCTCTTGGCATAAGCATCATTCCCTACAGAGACTGGCAGAGATCTGAAACCATGCAGGGACAGCTGTGGAGGCTGCTGTCAGTGGAGACCCAGGCTCAGAGACCCAGCCCGCCGGTAGTAAGAGCGTCCCCCATGGCGATGGCAGCACTCCAGGCCACCTGAGGTCAAGAGGGCTCCACCCAGCCAGCTGCAGCTTCCCTGGGAGCTGTGGAGGGTGGCAAGTGTGGGATCAGTGCCCAGCCGTCAGCACGGGCAATACCTTTGCACCTGACCAGCAACCCACTGCCAGAGCAGCCACAAGGACTGATTCTTGGGCCGGTGAGATTCCAGAGTCTCCCTCAGCACAGGTGCTGAAGGGAAACTCTGCAAGACCCTAAGAGCCTCTGTGATCAGGTGGGGGCTAAGAGGCGTCAGAATGTGGATGCTCCTGTGAATCAGACTGGACTTGTAGTTCCAGGCCGCAGAGTCCTGGCGTGCGGGCACCATGGTCATAATGATGATCTTCATTGCCATGGCACACACCATTCCCATGTATCAGCTTTATGCCTGGGCAGAGCAGAGGGGTGTGACTGAAGGCACAAGGGCAAAATGCCATTATTGAGGCGCCTCCTGCTGCCCCGGGAAGCACTTACCTGAGTGGTGAGTCCACCTGTCTACCCATTGGACCGCCGTTATGCCCCGGGCAGGATAGAAGAGGCAGTGGTTCCCTGCCTGTGATGAGTCCCTGGGCTCTTCTCCTCAGGGCAAGTGGTCCTGCCCTGCTGGAATTGTGTCTAACCAAGGGTAGAGGTACCAGCAGCAGGTACCTGTGGAAGAGACAGAGAAAGCGGTTGTCTCCTTAATATCATCCTTGCTAAGTTCTTTCATCTTCCAAGGACAAAACAGATGGTGAGGAAGAACAGGGCGGACCTTGAGGAACTGGTCTTACTTGGAATGCTGGGGCAGCCGGTCACAGGGTTTGGGATTCTTCCTGTGGAGCGTGGAGCGGCTGTGATCCACCAAAGCAACTAGCGGTGCACGGAGCTGGGCAGGGTGGCCAAGGCCTTGGCCGTTGATGTAGGTGTTCGAGGCACGGATGGCCTGTTGATCTATGCGCAGCTGCTGCAGCTGTGTGTGTTGATGCGTCCCACCCACCAAAGGCCCCAAGCTTCCTCACCACCTTCTGCTGGCACCGTCTGCAGCCTCTGACAGCATAGATACTCTTCCTGGGGTGGGGGCTTGGGGGGCAGGTGCCCCAGGATGCAGTGATAGAGTTCCGGAGGCTCAGGGCTGGGGTGGGCTGCAGGATGGGGCTGTTCAGGCTGAGCTGTCCTTCTGTCCTTAGCCTGCACCTTTCTTTTTGGCCCCATCATAGACCTTTAAGCATGCCCCCAGATGGACAGGCTGAAGTCCCCTTGACCCACAGTTTGGCTTTCTATCCCTGCAGCCATGTCCTCATTTTCTGGGGCTGGTCAGCTCCTGGTATGGCTTCAGGACCTGTCCACAAGTCTGCCACCTCACTGTGTGGATGTGGCTTCAGACCTCTCTGGAAAGTCAAAAATGGAGACGGAGACACTCTTCTGACAGGTTTGGGTGGTCCAAAGGATGAGTTGCTGTGGAGAGGTGGAGGGAGTAAGGGCGGGCCAGTGGGGAGCGGGCACCTGGGCGAGTCTTCCCAGTTTTCACTGCTGTGATTGCTATGAGGATGTGTATGAAGCAGGGTTTGTGACAGGCCAACTCTGCACAGGGCCCACCATCCACAAAGTGCTTGTATGCCTGCATTCTCTTGGTCCTTTTTGAAAACATTGCTAACAGGTCAAAACCCAAAAGCGACCACAGCCATGTCTGACTTCAGGGGTGCAGATGCTGGGTTGGTAGAAGACCCTTCTGTCCCTCTCTGCAGAGTTGAGTAACCTGCCTGCACATGAGGTGGTTGGAGGCTTCTTATCTTTTCTTTAGTTTTTAACATAAACTTTATTATTGAAGCATAACATAAATACAGAGAAGAGCACAAATCACGAGTTCAGTGGCTTTTCCAAAATCACATGTGTAACTAGCATCTAATCAAGAAATTGAACTCTACTAGAACACCAGAAGCCCCCTAATGCTTCCACTCAGTCACTCCCCCACCATGCTAACCACTAACCTGACTTCTAATACCTTAGCTTCCTTTCACCAGTTGGGGACTTTATAGGAATAGAATCATCTGATATTATTGAAGGACTTTTAAGAACAGAAATATTGAATACCCAATATTGAGAACTTTGCTTTGGGATGATATCATCATCCTCATACACATAATAAAGCCTGCTGAGCAAACAAATGTCTTTTGCATGTGTTTTTGTTTTGCTTTGTTTTGTTTTGTTTTCCAGATATTAGAGGTGACAATCCGTGGAAAGGAGCCGAGTCTCCCATCTGGGTCAGTGCAGAAACGGAGCAAAGGGAGCTTCTGCAGAATGTGTTTGCAAGTAAGGCACCGCTTGAGCAGATTCAGACACTCCAAGCCAGATGGGAGGGGGAACATTGGGCAGAGCATTGGACTTCCCCTCAGAAGGTAGGACAGGGGCTGAGTCAACTTCATATACTTTCCACTAACAATGGAATTATAAACTAGATAAGCACATTTCACTGGAAAAGATACAAAGAACTAGTCATCCCCATGGACATATGGTCGTCCCTATTTGACATTAACTGGCTGGTTATTCTTGCATGATTTATACCTTCATGAGTCAGATTATGTGATTGAATCAAACAAAGCATGCGTAAGTCTGGAAAAAGAGAGGAAGGGGAGGAGGCTCCAGCCATAGATATCAGAAGAGACCAGAGAATAAATAAAACCCCTTCTGGTAAGAGATTGCCATTCTACTCTCTATTGTGAAAAGTTGCTACTGGATGCAGAGACACTTACAGGGGGCATCGAGAGGGTTTCCAGAACCAGTCTTGGGCAGCTGACAGGCCAAATCTTAAAAGAAAAGTGAACTCCTTTGCCCTCCAATAGCAGCAAAAGCTGAAACCAGAAGGGCACTCAGCTGAGCCTCCCGGGGCAGCAGGGTGGGAAGAAGGAGGACCCAACTCATCAAGAGGACCCTCCCTTTCAACAGTCATCACAGGTAGTATAAGGCAGCTCTGGACAGGATTTCACAGTAGAATCACCACAGGAGCTTACATACTTCACTTTGTTTAGTGTGGTGAAATATACGTGACATAAAATTGACCACTTTTACCACTATTAGGTATACAGTTCATTGGCATTAAATACATCACCATTGCTGTGCAATCATCATCATCATCCGTCTTCAGAACTCTTCCATCTTCCCAGACTGAAACTCTGTACATTAGGCCACAATTCACTCCCTTCTACTCAGCCCCCTGGCAACCACCATTCTGTTTTCTTCCTCTATGAATTTGACTACTCTGGGTACCCTATATAAATGGAATCATACAGTATTTTTCCTTTAGTGTCTGCAGGGGAAGTTTTAAAAGCATGAATGCCCAAGCCCAACCCCAAGCTAATTAAATCAGAATTTCTGGGGGGAAAAGCCCAAGTAATTGTTGTTATTTTTAAAAGCTCACCGGTGATTCTAATGGGCACCCATGGGTCAGAAGATCTAAATCAGATTTGCACTCAAGAACCCCTCCCCCATGACAAACACACCTCAGCACCTGCTGGCTGATTCCCCAGATTCCTTTAGCTGTGGGTAAAGCTAAGGGTTCTCCTTCTTCAACTGGAGATGAGAGGCTTAAAATGACGTATTCGGGTATCACAGCGACTGAAACTCATGTGCTAAAGATTAATCTACCAGTCAACAGGGTTAAGTGATTATTATCAGACACTGTCTCCTTCTGGAAACTGGGAGGGCTCAGAGTAGCAGATGGTAAGTGACTGCTGATTTGGGAGATGGGGAGAGACAGACACACTGGGACCCATGGCCGCTTTTTAGGGAGTGGTGATAAAGGTTAGTCCTATTTACCTTTAGTTACCTTGTGGACAAAATAGGATTTGGGAGGAATTTACGACCAGCACATCTGTGGATTTGCCTTGTTCATTGGAATGCGGCCACTCAGACATATGGTTCCCATCAACTGTATTTTTGCATGATTCTTGAATTCCCCCCCCCAACTTTTTTTCATTTAACTGCACTGACTTCATTACAAAGGAACTTCACTTACATGGGTTCTAATTGAGGCATGACCAGTGCCTTACTCAAGCAAGAGCTCCTTCTGTTCCTTCTTTCTGCAGAATTAGAAATATACAGAGAATGATCAGATAGATAGATGATAGGTAGATAGATAGGTAGGTAGATAAACAGATAAAGAGACAGGCAAATGTATACAAAGTGACAAAATGATAAGAAAGATCCACACCAAATCATGATATTGGTTCTCCCAATGGAGGAAGGGAGGTATGGGAATGGGATCAGAATAATTTGAATGTTTTATTTACTTAGTTTTTTAAAACCCTGGAAACAAGCAGGACAAAATGTTAACACTTGTTCTCTCTGAGTTGGCATTTGTTGTGTTATATTCACTCTTTTTACTCGTCTTTGTGCTTTTTGGTATCTTTAACAGTTGTCAGTATTATATATATAGGTATATAAATAATCGTACACATAAAGACACATGTATAAAGAAATACTTTGGCCAGGCACTGTGGCTCATGCCTGTAATCTCAGCACTTTGGAAGGCTGAGGCAGACAGATTGTTTTAGCCCAGGAGTTTGAGACCAGCCTGAGCAACATGGTGAAGCCCCATCTGTACAAAATATACAAAAATTTGTAAGGTGTGATGGCACACGCCTGTGGTCCCAGCTACTCCAGAGGCTGAGGTGGGAGGATCGCTTGAGTGCAGGAGGTCGAGGCTGCAGTAAGCCATGATTGGGCCACTGCATTCCAGCCTGGGTGACAAAGTAAGATCCTGTCTCAAAAAAAAAAAAAAAAAAAAAAAAAAAAGTAAAAAGAAAAGAAATACTTTGATGACTGAGAAGAGCTCTTATAAAGAGTTTCATGTTAATAATTTTACCATAAAAATAAAATTAATAAAGTTTCAGAACATTTGAAAAATACAAAAAGGCGTAGACAGAAATTGCCACATTTTGGTGTCTTCATATCCTAGTTACTTCTCCATGAATTAAATAATTGTGTCATTGATTTCAAGTTTTCACATAGTCCCTGATTACAACGGTAATACTTATTCATTGCAAAATGCAGAAAAAGATGGATAAGGAAAGATACATTACCCCATTGCCTTATTACCTGGAGTGCCCCACTATGGTTCATCATGGCAAAAAACAAAATCAGATTCTGGCTAGGAAGACAATTACTGAATGTTATGATTTGAATGTGTCCCCTCCAAAATTCAGCTTTTGCCAATGTGATAGTATTAAGAGATGGGGCCTTTAAGAGGTGACTAGTTCGTGATACTCCTCATGAATGGGATTAAGAATCCTTATAAAGGTGCTTGACAGACGAACCTGGTTCTCTCTTGCACTTCTGCTTTTCCACCATGTGGGCGCATGAGGTTTCTTCCCTTTTGTCCTTCCACCTTCTGCCTGCATCACATGGTAGTGCCTTGATCTTGGACTTCCCAGCCCGAAGAACTCTAAGAAATAAATTTCTGTTCTTTATAAATTACCCAGTCTCAGGCATTCTGTTATAGCAGCACAAAACAGACCAAAACACTGAAAATATTAAAAATAACATATTCCATCAACAGAGGTTATCAGGGTCTTGGCTTTTATTGAGCTCCTCCTTTGTTTTTTATGTGATGGAGTGACTCACACATGCAGTCAGATATGGTATGGCTGGCCTCTAATGCTAATTTAATCTTGGATTAAATGTTACTTTCTTAGACATTGTCTCTGATGGTTCAATCTGAAAGAGCTACTCACTATTTCAATAGCCTTAATTTAAGTATTTTTTGGCAGGGAGGAGGGAGTTTGCCATTATTATTTACCATTCTCTATCATTTTTTCTTTTTTAATTGTGCATTTATTTGTTTCTTCCCTGTCTTTTTCATTATTGTATCCTCGGGGCCTAGAAAAATGTCTGGAATTTGGAAGTTTTATTATTGAATAAATAAATAAATCAAATATCCTTTAGTGATCATGCCTACTTAGGATTATGGAAGTGTCTTTCTTTAACTACCACTGGTCCCAAGCCTAAGAAAACAACCTGGTGAAGCACCTGGATTTCGGCCGCACCCCTCTGCCTCCTCTGGATTTTGGCCACACCCCTCTGCCTCCTCTGGATTTCGGCCGCTCCTCTCTACCTCCTCTGGATTTCAGCCACACCCCTCTGCCACCTCGGGATTTTGGCCGCACCCCTCTGCCTCCTCTGGATTTCATCCACGCCTCTCTGTCTCCTCTGGATTTCAGCCACACCTCTCTACCTCCTCTGGATTTCAGCCACACCTCTCTATGTCCTCGGGATTTCAGCCACACCTCTCTATGTCCTCTGGATTTCAGCCACACCTCTCTACGTCCTCTGGATTTCATCTGCACCCCTCTGCCTCCTCTGGATTTCATCCGTACCCCTCTGTCTCCTCTGGATTTCATCCACGCCTCTCTACCTCCTCTGGATTTCAGCCACACCTCTCTACGTCCTCTGGATTTCATCCACGCCTCTCTACCTCCTCTGGATTTCAGCCACGCCTCTCTACCTCCTCTGGATTTCAGCCACACCTCTCTACCTCCTCTGGATTTCAGCCACACCTCTCTACGTCCTCTGGATTTCATCCACGCCTCTCTACCTCCTCTGGATTTCATCCACGCCTCTCTACCTCCTCTGGATTTCAGCCACACCTCTCTACATCCTCTGGATTTCAGCCACACCCCTCTGTCTCCTCTGGATTTCGGCCACACCCATCTACCTCCTCTGGATTTCAGCCACACTTCTCTACGTCCTCTGGATTTCAGCCACACCTATCTACCTCCTCTGGATTTCAGCCACACCTCTCTACCTCCTCTGTAGCAGCAATTCTATGTCTCTGTGTTAATGAAAAGTCCTTGCCGCAGCCAGTGGAGAAGAGAGAAGGGCAGAGAGAGTATTTAAGGAAATAGCTGAAAACATCCCAAATTTGATGAAAGACATGAACATAAATATCTAAGAAGTTCAACAAGTAGGATGAACTTAGAGATCTACATTAAGGTACATCATCATTAAACCATCAAAAGACAAAGACAAAGAGCGACTCTTGAAAGCAGCAAGAGAGAAACCACTTGTCATATACAAGGGATCCTCAATAAGATTACTAGCAGATTTCTCATCAGAAAGTTTGGAGACCGGAAGGCAGGGGGCTGATATATTCAAAGTGCTAAAAGAAAAAAGAAAGCCTGTCAACCAAGAATCCTACAGCCCCCAATTTTTTTGCCTTTCGTGTTTATGAGGCATCTATAGTTCCCTTGGCACGAATAGCCACTTTCTGTCCTTTGTCCATTTTTCTCCTGAGGTGTTTATTTATTTTTTATTTTTTATTTTTTTTTAAATGGAGTCTTGCTCTGTCACCTAGGCTGTAGTGCAGTGGCATGATCTCAGCTCACTGCAACTTCTGCCTCCTGGGTTCAAGCAATTCTCCTGCCTCAGCCTCCCAAGTAGCTGAGATAATAGGCACACACCACCATGCCTGGCTAATTTTTGTATTTTTAGTAGAGACAAGATTTGACCATGTTGGCCATGCTAGTCTCGAATGCCTGACCTAGCGATCTGCCCTCCTTGGCCTCCCAAAGTGCTGGTGTTACAGGTGTTAGCCACGGCACCTGGCCATATTTTTAACTTTTTTCTTTGTAAGTGCTTTCTATGTTGTAAAGAGACTAACACTTTCTTACATATGGGGCACAATTTTATTTTGTTTTTCTTTTGAAAATTTTAAACTGTAATTTTAATCAGTACATGTTTAATTTTTATTAATAAATAACTTACAATTTTTAATATAATTAAATATGTTACTGTTTTTCTTTATGACTCTTGCTTTGGTATTATTCAAAGAAATACTTTAAAAACTTCAGGATCATAGAAATTTAGCAAGGACTGCTAGTAATAACAATAGGAGGGCCGGGCGCAGTGGCTCACGCCTGTAATCCCAACACTTTGGGAGGCCGAGGTGGGGGGATCAAGAGGTCAGGAGGTCGAGACCATCCTGGCTAACACAGTGAAACCCCGTCTCTACTAAAAATACAAAAATTAGCTGGGCACGGTGGCGGGCGTCTGTAGTCCCAGCTACTCAGGAGGCTGAGGCAGGAGAATGGTGTGAACCCAAGAAGCGGAGCTTGCAGTGAGCCAAGATCGTGCCACTGCACTCCAGCCTGGGTGACAGAGCCAGACTCCATCTCAAAAAAAAAAAAAAAAAATAGCTAAATTATTCATAATCACCACCATTATTCACTATGTATCAGACACTTTATATATAATCCCATTTAATTCTCATAACAAATCTATGAAGTAATTATTATTCCCATTCTACACATCAGGAAGCTGAGACTCAAGAAGACGAAGTAAATTCCCCACAGTCATGATTATGGGGTTGGAAGTGAATGTCAGTAGTTTTGCTGTGCATAAACTTCAGGCTTTGTTGGATGAGCAGACCTGGGTCCACGTCCTGGCTCTGCTGTGCCAGCTGGCAGATGGACCACTTTGTGCATGTCTCTGCACCGCTCTGGACCTTCATTTCACTTGTAAAATTTCACCTAATAACACCTCCCTCATAGAGTTGCTAAATGAGAGAAAAGTATGTACTGTGCCAAGCACTGAGAGAAAAGTCAGCCTGAGAGTCAGCCCTACTCCTCTTTGCTGGAGCTCCTTCACTCTCTTTGTTTCCTCTCTGCAGGGGTAGGGCGCTGTGGCAGAGGGGCTGGTGAAAGAAATGCTGAATCAGCATCTGTGAAACTGACATCTGCAGTGAGGTGCACAGATTGAAATGCTGGGCCTAGCCGATTTAAGTAAGGAGCAGAGCAAGGTGGCTGCAGCGGTCCCACCCTGGAGGACCCTCTTAAAGGCGTCCCACCCTGGGGTGTGGCTCAGGTTTCTGCAACAAGACCTATTCCTTTCTGTGTGTGGGAGGCAGGGGTGGGGCTCGTCAGCATGATCTCTCCGTGGTTCAGAGGCAGCCACTCCTGCCTGTGAGGATGCCGGTCATGTGTGTGTGAGGTTGCTGCTCATCTACCAGCTCTCGCCCCGTTGGCCCCAACACACACACTAAAGCCATGGGCACCCTCGAGGGACACCTGCTGCCAGCAATGTTCTTCCTTCTCTACTCACTCTACTATATGGTGCTGGTGTCTCTGGCCCTGCTACAGGAACAGAGGCTCCTCAAACTCCCTCTGCCCCCCAGGGAGAAGTGAGGACACAGGTGGTGGCAGCTGGTGCCACTAGAAGGTGTGGTGAAGGTGGTCATCACCCTGGCTGGCATCTTACCCAAGTTATTCTACCCGTCTGGAGTAAATCGGCTGATGGTGGTAGACTGGGAGGATCCGCGGTGGCCATTCGTATTCAAGGACAGCTGGCAGCACATCACCATGTACGAGTTCTTTATGCTCACTGGCGTGGTGGACATTGTAAGCCGGTCGTGTCAGGAATGGTAGAATATGAAGCTGGAGCAAGCAGTCAAGGCCTTGGGCTCCTATGTGCTGGCACTACTGATGGCAGCCCACATTGAGAACAAGGGCACCCTGGAGATCCGTGTGCATGAGCTCTTCAGCGTGCCCCCCTTCCTGGTCTCCCTGGTGCTCACCATCAAGGTCTGGGTCCCTGACCAGCCCCAGCTCTGGGTGCTCAAGACCTGGGTGGGGCTGGTGCTCAGCAACTGGATGCTGCAGCTGTGTGTGCTGATGTTTGCGCCTCCCTCCGGACAGCCCTGCAGGTGGAGAACCCCATGGACCTTGCCTTCCTCAGTCGCTTCTTCTCCTGGCACCTGGGCTTGGGGGCTGCCGCGCTGGCTGCTGTCTATGGCCTCTGCAGCCTCTGGCACCATCACTGCTCCTCCTGGACAGCGTTCCCAGGGGCCAGGTACTAGCCGTGCCTCACCAATTCCAGTGGTGAAGAGCTTGAGAAGCTCAGGGCAGAGGCTGTGCTGCTGGATGGAGGCGTCTAGGTACAGAAACTGTCTTTGTTCTATGCCTTTTGTAATGAGAGTTTCAAGGGTGCCCACAGCACGCATAGCATGGAAATGCCTTAGAATTCACAGGCTAGCTTCCATCTCGGGAGCCATCTTCCTTGTTCCCAAATAAACCTGCCAGCCCCTGGGGTAACTTCTCATCCATCATTCTCTTCTCTCCAGGTCTGTCTCTTTTCTCTCTCATTATTCTGGCCAAGCACATACATGAAATGAGAATAGGAGTATTGCTTTTTTCTGACAGTTTTCAGGATCCAAGAGGAGGAAATGAATTGAGGAAGTAAACGGAGAGGAAAGAGGGCCCGTAGACACCATATTTCTTAGATGGGGCAGGACTACGGTATGCACGGGTATGCCTGCAAATGAAGTCTCTCAATGTGTGAAAGACAGGGGGTCCGTTTTTCCATAATGGTGAAGTCTTCTGTTTTCTTAATTTCTCTGTTTTTTATTCACTCTCAGTATGACAGTATGAGGAATTTTCATGTTTGTTTTTTGTTTGTTTTCGAGACGGAGTCTCACTCTGTCACCCAGGCTGGAGTGCAGTGACTTGGTCTCGGCTCACTGCAACCTCCGTCTCCTGGGTTCAAGCAATTCTCCTGCCTCAGCCTCCTGAGTAGCTGGGACTACAGGCGCCCGCCACCATGCCTGGCTGATTTTTGCATTTTTAGTAGAGACGGGGTTTCAACACGTTGGCCAGGCTGGTCTCAAACTCCTGACCTCAGGCGATCCGCCCACCTCAGCCTGCCAATGTGCTGGGATTACAGGCATGAGCCACCGCACCTGGCCATTTTTTGTGTTTTAAACCTGAACTAAATGAGGCCACTTCTGCCTTATGAGAGAGGAAGGAATGAGAAGCTTGGGCAGTTGCGGGGGGGTGTGGTTCCAATCAATTTAGCAGGGGATCAAGAATTGGGAGAAAGGAGGCCAGGGAGGAATTCCAAAGATGCTTGTCAGAAATGAAGGTGATTTAAATACGATTTTAAATTGTTTGTGTTTTTCTGTGATACAAAACAACTCCATTGCTCCAACTCATTCAGTAAAGTCTATTACATGTATACACGTCTCATGTGAGTGATTCTGAGGGGAAGCCAGAGAAAGAGCCCAGATCTCAATTGACAGGAAAAGAACAGGGACGAGGGGGAAAGAATTGCCGTGAAATGGGGTGCAAGTGATCTCAGTGCTTCTGAAGACACAGGAACTCAGAGCTGAGAGAGAATCTGAGGGTGTCAGTCCCCTGGAATGTGCAGGAATATTTTCAGCCAATCTTTGGTCTTCTCTCAGAATGGGATGCTAATAAATTCACATATTTGGTGAAATATATGAAAGCAAATTATATAAAATTACGTATCTCTGGGTACAGTTAGGAAGCCATTGCTTCTAATAGTATGAGTCAGCTTAAGTGAGATGGACACACCCAGCATTTAGAAATCTGAAGAGGCAAAAAGAAAAGAGATGCTGGCCATAGATGTGGAGAAAGAACCATAGAGAAAAGCCCCATGATGAAGCTGCTGCAATTACAACACCCCGTGTGCAGCCTGGAGTGCTCTCCTCAGACCATGAGAAGCTTCAAGAAGCACAGAGAGGTTTGCAGGATGGCAGACAAGACAGACTGCACACTGTTATTTGAAAATATCATTGAATGCACTCTAAAGAATCGGTGTAGACCAGGCGCAGTGGCTCACACCTATAATCCCAGCACTTTGGGAGGCAGAGGTGGGCAGATCTCTTGAGGTCAGGAGTTTGAGACCAGCCTGGACAATATGGCAAAACCCTGTCTCTAAAAACATACAAAAAAAAAAAAAAAAATAGCCAGGTGTGGTGGCACAGACCTGTGGTCCCAGCTACTCAGGAGGCTGAGGTGGGAGGATCGCTTGAGCTTGGGAGGTAGAGGCTGCAGTGAGTCGTAATCATGCCAGTACGCTCCAGCCTGGGTGAAAGAGTGAGACCCTGACTCAAAAAATAAATAAATAAATAAATGAAAGAGAGAGAGAGAGAGAGGAAGGAAAGAAGGGAGGGGGGAGGGAGGGAGGGAGGAAGAAAGAAAAGAAAAGAAAAGAAAAGGAGAAGAGACAAGACAATTGGGTGCACTCTAAAGAAGCAGTACACAAGAGCACAGAAAACAGGCCGTGGAGACTCTGGGACAAGGGGTTGATATTAGAGAAGGGGAGAAGGGAAAGGGATAAAGAAGGAGCCAAAAATCTGGCCACTCACACTGGCAGGGCTTGGATGGGAGGGAAGACTCTGGATCTTAGAGGAAAACAAATGTGTCTCTCAAGCAGCTGGAACCAGGCCAGCCCCCAACTTCCCTCCCCAGAGGAGGAAGAACCGACCCGGGGAGAGGCCAGCACCTGTCTTTCTCTCCCCACCCCAAAAAGCCCTGAAGCAGAGCCAGATATACCGGAACTAATTAAGTTTAAGCTTCAAGGCCCTTCACCTTACTCATCCTGTCCAAGGCCCTGGGAGAGGCTTTAGCAAGGTGTTCGCATGATCCGCATATCACTGAGAATTTGCAAATGTACTATTTTTGTGTATTCTTTTTTCCTAAAGAGGGTCCTTTAAATTGTGTAAGCATTCGGCCTCACAAAGCCTGGCTCTGCCCCCAACCTGGAGGCTTACCACAGATGTACTTCAGGATGCTTTATGATAAACACATCCCTTCACCTGTTCATGGAACATTCTTTGTTAGAGAATCCTTCCTTCTTCAACTTGAAAACAAGATGCTTATAACGTTAATGACCTCAAACACTGGCTGAAAATCAACGGCTATAGTATAATCCCTCTGACAACAAATGTAAATAAGTGTTATCTGATCCTAGGTCTGAATTGATAAAGAGGAATTAGAGTTGCAGAAGACTAGAGGAAAAGGTGGGAGTGAGGTAAAGAGGTTAGTCCTGCATACACTCACTTGTGCTGTTGTGGGGAGAATTTTTGTCTGCACATCTGGCCCTTGCCCAGTGTATTAGGGTTTTTCAGAGAAACAAAACCAATAGGATGTGTAGATAGATGAATGGATGAGTAGATAGATAACAGGGATTTTAAGGGGCAGGCTCATGCAATTGCTGGGAGTTAATAGGGATCTTAAGGAACCATCTCATGCGATTGTTGGGGCTGGCAAGTCCAAAATCTGCAGGGCAGGCCAGCGGATGGGAGAACAGTGAAGGGTGATGTTGCAGTCTTGAGTCTGAAGGCAGTCTGGAGGCAGAATCCCTTCTTCCTTAGGAGACCTAATCTTTTCTCTAAGGCCTTCAACTGACTGTGTGAGACCCATGCACATTATAGAAGGTAATAGGCTTACTCAAAGTCTACTGATTTAAATGTTAATTGTAACCCAAAAATACCTTTATGGCAACATCTAGACTGATGTTTCACCAAACAATTGGGTGCCAGAGCCTAGACAAGTTGACACATAAAATTATCCTTCATATCCTGCATATTGGAGTATGACCACTCCGGCGTGATTTCCATCAATTGTATTTGTCGTGATTTTTGGAGCCCTTCCATAATAATAATAATAATTCATTTTTACTTATTTATTTTTGAGATGGAGTCTCACTCCATCACCCAGGCTGGAGTGCAGTGGCAAGATTTGGGCTCACCACAACCTCTGCTTCCCGCGTTCAAGCGATTCTCCTGCCTCAGCCTCCTGAGTAGCTGGAATTATAGGCACCCACCACCACACCTGGCTAATTTTTGTATTTTTAGTAGAGATGGGGTTTCACCATGTTGGCCAGGCTGGTCTCAAACTCCTGACCTCAGGTGATCCACCCACGTCAGCCTCCCAAAGTGCTGGGATTACATATGTGAACCACCGTGCCCAGCCAATAACTTCACTTTAAAGGAACTTAAGGCCGGGCATGGTGGCTCATGCTTGTAATTCCAGCATTATGGGAGGCAGAGGCGTGTAGATCAAGAGGTCAGGAGTTCAAGATCAGCCTGGCCAAGAAGGTAAAATCCCATCTCTACTAAAAATACAAAAAAAAAAGGCCCAGTGTGGTGGCAGGTGCCTGTAATCCCAGCTACTCGGGAGGCTGAGGCAGAACCCTGGAGGCGGAGGTTGCAGTGAGCCGAGATCGCTGCACTCCAGCCTGGGCAACAGAGCGAGACTCTGTCTCAAAAAAAAAAAAAAAAGGGAATTGAATCACTATAGGTTCTAATTGCAGTTCTGACTGTATAGTACTATATGGACCTCTTCCCTTACATATTCTCCCTAGTGCGAGAGAGAGTGCTGGGTGTGCAGGTAAGTGACACTTACTTACTTATTTATTTATTTTTGAGATGGAGTTTCACTCATGTTGCCCAGGCTGGAGTGCAATGGTCCGATCTTGGCTCACCGTAACCTCTGCCTCCTGGGTTCAAGCAATTCTTCTGCCTCAGCCTCCTGAGTAGCTGGGATTACAGGCATGCACCACCATGCCTGGCTAATTTTATATTTTTAGTAGAAATGGGGTTTCTCCATATTGGCCAGACTGGTCCCGAACTCTTGACCTCAGGTGATCTGCCAGCCTCAGCCTCCCAGCACGCTGGAATTACAGGCGTGAGCCACCACGCCCGGCCAGTGACACTTACTTTTAAAGATTAAAAAGTAATATTTAGAGGCCAACAGCCTCAATCAGGGCATACATGAAGCCTTTCCCTTTTTTCCACTATAAAGCTTTCCCACTCCTCTACCTGCCTTGGATTCTCTGTCAAAACACAAGTGATGGTGGCCAACTCCCTTGCTATAGCAAGCTCTGAATCAATCGTCTTTGCTTGTTCTCATTTGGTTGATCTCCATTTATTTCCAGCAATTCAATTCTTCCCTTTATTCATCGAAGTAGGTATTCAATATTTATTAAGCATCTATTATACGCCAGACTCCATGCTAGGCCCTGAGAATAATGAAGTGACCCAGATGCTAGGGTCCCTGACTTTAGGCTGATTATAGTCCAGTGGGAGGAGAAAGGCAAATAAACAGTAAGCCGAGCGCAGTCTGAAAAGGGCTGTGACGAGGGCCAGCTAACCAGACTTGGAAGTCAGGGAACATGTCTGAGAAAAGTGATGTTTCCACAGGGGCCTGAAGCATGAGTATGGCCAGACCAAGTGGAGAAAAACTGGGGGAGAGGGAAAGAAAGGGCCACAGGCAGGTTGCCAGACCACAGAGAGCATGAACATTCAAGGATGTGAACAAAAGCGAGATGGCTGAACTTGGTGTTTGAGCTGGGAGTGGTGAGCCATGGAAAAGCAGACAAGGGTCAGTGTCCTTCTGGGCCACATGAAGTAACTTTGCACTTATCCTGAAGTAATTATCAAATACCCATTTGGGAATATGGCTTCATGTGGAATGAGGCCAGAAGCAGAGCAAACCTGGAAACTTAGGAACCAGTGTGGAATCTAACAGGTGATGGTGGCCAGATAAGGGGAAAGAGGAAATTGCATGCATTGGAGAGCTGATTTAAATGGCTCCTGACAGGATGTCGGGGCTTGAGACTGGTGGGCTGAACAAGAGGGGGAAGGAGCCACAGGCTGGGCAGCTGGGAGGAAAGTGGACACAATCGCTGAGATCATGAAAACCAGGGCAGGGAGGTGGAGAGCAAGAGATGAATTCTGGATGGAGAGATGCAGTTTGAGGTGTTCTGGAAGCAACTAGATGTATGAGTCTGGAGCTCCAGAGAAAGGGATGGGTAGAGACGGAAATCCGGGCGTCATGCATGAGTGAATGGCCATTAAATCCATGGAGATGGGTTGAGGTCACGAGAGAGAGGGTGCAAGGAGGAGGGCTTAGAAGTCTGGGAGGCACCCACATATAATTGGGGAAGGAAAGAGAGGCACTTGGGAGCAGACCAAGAAAAAGCAGCCAGGTGTAGAAGGAAAGCCAGGAACATGTTTTAACGCAGATACTAAAGATTGGCCCTGTTTCAGGACCGGGAGTAGACAGCAAAGCCTCCTTCCTTATTTCTCCCTTCCTCCTTCCTTTCCTACCCTGTGAAGGAAACGCAGATTTGCTCAAGTCTAATGAAACTGGTCCTGCTTTGCCCCATGGTGTTGCCCAAGCTTCATTAACCAAGTGCTGGCCTTGGCACTGTCTGCAGAATACACTGGACTGGACGCCACTACACTCCAGCCTGGGTGACAGAGTGAGACTGTCACCCAGGCTGAAAGAAAGAAGAAGGGAAAAATGAAGGAAAAGGAGAAGAGATGAACGTTCTGAAGACAAGGACTTTCCCTGAGTCTTACCCAACTAAGGATTTTGCCAATATCTTAAGGTGGGACTGAGGTTAATCCCAGGACCACGTTGAGCATTATTCTGTCTAATGAGAGTCTGTGAGGTAGTTATTTAGTTCATTCGCCATGGTTATTGAGGGCTTATCATACACCAGATGGAAATCGAAAATCCAATTCCGGCCGGGCGCGGTGGCTCACGCCTGTAATCCCAGCACTTTGGGAGGCTGAGGCGGGTGGATCACGAGGTCACGAGATCGAGACCATCCTGGCTAACATGGTGAAACCCCGTGTCTACTAAAAATACAAAAAATTAGCCGGGCGTGGTGGCGGGCGCCTGTAGTCCCAGTTTCTCGGGAGGCTGAGGCAGGAGAATGGCGTGAACCCGGGAGGCGGAGCTTGCAGTGAGCCGAGATCGCGCCAGTGCACTCCAGCCTGGGCGACACAGTTAGACTCCGTATCAAAAAAAAGAAAAGAAAATCCAGTTCCCTCTCTGCTCACTAGCCTGTGAGTGCAAAAGGGACCACAGGAAGGCTAGCGAGCCATATTCACAGTCCCCAGCCTTCAAGGTCTCAGCCAGGCATCGGTCTGAATCCTCACAGGTTTCTCTCTCCCCGTCCTCCCCTCTGTCTTCTCTCCTCCTCTCTCTCCCCCGACCCCCTGTCCCTCTCTCCCGCTCCCTAGATACTGCTGAGGGCCGCCTTCTGGCTACCCTGGGAGCCCACATATATTTGCTCCCCTTCACCCTCCCCCTTCCTCACTGCCCAAGGCGTCCTTGGTAATCAGCCGCTTTCTTCTCTACTTTGTAATTCTTTGATGACGCTGAGCTGAGCGAGCCCGCGCTCAACCCGAAGAACCCCTTTCTCCTCGCACTGTGTGCCAACCGCATCCTTCCTTGCGAAACCAGTTCCTAACTTCCCCCTCGCGAGCGCCTCGTGGAAGTCGCAGATCCGGAGACCCCATCTCTGATAGCCGCAGTGCGCTCTGGGGGTGGCTGCTTCCTCACGCTTTCCAATGCCAACCTGTCCAGGCGCCCCGGACTGAACCTGGGGGCGTGGGGACTGGGAGGGAGACTTCATTTTCACTTTTTAAAAAATACTTTTGATTGTTTTACCACGGACAAAAGAAAGGATATGGGTAATGCTATTGATTATTTTTATATTTATTTATTTATTATTATTATTATTATTATTATTATTATTATTATTTGAGACGGAGTTTCGCTTTTGTTGTCCAGACTGGAGTGCAGTGGCCCGATCTCGGCTCACTGCAACCTCCGCCTCCAGGTTCAAGCGATTCTCCTCCCTTAGCCTCCCGAGTAGCTGGGATTACAGGCGCCTGCCACCATGCCCGGCAATTTTTTTGTAGTTTTAGTAGAGGGTGTTTCACCGTGTTGGCCAGGCTGCTCTCGAACTCCTGACCTCAGGCGATCCGTCCGCCTCGGCCTCCCAAAGTGCTGGGATTACAGGCGCTAGCTACCGCGCCCGGCCTATTGATTATTTTTAAATTTGAAATCAAAATATGAAGTTTGCAAAGGGCACGGAATTAGCCGGTATACTGGGGAGCGCAAGGAGCCCAGTTCTGCCAGACTGTCCCCGGCAGAGTCCGCGACACACCACGGCCATGTCTTGTTAAAAAGGGGGTTCTGGCCTGAGAATGGCTGGGGAGCCTGGGCCCGGCACCCCTGCCCGAGTCCCTCTCCCCTAGGGTGTTGAGGCGGAGGCTGCGGGTGCGGACACAAGTCCACCTCTGCCTAGCGCGATTTCCCGAGCTAGCGCCCGAGGGAGGAGCGCGCGCCACCCCGCCGCCCTGACAGCGCTTGGGAGAGGGTCCCCAGGACTTGGCGTACGCGTCCGTCCCGGGGCTGCTGCTGTCCTCAGAGCCTGGGGAGGTACCGGGTCCAGAAGGCTGAGCGCAGCGCTCCGTGTGGGTGCCCTAGTGAGGCCTCAGCGCCACTGCGCCTTCTTCCTTCACGTGGGCAGAAGGGGCCGACTGGTACTTGGTGAGCAGAGGTTCGCACACCCGATATGGGAAAAGGAAGAGGGAAAACAGATGAATCACTGAGGGCTGGACTGATTGAGTCATTTGTGCACGGAGTAAATATTTATTTAGCATTTTTAAAGCTCTTGACAGGCAACAGCAAACCAATCAAAAGTCCCCGCCCTCATGGACCTGGGGTAGAGGTACGGTTGGATAAAAAATAAACGATGAACTTACTAAATCATATATTAATGATTAGCCCTAAGTAATCTAAACTACCTCCTCCCACACTCTTAAAAGCAACACTTCTTTGACAAGTTGGTCTTCACCATGCACCCAGGCACAGCAAGTGGCAAAAGTATGCCGAGATGCAGAGGGTATGTCGTTGGGAAACAATGCTTACATATGTAGCTAATTTTTTTTTTATTTATGAAGCAGCATTTATCTTAATCATTGGGGCATCTCAGAATTTCCTAAGTGCCTATTCCTCCCTTTTAAAGCAGCTCGTTTTTGAAAAGTAAGAAAGGATGTTAGTTTCATTCCGCAAGGTCATAAAAACACTTTTATCCACTCATTTACTTTAACAGTTCCTGCAACACGATTGAGATGCCAGAAGTGCTGGCAGAAGAAAAAGCACACATCTGAAAAACAAATGATAGGGATACATGAGTGTCCTAAATGAGCATAACAAGACCTAATAATGCCCAGACAATAGTACCCTATATGACAAAGGGGATCAAAGCCAGAGTCCGGAAGACAAGACTGACCTGGAGCAGTCCCTCTCTACTCATTTTTCTTAAGCTGTAAAGCAGAATAGTTTGTTCTGTATTTAGTTTGAGGACAATTTGGGCATGGGAAGGGTGGGGTGATTTAATACTAACCGATCATTTAAGTGGCATCCTCAAGCAAACCTTACCTTCACAAGCAGGATTTCTATGCAAATGTAGCAATCTACCAGGATTTAGGATTTAGCCCTAGGCAGGGTCATGATCAGAAAATTGTTATCAATGATCCTACCAAATTCAATACCCAATTTTTGTAGCAAATGCTTTGCAAAGCCCATTTACTATCTTGAAATGGAATTCATAGATAATATAATCTATCTATATACATAATTCCAAAAACATCATTATATCTATCAACGCCTCCCAGCCAAAGACCCTTGGGAACACACTTGCAGTTGAACAAGTTCAGTTTATTGCACATTGCAAGGAGGGAGAATGCACGCCACGGGGAAATGCAGGATGTCTTGGTAAGAGGGTATTAGAAAGGACTTACTATCGGATTTAGGGTTTGGGGGGCAGCTTTTGGAAAGATTTGTGAAAGCGGTGCTTTGCTTTGGATTGGATGCTGTCAAGAAGTGGGAGCAGTTCTATGGCTGGGTATTTTAATTAACTTCATCTAGAAGGAGGGAAGACTAGAGCCAGGCTAAAGCTATCAATGTGAAAAAGCAGCAGTCACTCCTATTAGCCAGGATACGGGGAGGTTTGGTCATCTCTGTGGTTTGGAGAATGTTCATGTTTTGTCTATGTTCAGACGTGATTAGGGAATGTTCTTGTTTTTATCTAGAGCCATCCCCATCTGGGTGGCCTTATCCAATACCGGTGTTCTGTGGAATTGTTTACATGTAACAGAAAAACCCCACAAGTGAGTGCCAAGCCAACTCCCG
The DNA here is from genome assembly GCF_029289425.2 of Pan paniscus. Lineage (NCBI taxonomy): Eukaryota > Metazoa > Chordata > Mammalia > Primates > Hominidae > Pan > Pan paniscus. The sequence goes on along the minus strand of NC_085926.1, from coordinate 182,367,884 downwards.
GGTGTCAGGGACTGCTTTTTCTCACACCCTGTCATAAAAGGAGAAATGAAATGATCATAACAAAATAATATGCATCTTCATATGTAAATGATCCAGAACAACTTTACTAGAATACATAATAGATCATATGGTTGCATGAGTCAGTTTGGAATTAGAAGTAAGAATATTGAAAGCATTTATTTACACAAATACTGAAGAATGAAAGACAAGAGGTTCCAGTTAACATCAGAATTAAAATTAGTGTTCGGATACATAAAAACATACCAGGCTCATTAGTCTATAAACCAAAGAAGGAATAACCTTAATAGAAACAGGAATAACATGCCAAGCAAACAACAGTCTGTCAAAGAGGAAAAGTAAGAAAGAATAATATTCTCAGAATAGCACTGGCCTCATTTATAAGAGTAATGTTGAAAACGTCCCTCTGTATGATGTGGAACAGGTAACGATTAAATACCTCAGCAATCTTATCTCCCTTTTTGAAATTCCAATACTCATTCAAGATATGCATCCTGCTACTTCAAAAGACCTGGAAGGCCATATTCAGTAACCTACAAGATAATGCATATTTTCATGTGATGAGGTGCACTCCGGGTTCTTGCCTTGCCTCCGTTCTCAAACGTGAGTCTCAAACTGAAGCAAACTAAAGGGATAATAACACTTACCCTACAGGGTGGGTGCTTAGATTAGAGATAATGTTTGGGATATGCACAGCTTATGGGGCTCTGAAAGCTGGCCATTGCCATCAATTTGGTCTGCATGCACACAGAAAGAGAGGGTGAGTGCCTGCGTCGGTCTGCCTGGTTGCATTGAAGGTACTGGATTGAATGTGTGCGATCATGTTGGCAGGAGAATCGCAGGCACAGCTATTGCAGGTAATAGTGCAGGCTCAGTACTAGGGGGAAATAGGGGACACAGAGGACATGTTTTGAAGTAACTGAATTGAGGCCAGGCACAGTGGTTCATGGCTGTAATCCCAGCACTTTGGGAAGTTGAGATGGGAAGATCACTTGAGGCCAGGAGTTCGAGACCAGCCTGGGAAACACAGTGAGACCCCCATCTCCACAAAAATTTGTTTTCTCTTTTTTTTATTTTGGTTTTATATTTAGTTTTAAATTTTTTTCTTTTTTCTCTGAGTCTGACACAAAAAAAAATTTAAAAAGTAGCCAGGCATGGTGGCACACACTTATGGTTCCAGCTACTCAGGAGGCTGAGGTGGGAAGATGCTTGAGCCCAGAAGTTCAAGGCTGCTGTGAGCTATGGTGGTGTCACTGCACTCCAGCCTGGGTAACGGAGAAAGACTCTACCTCTAGTAATAGTGATAATAATAATTTGAAAAGCCCAAATAGCCAAAGCAATCCTAAGCAAAAAGAACAAAGCCAGAGGCATCATATTACCTGACTTCAAACTAACTATAAGGCTACGGTAACCAAAACATCATGGTACTGGTACAAAAACAGACATATAGACCAATGGAACAGAATAGAGAATCCAGAAATAAAGCCACACACCTATAACCATCAGATCTTCAACAAAGTTAACAAAGATAAGCAATGGGGAAAGCACTTCCTATTGAATAAATGGTGCTTGGATGGCCGGTCAGCCATATGCAAAAGAATGAAGTTGGACCCCTGCTTTTCACTACACACAAAAATTAACTCAAGCTGGATTAAAGATTTAAATGTAATACCTCAAAGTATGAGAATCCTAGAAGAAAACCTAGGAAACACCATTTTGGACACTGGCCTTGGGGAAGAATTTATGACTAAGTCCTCAAAAGCAGTTGCAACAAAAACAAAAATTGACAAGTGACACCTAATTAAACTAGAGCTTCTAATTTAACTAAAGAGTAAACCTAATTAAACTAAAGAGTAAACAGACAACCTACAGAATGGGAGAAAATGTTTCCAAGCTATGCATCCAGCAAAGGTCTAATATACAGAATCTGGCCGGGCCAGGTGGCTCACACCTGTAATCCTAGCGCTTTGGGAGGTCTGGTAGGCAGATCGCTTGAGCTCAGGAGTTCAAGACCAGCCTGGGCAACATGGCAAAACCCCGCCTCTAGAAAAATTACAAAACTTAGCTGGGCGCAGTGGTGCGTGCCTGTAGTACCAGCCACTTGGGAGGCTAAGGCAGGAGAATTGCTCGAGCCCAGGAGGCAAAGGTTGCAGTGAGCTGAGATCGTGCCACTGCACTCCAATCTGGGCAACAGGAATGAAATCCTGAAGAAAAAAAGAAAGAAGAAAGAAAGAGGCTGGGTGTGGTGGCTCACACCTGTAATCCCAGCACTTTGGGAGGCCTAGATGGGCGGATAATCAGGTCAGGAGATCGAGACCATCCTGGCTAACACAGTGCAACCCAGTCTCTAACAAAAACATAAAAAATTAGCCAGACGTGGTGGTGGGCGCCTGTAGTCCCAGCTACTCAGGAGGCTGAGGCAGGAGAATGGCGTGAACCTGGGAGGTGGAGCTTGCAGTGAGCCGAGATCACGCCACTGCACTCCAGCCTGAGGGAAAGAACTAGACTCCGTCTCAAAAAAAAAAAAACAGTAAGGAACTAAAAAAGAAAGCAGGGGAAGGGAGGGAGGGAGGGAATCTATAAGGAACTTAAATGGTTCAACAAATAAAAAATAAATAACCCCATTAAAAAGTAGGCAAAAGACATGAACAGACCCTTCTCAAAAGAGGACATACAAGCAACCAACGAGCATGTGAAATAATGCTCTGCATCCCTGATCATCAGAGAAATGCAAGTCAAAACCACAATGAGATACCATCTCACACCAGATGGCAATTATTAAATGGCTTGTTAAAAAGTCAAAAAACAACAGATGCCAGCAAAGCTGCAGAGAACGGGGAATGCTTATACTCTGCTGGTGGGAATGTAAATTAGTTCAGCCACTGTGGAAAGCAGTGTGGAGGTTTCTCAGAGAACTTAGAGTTACCATTCAACCCAGCAATCTCATTACTGGGTATATATTAAAAAGAAAAATCGTTCTACCAAGAAGACACAGGCACTCACGTGTTCATCACAGCACTGTCACAACAGCAAAGACATGGAATCAACCTAGATGCCAATCAATAGTGGACTGGATAAAGAAAATACGTGTGTGTGTGTGTGTGTGTGTGTATAAAATATATAAACGAATTATATTATAATATATAATATATGTATTATATTATAATTATATTATATAATATAGATTATATAATATACATAATATAATTATATATTATTATATACACATAATATTATATTCTATATGTATATGTTATATATAATATAAAGGAAAATACTATATATCTCTCCCTCTCTCCAGGAATACTATGCAGCCATAAAAAAGAACAAAATCATGTTCTTTGCAGCAACATTGATGCAGCTGGAGGTCATTATCCTAAGCAAATGAATGCAGGAACAGAAAAACAAGTACCACATGTTCTCACTTATAAGTGAGAGTTAAACATTGGGTAATCATGGAGATAAAGATGGTAATAATAGACACCGGGGACCACTGAGTGGGGAGGGAGAGAGTGGGGCAAGGGTTGAAAAACTGTTGGGTACTATGCTCAGTAGCTGGGTGTCGGGATCATTATCACCCCAGACCTCAGCATTGTACAATATACCCTGGTAACAGACCTGCACATGTACCCCCTGAATCGAAAATAAAAGTTGAAAAATAATGAATAAAAATGAAATAAAATAACTTAATTGGGACTTGCTTAGTTGGATATATGGATAATTGTATACAATATGCTTCAATATTTTTACCTTTGTGCCTTTTTTTGATAGTACAAGCCTCCTGAAAGACATTTTTTTAAATCAACATTGAAAGAATGCAACTGTACATTTTACATGATGAAGTTTTGGACCCTGTTTATTTCATTGTGGTCTAGGGTTATTTTATTTCATCAGGTGGTGGAGAATAAAGGCTAAGTTGGAAGAAGAAACTGTAAAATAAGAGACTACAAGAGGTCTCAGAGAGGTTAAGCCTTCAAAGGCAGATCATTGCAACACTGAAAATCTTGAAAACCAACAAGGAATTCAAAATAAATAAAATAACATACAATTTTCACAAAATGTTTGCCTTCTCAATGTGCTAAACATCTGGTGCTAATTTTTTTAATGGCCTACAAACCCATGTTGCCAAGAAATTCTAGTTGAGGCTCAATCTGTGGCACGTACAATATAATGACAATGGGAAAGGGAATTATTTTTTTCTGTGAAATACATTCCAGGGGTTTTGGATGCTGTCAGTGCCTTTGTATACATTGCCAGTAATTTTGAAAATAAATTTTCACTGTGGCTTTTTTCATTTCTTAACCTTATCCATGTGAACAGGAGAGCTTCCTCGTTCCACTGGGAGATCTTATCCACTAGTAACGAAAATGTGCTCCACTGGTCTCATTACACAGCTGATATTCACCAGTTTCACCATCTCATTGATTTTTCTTACAACAGTATCATCAGAATTCAGTGAAGAAAAAAATTTCAGTTGCATTTTTTCCTATCATTCTAATAACCTATAAACCACTGGTAACTTGAGTTTTTTCTATAATATTATACTGCTTACCATATTCTGCAATCATTTATATTATGCTGAAGAATTAGCAACAACCTTACCTTCTACTCAGAGATTTTTCTTTAACATTCCGTGGCTATTCTAGTTTCAAACTTCTTTAAATCTCAGAAGTATGATATGCTGCCAACTTTATAAATGTATTTCTTTATACAATCTTTATTTTTTGTCTTCTTGTGGTCACTGTTTATTTTAAAAGAAGTATAGAGTAGGCATATTGACAACTCTCCACATGTGGGAAGATATAAAAACCAAGTTTTTAACATTCAGCTGAATAATACTCACCCTTTTCCTCCATATTTGACATTTTGCCATAGAGGCTAAATCAGTATATTCCTGTGTAGATGTAGTCGCCATGAAGAGGACAGTTACAATGCAGACTAATTTGATGATGCCAATAATATAAGCAGGATGGCCATCCGTGACTTTTCAAAATGGTGAACTCTTGACAAATTTTCAAATAAAGCACTGCGCCGTATTTCCTTGATGTATGCACTTGATGCTTCCCAGGAAATTTAGTACTTACTAAACCTTGACCAAAAAAACCCACTTTGTATTCACGTATAAAATGGAATTCGTTCTAGGCTCAAATAATTAGAAGCAGGTTTTTCACCTATATAATTCTAGGTTCAGTTAGATTTTAGAATTGGATTGTCATAAATAGGTTTGTTGTATTTATTTATGTATTTATTTATTATTTTTTGAGACAGAGTCTTGCTCTGTCACCCAGGCTAGAGTGCAGTGGCGAGATCTCAGTCACTGCAACTTCCAACCCCCAGGTTCAAGCGATTCTCCTGCCTCAGCCTCCCGAGTAGCTAGGGCTATAGGCACACACCACCATTCTCAACTAATTTTTGTATTTTTAGTAGAGACGGGGTTTTGCCTAGGCTGGTCTCAAACTCCTGACCTCCAGTGATCTATCCACCTCAGCCTCTCAAAGTGCTGAAATTACCAGCGTGAGCCACCATGTCCAGTCAGGTTTGTTGTATTTAAAAGTCCTGAGGAGCCAGGAGTGGTGGCTCACGCCTATAATCCCAGCACTTTGGAAACCAGAGGCGGGCAGATCTCTTGAGGTCTGGAGTTTGAGGCCAGACTGACCAACAGGGCGAAACCCCGTCTCTACTAAAAATATGAAAATTAGCAGGGCATCGTGGCGCCTACCTGTAATCTCAGCTACTCAGGAGGCTGAGGTGAGAGAATCACTTGAACCTGGGAGGCGGAGTTTGCAGTGAGCTGAGATCGCGCCATTGCACTCCAGCCTGGGTGACAGAGCGAGATTCCGTCTCAAAATAAATAAATAAATAAAATATAAATAAAAGTCCTGAGGGACACACGAGAAATCTTTGTTGCACTAGTCTGACCCAACTAAATGCCAGCAGTAACCCCTGTTCATGATGACAAAAGAAAAAGCCATGCAAATCTCCAAAATACCTCTGGGAGCAGTATCATCCTGCAGAGAACCATTAATTTTTATAAAGATACAATCACACCCTGTAGTTTACAATCTGAGTTATACCTGATTTACATAAAAATACAGTCACATAAAAGTGATCAGAGTTGTTTTAAGGCCTTTATGAGGCTCAGACCCTTTTACTTCTGGAAGCCCTACCCCAATTATATCAAGCATATTAAAATGCACCTTCATCCTAATAAATATAATAATAGCCAGGCTTGTTATGTGCCAGACACCATTTTAAGTACTTTACAATAACTATTTGAAGTAGGCACTATTATTATTCCCATTTTACGGATAAGGAAAAAGGCACAGAGAGGTTCAGTGACTTGCCCAGAACCACACAGTGGTGGAGCCAAAATATAAAGCTTAGAACTCTGACACCAACATACTACAGCCTATATAACTCTTGTAGAGTTTACATCTAAGGATAAAGTATCATTTATGAGTTTGTCGCATTGGAGATGACTTCGCCTTCACCAATTTTAATTGTAGAGTTTTTATTTTGTATTTTGAGTCAATCATTTAATTTGAGGTGTGAAACATTATCTTAAGGCCCTTGAAAGGCCTGTGGCCCCCAGTACCATCACCTGTAAGAGCATTGCCTGAGATTCTCCACACACATTCAATCCAGCACCTTCATGCCTCGGGGAGACCCACGGAGGCACTCACTTTATCTCTCTGTCTATTTTTTAATGTGTGCGTGTGTATGTGCGTGCGTGTGTGTGTGTGTGTGCGCGCGGACCAAAATGATGACAACGGCCAGCTTTTAGAGCACCGTGATTCATGCAAACATTATCTCTAATTTTAGCGCCCACTCTGTAAGATGTTGTTATCTTAATTTTTATGTGAGGTACCCGGTGTCAGATGACTGAGTGAATTTTCCAGGGTTTCATGCCTAGGGAATGGGGGAGTTGAAAATCCAGTCCTGGTCTTTATGTCTCCAAAGCTTCTGACCCCATCCTGCTATTAGTGGCTCAGTGTGGGCCCTTTGGGGCTTCTGTGTCTCTTGCATGACACTCCCTTCCCAGTGAAGGAACCTCAGCAGGTTTCCACTTGTCCTGCCATCCAGCTCCTATCCGGCAGGAGACGGCAGGTACTGGTTTTTCCCCTTCAGCTGCTGTTATCCTATTCTAGAGCCAGATTAACATCTCAGACTTTCATTATAGCACAGACAACTTCGGGGAGCTGCTCTGGATGGGAACTCCAGAGGAAACAGGACGATTTTCTCAGTGCCTGGTCTTACCAGCTGCTATGGTAGTAACGTCCCCTGCAAAACTCATGTTGAAACTTAATCCCCAATGTGGCAGCATCGAGAGGTGGGGCTCTTAAGCGGTGATTAGATCATGAGGACTCTGCCCTCATAGGTGGATTAATCTATTCATAGCTTAATGGGTTATCATGGGAGTGGGACTGGTGGCTTTATAAGAAGAGGAAGTGAGATCTGAGCTGGCACGCTCAGCCCCCTCACTATGAGATGCCCTGTGCCACCTTGGGACTCTATGGAGAGTCACCACCAGCAAGAAGGCCCTCACCAGATGTGGCCCTTCACTCTTGAACTTAGCCTCCAGAACTGTAAGAAATAAATTTCTTTTCTTTATAAATTACCTGTTTCAGGTGTTTGGCTATAACCAGCAGGAAACAGATGAACACACGAGCTCTGCTTTTCCTGGGTGATTTTCCTTTTTGAATTATGCACTTAAAATGGATTCATCTTATTGATGTAATCGATATGTCTACAAAAAACTATGACAAAATAAAAGTTAATTTAACAAGACAGTAAAAGGGATTCTAAGCTGGTGAACCCAGTGGGGCCTGGGCAGAGATTCTTACTCTGCAAACTGCCTGAAGTGGATCAAAAACTAAAACCACTCATCGCTTCTCCTGACCATGCCCTCTTCTTAGAGATTCCTTCTCCCACAACCCTGCGGGCCATGACTGGACAAGGTCACCTCTCAAACTGATTGCCTGGTCCCCAATATGAGGATGCAAAAGGCATGGGGTGTGGATGTTACCAACTGGTTCCCTCTCATGAGACTGAGATAAACTCCATGGGCCCTTCACCTGTAGATCTCAGAGAATGAGGCAGATTTTATTGGGCCTGAGGCAAAGCAGAGAAAGCTAAGAGAAAGGAAAGGGTAGTGACCCAGGCAGAGAGAAGAGTACTGGAGAGATCTGGCAGAGCCAGGGAGACAGAGGATGCACAGGCACCACAATGACAGAAAGGAACTTGGTGCCTGCCTTCCAGCTCCCTAATCCTCCCGAGGGCCCGTCTCTTCCTATCCTTAGGTTCCATGCAATCTGCCAGTATCCTTATATGATAATTCCTTTCCTGCAGCCAAAGCTCCCTGCATCCCCTGCTGAGCCCACTGCAACTCTAGATCCCAAAAGGACCAGCCCACAAGTGACAGCCTCCAGTCTCCCAACCTGGTGGGCCTTGGCTCTGAAGGGAACTGCCCCAGGGCCTGCCACCTGGTCACCCACAAGTCACGGTCACCTACCCCCAGGGCCTTACCTGGGTGTGAGCTCTGCTTCATGGCCCCTGCAGTTGGCCCCAAGACTCTGCCTAGTGTCTTTACAGGACTAGCCCTACTGTGGACCGTAGCCCGCTTTGCTCAAGCTAAACCCTGTCCACTGAGTTGCTGGATCTGCTCCCTGAGGTCCTCCTTTCCATACACACTCTACCAATTCCAGACTCAGCAGTGAAATAGATGGTCCAAGGCCTGCCCTGCCCGCCTGTTGAGTAGCTCAGAAGTTCCTCCGTTGCAAACTAAAAATAAAATTCTAGGTCCTCTCCTCCCTCCCACCATTGACTGAATAGACACCCTCTTGGCCAAGAGGACCCCAGAAAAACCTTAAAACCGAGTTCCTGGCCATGATGGAATGTGAGGTTGGACACGCTCTATTATATCCCCTCCCTTTTGCAATTTAGATACAACTAACCAGCATTAATGTTAAAATACAGATCATAAGATTGACAAAACGGGCTCTTTGTAGCGATAAGATACCACATTATAAACAGCACCTAAGGCAATGCCCAGCAAGAGTGAAGTCACACACTCCTACACTTAAAGAATAAATTGAGGTAGGTGTATCACTAGAGGTCAGGAGTTCGAGACCAGCCTGGCCACCATGGTGAAACCCCATCTCTACTGAAAATACAAAAATTAGCCAGGCATGGTGATGCATGTCTGTAATCTCAGCTACTCAGGAGGCTGAGGCAGGAGAATCACTTGAACCCAGGAGGTGGAGGTTGAAGTGAGCTGAGATAGCGCCACTGCACCCCAGCATGGGCGACAGAATGAGACTCTGTCTCCAAAAAAAAAAAAAAAATCCAAAATCTCATGACATCTACTAGTACTATCCCAATCAAAGCCACTGTTATTTCTCATGTAGATTATTGTAATAGCCACCCGAGCTACACCTTCTGCTTCCATCCTTGCCCCTCCCCAATCTGTTCTTCACCCATCAGCCAGAGTGATCCCTTCAAAACACAAGTCAAATAAAATCACTTCTCTCTGCTCGAAATCTTCTAGCAGTTCCTCAAATCACTCCGTGTAGGATGCTACAACGAGTGGAGGAAACTACTAGGTCTGCGATCCACTCATCTTGAGTGGAGAAGTACTGAAAATAGATCTGGTGAGTCAGCAGTAGCTGCTGAGGAGCCCCAAGGAAGAGGCTTTGGAAGTGCACAGGACTGGAAGTAACAATCTTGGAAAGTCACCACGTCTGGGGAGAGGAAAGCAACGTAGAAGGTAAAGAAACTGAGAGGTAAAGAAAAGAAAGGAACAAACTGGTGGAAAGCCAGAGTCGCACAGAAACAAAAGAGAATCAGAATCAAAAGACATACCAACCTCTCTCTCTCACAAAAGCACCATCTATTCATGAAAATTGAACTTCACGGTACCAATAGAAGAGGGCATTCTTGAACGAAGAAGCTTAGTAAGCCACTCAAGTCCTTCATCCCCATCTCACAAAGAAACACTTGTTATTGATAGGCCAGAAAAATTCAATATACTTTTGAGTAAACAAAAATGACACGTAGCATTTACACAAAGCCACTATGAGAAGAAAACAGAAAGTCAGAGGCTACTATCTTCAACTAATGAATTTCTTACCCGGCAAAACAACTAAGAGACAGGAAAATTATGACACAGTGTCTAATATGAATTAAATATTATTAGACAGGTATTTACAGATATAAAAGAACACCAAAATTCAAAAAATCAGGACAGAAATGGACAAAAATAACTCATGAAGTGAGTTAATAAAACTCAGGAAAAAAGTAAAAGAAAAAATTAAACCTTTTCAGAAATAAAGATTAAATCACAAGATGCCTAAAGGCAAATAGATTCAACTTCAACTGAAAATATAATAAGGGACATAGGCAGGAAAACAAAAACAAATAAACAGGTAAAATATAATCAGAGAAAAAAGTGACAGCTATAGAAAATAAACAAAAAATTATATACTGTGCATATAATTGGAATTGCCTAAAAAGCAAAACAAAACGATGGGACAGAAGTAATATTTAAAACTATAATCCAATAATGATTGTGGAAATGATCACACAACTATAAATTATTTGTCAAAACCCATCAAATTGTACACTTAAAAGTAGTTAAGGTTGGCTGGACGTGAGTAGTTAAGGTTGGCTGGACGTGGTGGCTCACGTCTGTAATCCCAGCACTTTGGGAGGCCAAGGTGGGGAGATCACCTGAGGTCAGGAGTTTGAGACTAGCCTGGTCAGCATGGTGAAACCCCGTCTCTACTAAAAATACAAAAATTAGCCGGGCGTGGTGGGGGGTGCCTGTAGTCCCAGCTACTCAGGAGGCTGAGGCAGGAGAATCGCTTGAACCTGGGAGCCAGAGGTTCCAGTGAGCCGAGATTGCACCATTGCACTCCAGCCTGGGTAATAAGAGCGAAACTGTGTCTCAAAATAAATAAATAAATAAAATAAAATATAAAGTGTTTAACCATGAAAATTATAATCTAAGAAAACTTTCTGGAATTAAAAAAGGACTAAATCTAGATGTTGAATGTATTTATATACACAAGAAAATTGACCAGAATGGCCACCTCTGAGACATATCTGAGTAAAGCTATTATAAACAGAAAGAAAATATTCTGTTAGCAAAAATTCCAAATCACATACAAAGTAAAGAAAATCAAGTGGTCATCCTATGTGATAATCTCTAGTGCAAAACTCAAAGAATAGTAAAAGAATGCATAACTGTAAGTTAATACGAGAAAAAATAATTATAAAAAATATTTTATTAATCTAAAAGAAGCCAAGAAAGGAAGAAAAGAAGAGACATAAAACAGATGTGTCAAATAACATGCAAATAGAGAGTAATTATAAACCAAACCTTATCTGGAATAACAGTAAATGCAAATGGACTAAATATTGCAAGTAAAAGGCTAATGTTGTCAAACTGGGTTTAAAAAATACTGCTTATGGCTTATGGCTGGGCACAGTGGCTCATGCCTGTAATCCCAGCACTTTGAGAGGCCAAGGGAGGCGGATCACCTGAGGTCAGGAGTTCAAAATCAGCCTGGTCAACACGGTGAAACCCCATCTCTACTAAAAAACCCACAAAAAAATTAGTCTGGCATGGTGGCAGGCACCTGTAATCCCAGCTACTTGGGAGGCTGAGGCAGGAGAATCACTTGAACCTGGGAGTTGGAGGTTGCAGTGAGCCAAGATCATGCCCCAGCACTCCAGCCTGGATGACAGAGTGAGACTCCATCAAAAAAACAAAACAAAACAAAACAAAACAAAAACCTGCTTATTAGCCATTCTCATTGCCTTTCAATTAAAAAAAAATGTTTGTGGCCGGGCATGGTGGCTCACACCTGTAATCCCAGCACTTTGGGAGGCAGAGGCAGGCAGATCACTAGGTCAGGAGTTTGAGACTGGCTTGGCCAACATAGTGAAACCCTGTTTCTACCAAAAATACAAAAAAAATTAGCTGAGCATGGTGGCGAGCGCCTGTAATCCCAGCTACTTGGGAGGCTGAGCAGGAGAGTCACTTGAACCCGGGAGGCGGAGGTTGCAGTAAGCCGAGATTGCGTCACTGTACTCCAGCCCAGGAGACAGTGCAAGACTCTGTCAAAAAAAAAAAAAAATTAAGTATTGCTTACAAAAGACACACACTAAATAGAAGGACACAGATGGTTGAAAGCAAAAGGATTGAAATATTACATTCCACATAAAAGCTTACCCAAAAGTAGTGATACTAATGTTAAGCAATGTAGACATTAAGCCATGAAGCTCTAGTAGAAATAAGTTCATTTCATAATGATAAAGTGGCCAATTGAATAGGAAGACATCACAGTCGTAAATCTATATGTAGCCGATAACATAGCTTTAAAATATATAAAGAAAACTAGACAGAACTAAAGGAGAAAAAGACAAATTCACAGTCATAGAGGAAAATTTTAATACTTCTCGCTCAACATCTTGATAGAAAAGGTATATACACCAAAAAAACTGATAAGGATATAAAAGTATGAACAACACACTTAAAAACTTGACCCAGTCATCTTTCCCTTCCCAGAGCCCCTCTCTCTCACTAGAGAAAGAGCTGTTCTCCTTTCTCTTTCTTCTGCCTATTAAACCTCCGCTCCTAAACTGCTCGTGTCCTAAATTTTCTTAACAAAAGATGACGAACCCCAGGTATTCACCCCAGACAATGAAACTGCTTCACTGTCATAATTTTGCAAAGGTGGTTTCAATCTCAATTTAATGCTTTTTAATTAAGAAATGATGGTAAAACTTTATAATATACATACAATTAGCATTTTTCTTTTTTGTGTTATAAAAGGTCATGGAGATACATTAAAAGATTTTCTTAGAATAATCTGTAAACTATTTAAAAGGTAACAATAAAAATTATGTGAACTTTACAAACTGGTTCTTCAGTGCTACTTGTAGGAGAGAAAGGAAAGCTTCCCCTTATTCTCTGAAGGTTTGTCAGTTGCTGTGTAACTGACAATACACAGATTAAAAAAAGAAAAAGGCATAAAAATTATTTAACAATCATGAGAGGGGAATTGCAGAATTATTACCCAATAACCCAATAAAGTCTTCATGCTTATATACTCTTCTTCATAGAGGAAAAGAAGGGAAACAAACAAACAAACAAACTTGACCCAGTTGATACATATAGAGCCTTACACAATAATGACAAAATACATATTGTAGTTTTTCAAGTGAACATGTAAAATTTATTAATATTGACCGCGTGCTAGGCCATAACAGATTCTCCAATATATTTCAAAAGACTTAAACCATTCAGATCATATTTTCTAACTATAGTGGATTAAGCTTTAAAAATCCATAACAAAAAGATAATTCAAATATTTCCAATTGCCTGGAAATTAAGCCATATACTTTTAAATAATCTGTGGGTCAAAGAAGAAATACATCAAAAATTGTAAAATATTTCAGACTGAATGGTAATGAAAATATAACATACCAAAACTTACATAATTCAGCTCAAGCAGCATTTCGAGGGGAATGTAGAGCCTGGAATGCATATGTTAGGAAAGAAGAAAGGCTAAAAACCAGTCATCTAAGTTTCCAACTCAAAAACTAGTAACAGAATAGCTGTACAAGAGAGAAAATAGAAAACACATATAAGAGCAGAAATCCATGGAATAAAAATAAGAGGAAGAAGAATAAGAATGAGAGGGGGAGGAGGAGGAAGAGAAGGAGGCGGAAGAAGAAGAGGAGGAGGAGGCAGAGGAGCAGGAGGAGGAAGAAGAAGACCAACAAAGCCAAGTGCTCAGTGAAAAGATTAGTAAGCTCTTGGTAACACTGATCAAGAAAAAAGGAAAAAAAATACATATACACATAAGAGCAATGTCAGGAATAAAAAACGGGAAATCACTACAGATCCTACAAACATTAAGAGATAATAAGAGGATATTATAAACACCTTTACACCAGTATAGTTTGCACTTTGGATAAATTAGTCAACTTTCTAATAAAATTCACCAAAGCTAACAGAAGAAATAAGAAATTCAAAAAGTGTGCTTTTTCAAAAGTTGTTCAGTAGTTGGCATTTAAAATTTCTTAACAGTTCTAGACATGAGAGACTAGTACTGGACTAGCCTTCTTGCCACTGGAAACAATAAAAACTAGATGACATCTATAAATAAAATTTTTTCCAGATATTGGGCAACAGGTAATACAAAACCGGGATCCCTGTGAAAAGAGAAATCCATGTGAGATCCATGTTCTAGACCACAGTACAGAAAGGCAGAGCCCAAGTACAGCACAGTGGGCTCATTGAGCTGAGAAGGCAGACATTTGATTTTAAGCCTTCTGAGGCAGCTGAAAGTTGTGGGGCAGGATACTGAAAAGAGAGAGTTGCACAGAGAAGGAGCTGCGGAAATCGACATAGGATTCCCCTTAAGTCTTGAGCTAAATACTCAACTGAGAATGCAGACTCATTTCTGCGTTCGTGTGCAAGGCACGGTAGAGAACAGATGTTACGGAGCCGGGAGCTACACAGAGTTCTCACAGTACTGAGAGACACAGAAGTTCCAACTAGCCAGAGTAGCTGGGCAGTACAGAATTTGGTCAAACCTTCAGAAAGTCCACATCTTGGGAACAGAGCTATTCTCTCCTAAGGTTATTCCTAGTAAAAGAAAGGAGTAATCTCAATCAGCCCTAACATAGCTTAAAACAAGCCTCAAAAAAAAAAAAAAAAATGCTGATCTACCAGTAAATTGATTGCCTGCTAAAACAAACCCCAACACATTTTAAAGGAAAACCACATAATCCCAACAACACAGCGTCTATAATGTAACACATACAATTAAAAAAAAAATCACTGAAGAGGTGAAGTAGCAGTAAAATGTAACACATAATCAGGAGAAAAAAAAGGAGTTGAGAAAAACAAACCAAGAAATGTTAGAGATGCTGGAATTAACAGACACAGATCTTAAAACATCCATTATAAATATGTTCAAATATGGCTAAGGACTTAAAGGGAAAAGCTGAATATAGTAAACAAATGGGGAAACTGATTAGATAAATGGAAACTACGGAAAAGGACAAAATGGATACTCTGGAATTAGAAAATACAGTATCAGAAGTGAAACATTTACTGAATGAGTTTAAGCGCAGATCAGACACTGCAGGAAAAAAAGTCCATAAATTTGAAGGGAAGGCAACAGAGCTATCCAAAGTGAATCACGGAGAGAAACAAAAAGATTGCAAAGAAGTGAACAGAGCCTTCGTGACCTGTGGGACATTAAGCAGTCTAACATGCGTGTAACTGAAGTCCCAGTAGGGGAGATGAGACACTGTGGCAGGAAAAAAGTGTATTTGAAGAAATATAATGAAAAAATATCACCACACAGATCCAAGAAGCTCAAATACTAAAAACCGAAGATAAGTAAAACAATTGTAAAAGCGGTCAGAGAAAAATGAAACATCGAACGAAAAAAATGTTTAGGACGGGTTGCTGTGGCTCACACCTATAATTCCAGCATTTTGGGAGGCTGAGGCAGGTGGATCACTTGAGTCCAGGAGTTTGAGACCAGCCTAGGCAACATGGCGAAACCCTGTCTCTACAAAAGATACAAAAATTAGCTGGGCCTGGTGGCACATGCCTGTAGTCCCAGCTACTCAGGAGGCTAATTAGGGTTGGAGGATTCCTTGAGCCCTGGAGGTGGAGGTTTCAGTGAGCCAAAATCGTGCCCCTGCACTCCAGTCTGGGCTGGAGTGAGACTCTGTCTCAAAAAAAAAAAAAAAAAAGTTTAATGAAACCACGACAAAACACTGACCTCATCATAAATAATGCCAAGAAACAATGGAACATCTTCAAAGTACCAAAGGCTGAGTGGGGACTGCCAACCTATAATCTACTTAATATCCAGTGAAAGTATCCTCCAATAATAAAGGCAACCACTTCAAAGAACCAGGGATTCTTGGAGAAGTGGCTGATTCTAGGACTAGGATATGGAAAGTACAAGATGAGCCTAGAACATCTTGTAGAACCAGAAAGTGCTGATCAATGTAGAGGGAGTGGTTAAACTTGAAAACCATCATTTTACAACCAGCAGGATATGGCCTAGGTCAGGAAAATGGGTGATAAATCAACAGTACAAAGTTTGACGAAGAGCAGAATATCTACATAGTCTTAACATTTCTCCCCCCAAATGGCTTATTAGTTGCAAGGGAAAAATAAGTGGATAAAGCAGGCAGCACCTTGACTGGGTAGTCAAAATCAACATCAGCCATGAAAAGCAGGCGGACATGTGGGTCCCTGAGTGTGCTGCCCTGAAAAGGATGCAGCTTTATGCATGTGATGTTGCTGCTGACAGTGCACAGGCGGGATCTAATCACGAGGAAGCACCTGCTTCCTGATGTCACGCCATCTTAAAATTAACTAGGAAGTGTTCTTTAGAAAAATGCCGAACCTGCTTTATACAATTAGATAAATCCAGAGTGTAGAAATTTCCACAGGAGAGCTAGCCTGAGCTCTTCAGAAATGTAATGACATAAAAAAACCACCAAAATATTGGTAAGGGGCAGGGGAAGGGGACTGTTCTAGGTTAAAAAAGAGTAAGGAAACATAATCGCGAACTATAATATGTACTCTTGATTGGTTCCAGGATCTGAAACAAATGCTATTAAAGTAACAGTGGGCACAAATGAGGAACTTAAATATGAATTGTATATTAGAAAATATTCTTCAGCCGGGCACGGAGGCTCACGCCTGTAATCCTAGCACCTTGGGAGGCCGAGGCGGGTGGATCACCTGAGGTCAGGAGTTTGAGACCAGCCTGACCAATATGGAGAAACTCCATCTCTACTAAAAATACAAAATTAGCTAGGTATGGTGGCGCATGCCCGAAATCCCAGCTACCTGGGAGGCTGAGGCAGGAGTATTGCTTGAACCTGGGAGGTGGAGGTTGTGGTGAGCCCAGATCATGCCACTGCACTCCAGCCTGGGCAACAAGAGCAAAACTCCATCTCAAAAAAAAGAAAGAAAGAAAGAAAAAAAGAAAATATTCTTCAATTCATATTAAGTGTTTGGGGTGTGATAACAATCTTGTGGTCCTGAAGGAGAATGCCTTTATTCTTAAAGGAAATGCACAAATATTTAGGAGTAAAATGTTGTGATGTCTGCAGTTGTTTTCAAACAATTCAGCTGAAAAACCAGAAAGAGAGAAAGAAAGCAAATGTGGCAAAATATTAATTAATAACTATTAAGAAAAGGATATATAAGTATCCATTGCACCCTTCTTTCAACTTATATGTGTGTTTGAACATTTTTAAAACAAAAAGCTGAGAGAAAAAAATGAAACAGGAAGAATGACCCTAAAGAAAACAAGGATAGCTTGGGAACAAGAGAAAACTTCATTTTTACATACTTTTTTACATATTGTATTTTCAGAGAAATTTGAGAAACTATTACGAGCACAAAAAAGAACAGAAAGCTCTAAAATAAGAAAATTTAGTAAGCAACCTAGAGCTCTTGGAAGTGAAAAATACAATCACTGAAAAATAACTTAAATAGAAGGGTTGGTAGATGAGAAAATAGATTTTAAAAACTAACAAAACAGAAAATGTGAAAGAAAAGATAAGATCTACAGAGGATCAATTCATAACTCCAACGACTGACTAATAGTAACCCCAGAAACTAGGAACAGAAACATATGGGGCAGGGGCAAGAATTTTCAAAATATAAAACAAGAAAACTTCCTAGAACCAAAGAACATTTGACTTCCATCAAAGAATAATGAATGACAAATAACTCTGCCCAGGCACGCCCACATCATCAGCATGGAAGTTTAACATGCTGGGGTTTCAGAGACTTTTCAAGATTCCAGAGATATAAACAAACACACTAACATGTCACCTACAAAGGAACAAGAGTCATGTAGGATTCTCAATATTTTTACTAGTCATGCTTGATTCCGGGAGCACCAGAAAATCTCCAGGTGGCGAGAAGGCTGGGCTTCCCTCCAGGAAGTCCTGTGTCATATGCTTGGCCCAATACCCCAATACCCCAATCAATGAAATTATTTTTCATTCATTATTCTTTGATGGAAGTCAAATGTTCTTTAGTTATAGCAAGTTTTCTTGTTTTATATTTGGAAAATTCCTCCCTCCCCTATATGTTTCTGTTCCTAGTTTCCACAATTACTATAGGCGTTGGAGTCCTAGGATTGATGATCCTCTATAGATCTTATATTTTATTTCACATTTTCTGTTTTGTTAGTTTTTTAAACCAGTACCCCGGTGACTTGTATATCTTTCTTTTTCACAAAAGAGTGAATTAACTGACTGTGGGAACATCTGTTTGTTTATCTTTATATCCCTTCTTCTCTTTATTTCTAAAGTCCTAAAAAGAGTAGACACTCAGAATTCTTTTTTGTTTGTTTGTAATTTTTCGAGATGGAGTCTTGCTGTGTTGTTCAGGCTGGAGTGCAGTGGCGTGATCTCGGCTCACTGCAACCTCCACCTCCTGGGTTCAGGTGATCCTCCTGCCTCAGCCTCCTGAGTAGCTGGAATTACAGGCATCTGCCACCATGACTGGCTAATTTTATTTTATTTTTTTGTATTTTTAGTAGAGATGGGGTTTCACCATGTTGGCCAGGATGGTCTTGAACTCCTGACCTCATGATCTGCCCGCCTTGGCCTCCCAAAGTGCTGGGATTGCAAGCATGAGCCACCGCACCCAGCCCAGAATTCTTTTGAAGAAGTTGTATCAGTGTCAGTCTTTCCTTTCATATCTCACCACTTCCTTCCCTCTCATTTTCCATCCCCCTCTTCCTCTGTTCTCTTATGCATTCTGGAAACACTGAGAACCTCAGTATGCTAGATAAAGGGGTATCAAATAGACGAAGATCAGTCCTGAGTTCCAGGAGCTCACAGCTGCGAGGAGAGAGACCACATACAGGGCCATGGCCCTCCCGGGAGCTTCCTCTCCAAACCTACAGCACAGGACCCAGATGCACCTACACGAGAGTTTCATGCCCTCTATTCTTAAATCTGAATTAAAGATAAATTTTATTTTATTTTATTTTATTTTTGAGATGGAGTTTCACTCTTGTTGCCCGGGCTAGAGTGCAATGGCGTGATCTCAGCTCACCACAACCTCCATCTCCCAGGTTCAAGTGATTCTCCTGCCTCAACTTCCCCAGTAGCTGGGATTACAGCCACGCACCACCACACCTGGCTAATTTTGTATTTTTAGTAGAGACGGGGTTTCTCCATGTTGGTCAGGCTGGTCTCGAACTCCCAACCTCACGTGATCTGCCCGCCTCAGCCTCCCAAAGTGCTGGGATTACAGGTGTGAGCCACCATGCCCGGCCTTATATGTTTCTAGTCCAAACATTTAGCTACCTTTTTTTTTTTTTTTTTTTTTGAGACAAAGTCTCACTCTGTTGCCCAAGCTGGAGCATGGTGGCACAATCATGGCTTGCTGCAGCCTCAGCCTCCTCGTGCTCAGGCATTTCTCCCACCTCGGCCCCCCTAGTAGCTGGGACTACAGGTACGCACCACCACACCCTGCTAATTTTTTTGTTTTTGTATTTTTTGTAGAGGTGGGGTTTCTCCATGTTACCCAGGCTGGTCTTGAACTCCTGGGCTCAAGCAATCCGCTTACTTCAGCCTCCCAAAGTGCTAGGATTACAGGCATGAGCCACCACACCCAGCCTACCTACTTTTAACTTGTGGAATTTTCTATAAGGTCAGGGATGCCTGGGGAAACAAAAGTTTCCTCCTTGGTTTAATGCAGGTAGAATTCATATGCTGCCTCCAGCTGCTGTACTTTCCTTTCCCTGCGAGTTATTCTTTGCAAGGGGAGGCCACAGGATGCAGACGAGGCCTCATCAGTGACCACTCCTCCCTCAGATCAGAGGTGGCCCTGAGGGTAACAGCGGGGAGCCACACTGGTGCAGAGAATGCCAAGGAAGGGAACTGGGAGGGTGAGGCACCTCTGCAAACAGTTCCCAAGGGAGCGCCTCCACCTGGTGGCCACGAGAGGAAGCAGCGGTGCCCTTTGCCAAGGACATGGCCAACAAGGAGTTAAGGTTTTATACACACAGACCAGCGGACCCCGGACCCTCTGCGTGTCAGAACCTGGATAATGTAGCTTAAGCTTCAGGATCCCTCCCTTACACAAGTCCCTTCTAAAGCCAGGGAGCAGTCGTAGCAAAATGTTCATTATGGACATATTTTGTGCAAAATTTGCAAAACTAAGATTTTTCATATCATCTTTCCTAAAGAGGGTCCCACAAATTATATCTGCTTAAGACGCCAAAAAGTCTATCTTTGACCCCGATTGTCACATAGGGGCCACTTGGTCCAGAGCTCTCTGAATAGGTTTTCTTTTCTTTCTTTCTTTCTTTCTTTCTTTCTTTCTTTCTTTCTTTCTTTCTTTCTTTCTTTCTTTCTTTCTTTCTTCCTTCCTTCCTTCCTTCCTTCCTTCCTTTCCTTCTTTCTTTCTTTCTTTCTTTCTTTCTTTCTTTCTTTCTTTCTTTCTTTCTTTCTTTCTTTCTTTCTTTCTTTCTTTCTTTTTTTTTTTGAGACAGAGTCTCGCTCTATCTCCCAGGCTGGAGTGCAATGGTGTGATCTCAGCTCTCGGCTCACTGCAACCTCTGCCTCCTGGGTTCAGGCGATTCTCCTGTCTCAGCCTCCCAAGTAGCTGGGATTACAGGCGCCTGCCAACACACCCAGCTAATTTTTGTATTTTTAGTAGAGATGGGGTTTCGCAATGTTGGCCAGGCTGGTCTTGAACTCCTGACCTCGGGTGATCCACCTGCCTCGGCCTCCCAAAGTGCTGGGATTACAGGCGTGAGCCACCGCGCCCAGCCCTGAATAGGTTCTTTAACCCAAATTCCAGTGCTCGCTCCTCGCTCCCCGCTCCGTCCCCGGGAGGCTACACAGAGGACCCTGGGAGAGCAGTCTGCACCAGGGTCAGAGACACAGGTTCACAGTTCAGACAGATGTAGGTCTACGTCCCACCTCTGTCACTCACTAACTGTGTGTTCCTAGTCTCTCTGTGCCTCTCTTTCTTCACCTGTAAAATGGGGATAATAATTGTGCATACTCCGGGCTGCTGTGAGAATACAATCAGACACACATGGTAAGTGCTCTGTTTGGTGGCTGACCTGTAGGAGGCGCTCCAGGAATGGCGGCTACGGGAAAGGTTCATAAATAGATACCCTAAACTGGGAATACCTATTCCTAACTTAAATTCAGCTCTATATATTAAGCATATACAAAATTGGCAGTATTTCACTGTTTTTTCAACTTATAAAAATAGCGGTTTCACATGATTTCCCCTAATAGAACAAGTGACAAAAATTACCGGGCATGGTGGCTCCTGCTGTAATCCCAACACTTCAAGAGGCTGAGGTGGGAGGATTGTTTGATGCCGGGGTTCGAGACCAGCCTGGGCAACATAATGAGACCCCCCCCGACTCCACACACACACAAAATCAACGGCCATGTAGGATGCAGGTCACTGGGAGTGAGCCTCACTCCTCTTGCTGGGAAAGGGTGTCTGTGCTTTACCTGTGGAGGCTGCGGAGGCTGAGGAAGGTTGTTTAGTCTTCTCCCTGGAGCCCCCTCTGTAACCATAAAGGCCACTGATAAAAGGGCCCGTCCCTGCCCTCCCTACTTTCAGTCTTTTTTTTTTTTTGAGAAGGAGTTTCACTCTTGTTCTCCAGGCTGGAGTGCAATGGGGTGATCTCAGCTCACTGCAACCTCTGCCCCCCGGGTTCAAGTGATTCTACTGTCTCAGCCTCCTGAGTAGCTGGGATTACAGGCACGTGCCACCGTGCCTGGCTAATTTTCATATTTTTCATAGAGACAGGGTTTCGTCATGTTGGCCAGGCTGGTGCCGAACTCCTGACCTCAGGTGATCCACCCGCCTTGACCTCCCAAAGTGCTGGGATTACAGGCATGAGCCACTGTGCCCAGTCCTCTACTTTCAGTCTTAATGGAAGAGTGACCCAGGAAGGGCTCTTCGGCCCCCAACACTCCTTGAAACGCTGCCCTTTGCTGTTGGTCTCTGGGGGCACCAGCTGCTCTCCGAGTGCAGCTCCTGTTTTGGAGGTGCTGGGCTCTGTGACCACTTGCTGTCTCAGTCCCTGGAACCTAGTCTAGAAGTCTCTCTTTCTTCATCTGACCCTTAGGGAAGCAGGGGAGTATGTGGTGTGGAGACAGCCAGGTCCACATGGAGTCCACACGGCAGAGTCCACACCTGACAGCCAAAGTCCTCCAGCCAAAAAGCTGTCCCTGAGAATCACAAACTCACAAGCAAACCCTCTGGCGTCTCCTGTTTATTTCCCACCCAGTGGCCCGCAGGTCCCATACTCTAGAGAACATACTCGGAATTCTGGTCCCATACTCTAGAGAACATACTCATACCCAGCTGAGCTGGGCGTTCAGCTGGTCAGTAGGTCAGACCACAAACATGTAGGAAGCACATGCTGTTAAGACAGGTGTCTGGCCGGGTGCGGTAGCTCACGCCTGTAATCCCAGCACTTTGGGAAGCTGAGGCAGGTGGATCACAAGGTCAGGAGTTCAAGACCAATCTGACCAACATGGTGAAACCCCGTCTCTACTAAAAATACAAAAAGTAGCTGGGCATGGTGGTGCATGCCTGTAATCCTAGCTACTCAGGAAGCTGAGGCAGGAGAATCGCTTGAAACCGGGAGGTGGAGGTTCAGTGAGCTGAGATCACGCCCCTGCACTCTAGCCTGGGAGACAGAGCGAGACTCAGTCTCAAAAAAAAAAAAAAAAAAAAAAGACAGGTGTCCTCCGAGATCAGAGAGGACTGTGCCATGCAGACTGTGTCAGCAGAGTTCTCTGAGAAGCAGAGGCTGAGACAGAGTCGGGAATACCCGCGCCTCATTGGTAAGCAACGCTTCCGAGAGGAAAGGGGAGGAAAGGTGGGTGGGGCAGGGAGCTGCCAGACCACAGTGCAGATGTGA
This sequence comes from Pan paniscus, assembly GCF_029289425.2. Taxonomy (NCBI): domain Eukaryota; kingdom Metazoa; phylum Chordata; class Mammalia; order Primates; family Hominidae; genus Pan; species Pan paniscus. Next base: position 182,344,884 of record NC_085926.1, on the reverse strand, counting down.
CAAAGCTTGGCCAGCCCCAGGGGAGCCCTGGAACAAAGGTGTCCAAGACTTCCTGTTAGAAGAGTCTTTCACAGAGCAGAAGCAGCCGGGCCCTTATCATCAAGCTCAGTCTCTGGCTGGGGCCACCCCTAGAAGAGCATGATCTCAGCTCAAAAGCTGCAGCTGACCTTGAACACCAGCCCAGAGGCTGAGGCTGTCAACTCATCACACTCCTCGTGGCTGGGCAGCAATACTTTCTCAAAGGAGAATGGAGCAGAGCAGCCCCGTGTCTGCCACAGTCCACATGTCACGGTCATGTGGACACATGTGGGGAGCAGCTCCCCCAGGGATCTGGGGGGCCTCTGTACAAGAGGGAAGTTACGAGCATGAAATAGAGACCTCATTCACTGCTACTGGCCTCAGGGCCACCACTGGTGCTTGGCTCCCTCCACTATTACTTCTAAATTGCCCTGCCCTCAGCTCCCACCTCTGTCGGCCCTCATGGTCTAGCTGTGGGGTGACCCTAGCCCTCATTCTTGATGAGTCTGAGCCCCTGGTAACAAGGAAAATGTCCTGTCCAGACCCTCCTTTGAGGAAAGATGTGCTGCCCAGCTGTAAGGAGTGTGGTTGGCAGGCAGCCTCCAGCTGTTGGCTTCGTCAGGATCTGCCTCAGTGTTGGAGCCAAGGTCATCCTATTGTGGGAGCAAGCCCCAGCCCATAACTGAGCACAGTGGCAGTCCAAGGGCCTAGCCTTTACCAGTCTTTGCCTGGAGACGCCCCACTGGGCTGGCAGATATTTTGTCTTATTTGCATGGCCATCTGAGCCTCCCCTCGCCCAATCTTGCTTTACTCCTTTTCTTCACAGGTGTTACTCCTCCATCAAATGTCTGCTGCCTAACTCTGTCTCACACCTGCTTTCTAAAGAGCTCAACCAAACATTTGGAACTGGGAGTGGTCCAAGAAAGCATCCACCATGGAAGTGGCCAGGCCTTCAGTGGACAAAATGACTCAGCCAGTTGACAGTAGCCAGCCTTTGTCAGTGCCTACCCCGGTGCCAGCACAATGGGCAATGACCGAGGCTATGTGTGGGCCCAACACCATGAATTCCCACTTAACAAGGTCAGTCCAGCTCTTGCTGCCTCTGCATGTCCAATCTGCCAGCACAGAGATCCATGCTAAGCCTGTGGTATGGTGCTACTTCTTAAAGAGACCAACCAGCCACATGGTGGCAAGTTGTCTTCACTGGAACCCTTCTATCCTAGAAGGTCAGCAGTTTTTTCTCACGAGCATAGACATCTATTCTGGGTATAAGTTTGCCTTTCTTTCCCATAAGGTCTCAACCAGCACTGCTATCCAAAGGCTTATGGAATGCCTGATTCACAGGCATGTCATCCCACACAACAGAGCATCTGTTATGCAAATGTACCCAGGATTCGTATTAACCAGATATGGCCAAATATGCAGACGTGGAAATGACTGTAATGAAGAAGGAAGTCTATCCTCACAGATCCTGGAAACAGGAGGCACAGCACACCATGCACGGCCACATGAAGAAGGACTGGGATTGATCAGGAGGCAAAAGAGAGGTGAGGGCAGAGCGCAGCCCAGAGCCTCTATGGGGGTTCTCATGGAGAGTAGCAGACAAGGCAGGGTAGGTATGCTGAGTCCAGGATTGGATAGATGAAATCGTTTTGGCAGGCCCTGGGCTATAAAGAGTGATCCCTGACTGGTGCGGTGGCTCATGCCTGTAATCCCAGCACTTTGGGAGGCCGAGGCGGGCGGATCACGAGGTCAGGAGATCGAAACCATTCTGGCTAACACGGTGAAACCCTGTCTGTACTAAAAATACAAAAAATTAGCTGGGCGTGGTGGCGGATGCCTGTAGTCCCAGCTACTCGGGTGGCTGAGGCAGGAGAATGACGTGAACCCGGGAGGCGGAGCTTGCAGTGAGCTGAGATCGCATCACTGCACTCCAGCCTGAGCAAAAGAGGAAGACGCTGTCTGAAGAAAAAAAAAAAAAAGAGTGATCCCCAATTGTTTGGTACACGGCCCTGGGGTGATTTAGGGCGGGGGAATATTGGCTTGATGTATGAGAATTTGATAAAGGACATGGTTGGGGATGTGGACTTGGATTGTTGGTTTTCCTATCAAGGACGTGCTTGCAGGGAAGTTGTTTGCTATTTCTAGGAGTTAGCTAGCCCTGAGAGAGGCAGGATCAAGATCCCAAATGCCAGAACACCAAGAATACAAAAGATGAGGATGTGTAGTTAATGCAGCATCTGACCAGGGAATTCCCTTTACAGCAAAGTAAGGCCATGATCATGAGATCACTGGTGGTCTCACCTGCCACACCATCAGAAGCTGCCGGCATGCTAGCTCTTTGGAATGACTTGTTGGTGGCACAGTTGGAGTGCTGGCTTGGAGGCACCATCCTCCAGGGCACAGAATGCTAACTGGATCAGAAACCTTTATATGTTGCTACAACCTCAGTAGGAAGAACAGATGGACCTAGGAACAAAGGAGTTAAAAAGCAGGAGTGTAGACTGTGAGTTTCTTAAGAAAAAAAGTAAGAGTGGCTCATTTGCCATCACTCCCAATGACCCCCTGGGTGAACTCGTGCTTCCCATCCCTGCACCTCTGGGCTCCACAAAGTCAGAGGTCTTGGTACCCAAATGGGGCTCACTTATCACTACGAGGCACAGGGGCCAGACTGTTGATTATGTGAAGATAAGATGAGGACCAGCATCTCTGCAGCCTTCAGATTCTTAAGTATGGCATTCATTTCCACCTTTCCCCTCAGAATGTGATAGATACTGTTTTTGATACACTGTTTTTTTTACTGTTTTGTGTTTTTATTCTGGCTGGTCAGTGGCAGTTTCAGAGGACTGTGTCTGGGCTTTACCGCTCTCATGGCTCTTAACCTATAGGCAAAGGTTCCAATGTGGAGGTTACCCCAACTACCAAGTTTGTCAATCTCCGTTCCACAGGCCATCAGATGAGCCTATGAACATCATAACCCCCCTGTAAGCAGAGTTTTTGGCCAGGACTCCATATGCTCTAAACTAACAGAGACACCATGATAACACTTCAGGCCTCTGGACAGCAACATCAACTCAGACTCTGTGTCCAACTGTCCTTGAAATATCTGAATATTATCTTGGCCGGGCGTGGTGACACATGCCTGTAATCCCAGGACTTAGGTAGGCAGAGGTAGGTGGATCACTTGAGGTCAGGAGTTCAAGACCACCCTGGCCAACGTGGTGAAACCCCATCTCTAATAAAAATACAAAAATTAGCCGGGTGTGGTGGTACGCACCTGTAATCCCAGCTACTCCAGAGGCTGAGGTGGGAGAATCACTTGAACCCAGGAGGTGGAGGTTGCAGTAAGCCAAGATCGCGCCACTGCACTCCAGCCTGGGCAACAGAGTAAGACGTTGTCTAAAAAAAAAAAAAAAAAAAAAAAATCTGAGTATTACCCTTTTACCCAGGATATAGCACTATGGTAAATGTAAGGTCCTTTTGGGGAAGGACTGGAGATATCATTAAAGTGCATACTTGCCATGATATTGCAGGATTCTCCTATGGTTCCAACCACCTCTGCAGCCAATAGTTCCTGAGTCTGAAAACTGGCTGAGATTCAGACGCTGGGCAAGGGATCATGACTTTATTGGGGCAACTACCCTCAGCCTCCTGCTTATTAATTTTTGGTCTTTTTTGAATACAGTTGTCCCTTGGTATTTGTGCAGTATTGGTTACAGAACCCCTATGGATGCCAAAATCCATGGATGCTCAAGTCTCTGATAATAAAATGGCACAGTATTGGCCAGGCATGGTGGCTCATGCCTGTAATCCCAGCACTTTGGGAGGTCGAGGCGAGTGGATCTCGAGGTCAGGAGTTTGAGACCAGCCTGGCCAACATGGTGAAACCCCGTCTCTACTAAAAATACAAAAATTAGCTGGGCGTGGTGGTGGGCACCTGTAATCCCAGCTACTTAGGAGGCTGAGGCGGGAGAATCACTGGAACCTGGGAGGCGGAGGTTGCAGTGAGCTGACATCACGCCACTACACTCTAGCCTGGGCGACAGAGTGAGACTCTGTCTCAAAAAAAGAAAAAAAAAAGGCACGGTATTTGCACACACCTACACACATCCTCCTGAATAAATAATCTCGAGTACTTATAATACCTAATATAATGTAAATGCTATGTAAATAGTAGTTATACTGTATTTTTAAGGGAATAATGACAAGAACAAAAAAAGTCTGTACATGTTCGGTGCAGATGAATTTTTGTTTTCAATCTTTTGTGGCAACAGGGTCTCACCATGTTGCCCAGGCTGATCTTGAATGCCTGGTCTCAAGCAATCCTCCTGCCTCGGCCTCCCAAAGTGCTGGGATTACAGGTGTGAGCCACTGCACTCAGCCACACAAAATTTAAAATATATGTATATTTTCCACCCACAATTGGTTGAATCCACAGATGCAGAATCTATGGATACAGAGGGCCAACTATACTTCTATACATAACAGTTCCCTTTGGGCTGCTTATCTATTTTTCCACTGGAGACACTGTGTTCTCTTAGCCATCTCCATAACTGTCTGAACATCAAGCCCCTGTAATTATCACTCTGACCTTCTCTGCTGCTACAGTTGTTCTGACCCCTGTCTTCTGACCACTAAGTGCTGCGCCCTGCTCTCTATTGCCCCAGCCCTATCATCTCCAGTACAATCAGCAAACCAAGTTCTGTGCCTGCCTCTCCCAGCATCAGTCCTGGCCTGCAGGGGAGGGCCACCACTGAACAACCTAGTCATGACCGTGGCAAATGGTGTGTTCCCCTGTCTCCCCATAGAATCCTATTCTCTTTTGCCTAACATACTGTCTCCATTCCAAATGCCCACCCACTTTCCCAAGGCTTTTGATCCCTTTCTCTGCCCTCTGCCCCGGCAATTCAGATATTTCAACCTCACTCAGCTTGACCTGCCACTTTGTCCAGGCTTCAATGAACCACCCTAGCAGTTATCTTGCACCCTCCCTGGGGTCCTTACCAGGGGGTTAAATCCTGTGCCTTATAGCTCCCTTCTCCAGTCCCATGAAGCTCTCAGAATCCAGGCCCACAAGTACTCCCGCAGCCTCTGCTGGCACCTGTTGACTAGATCTTACAGCTCCTTTGGAATATAGCACCTTTCCTCCTGTATCCAACTAGCATATCCCCAGGCAAACTACGCAACAATTTAACCCAGTAGTAAAGTCTAGCTACCCACTGGCAATGAGGGCCACACCCCAGGAGTTAAGTCTAGCAGCCAGAAGATGAGGTGAAGGCAGCTGCCTAGGGACACCTGTTGCCTTGTAGGGGAAAGACCTCTGCCTTGTCAGGCCGGGCGCCATGGCTCAGGCCTGTAATCCCAGGGCTTTGGGAGGCCGAGGAGGGCGGATCACAAGGTCAAGAGATGGAGACCATCCTGACCAACATGGTGAAACCCTGTCTGTATTAAAAATACAAAAATTAGCTGGACGTGGTGGCACGTGCCTGTAGTCCCAGCTACTGAGGAAGACTGAGGCAGGAGAATCGCTTGAACCCAGGAGGCAGAGGTTGCAGTGAGCCGAGATCACACCACTGCACTCCAGCCAGGCGACAGAGTGAGACTCCATCTCAAAAAAAAAAAAAAAAAAAAAAAAAAGACCTCTGCATTGTCCCCCAACACGGAGGAGGAGGGAGTACTCTCAAGTGTAGGGGATGAGCCACCTCTGCAGGTTCTGAGAGCCAGAGAAGCTCAGGGCTTCAGAATGTTCAGGGGCACCCACCTCGAGGTCCCATCCCATGTGTCGGGGTCCCAGAGATCTGAATCGCTAGAGCATTCAGCCATCTTTGGAGTGCAGCCACTCTATTAACTCATGGCTTCATCTTCAGTTCCTTTTCTTCACCGAGCAGAGGACATGAAGGATTCTTTATAAGCTGCCAAAGAAATCCTCTGGCTTTCACACTTAGTTTTCAATTGTTTGTTAATTGCCCTCAGCTTTTCATTATGTGTCTGTAGATCACCAATGCAATTGTTCATTTCCATGTATCTATCTATAATTCATATATTCTATATTCATATATATTATACATCATATATTATCCATATTGTATAGAATGTTTTTCTCCCCTGTGTACCTTTCAAATGCCTGACTTATCACATAAGCCAGTTCATTCCCCTTCACTGGTACATTCTCTCACATCAGCATCAGTGAAATGTTTAACAATAGGGCCACCAACATGTGCTGGGGACTTTCCATGCTCACTTAACTCCTGGGACGTGGCCTCATTGCCAGTTGGTGGTGGAGTGATCCAGCCCCCAAACCCCGTCTTACCAACTACTTTCTTGGACCACTATTGAAAACCCATAGGCCCGGCATGGTGGGTCACACCTGTAATCCCAGCACTATGAGAGGCCAAGGCGGGTGGATCACGAGGTCAGGAGTTCAAGACCAGCCTGGCCAGCATGGTGAAACCCCATCTCTACTAAAAATACAAAAATTAGCTGGGCATGATGGCATGCACCTGTAATCCCAGCTACTCGGAGGCTGAGGCAGGAGAATTGCTTGAACCCTCGAGGTGGAGGTTGTGGTGAGCCGAGATTGCACTCCAGCCTGGGCAATAGAGTGAAAATCCATCCTAAAAAAAGAAAAGAGCCAGGTGCGGTGGCTCACACCTGTAATCCCAGCACTTTGGGAGGCTGAGGCAGGTGTATCACCTGAGGTCAGAGTTCGAGATCAGCCTGGCCAACATGGTGAAACCCCATCTCTACTAAAAATACAAAAATTAGCCAGGCATGGTGGTGCATGCTTGTAATTCCAGCTACTCAGGAGGCTGAGGCAGGAGAATCGCTTGAACCTGGGAGGCAGAGGTTGCAGTAAGCGGAGATCGCACCACCGCACTCCAGTCTGGGCAACAAAAGTGAAACTCCGTCTCAACAAAAAAAAGGAAAAAACCAAACAAACAGAAAACAAAATGGATGCTGAGATGGAGTTAGGAATTCAAAACTTTCACTGGGGAGTAGGACTTGTGAAAAGAAAGAGGCAGAAGCCAGAGTGGGCAGAGAGAGCCCTCTGATTGGGAGGCAGACTAGCTAAGGTCTCTGACTGCCCAGTGTTAAGCTCTTGAGCAGATTGTTCATTGGGAGTCCAGCATTGGGAGGAAATGACTAGGCCATTGTAACACTGCCTTAGTCGTCGTTGGGGAGGCCACCCTGCAAAGGATATGATCTCAACTGGAAAGCAGAGGTTGACCCTAAAGGAGTCTATAGCTGGAGCTATCAGCTCATCACGTGCTGGGCAGCTGGGCAGTGAGTCCTTTCTCAAAGAGGTATCTAAGGTGCATCTCTGCCACATTGACAATGACAAGACAATATGAGAACAGTTTCTGTGCAAGCCTGTGCACAGCTGAACCATGTTTCTCTGGTTAGTAAAGAGGTGTTGGCTGGAAGTTTACCAGGAAGATAAGGTGCGAGGGGACTTTGCAGGAAAAGTGGACCAAATATTCAAAGACCAAGGCAATGCAAAGCATGGGTATGTTCTAGAAAAATCCAAAGAATCCAGTGGAGCAGAAACATAAATGTTAGCAAATGGGAGAATACGGACATGAATGATAAAGGAGACGAGTAACACAGGACCTTTTCTGCCTGGCCACAGAAGTTCAGATTCTGGGCCGGGCACAGTGGCTCATGCCTGTAATCCCAGCACTTTGGGAGGCTGAGGCAGGTGGATCACCTGAGGTCAGGAGTTCGAGACCAGCCTGACCAATATGGAGAAACGCCATCTCTACTAAAAAAATACAAAAATTAGCCAGGTGTGGTGGTGCACACCTATAATCCCAGGTACTCAGGAGGCTGAGGCAGGAGAATCGCTGGAACCTGGGAGGCAGAGGTTGCGGTGAGCCAAGAGTGCACCATTGCACTCCAGCCTGGGCAACACAAGATTCTGTCTCAAAAAAAAAGAAGTTCAGATTCCACCTGCAGCTGACACAGGGAACTTGAAGAATGTTCATCAGGGAAATGACATGATGAGATGTGAATATTAACAAGACCTCTCTGTGGAAGAGAAAAGCCAGGAGATGAAGTGAGGAAGAGTCAAGATGATGCTGCAATTGTCCAGGAGAGAACCAAGTTGGGGTGGTGGAATGGAGAGGAAAGTCCAAATAACCCCATAGCAGGTAGAACTGGGTGAACACAGTGAGCAATTGACCATGAGGGGTTGATATGGTTTGGCTGTGTCCCCACCCAAATCTCATCTTCTTTTTATTTATTTATTTTTTTTGAGATGGAGTCTTGCTCCATCACCCAGGCTGGAGTGAGTGGCACAATCTTGGCTCACTGCAACATCTGCCTCCCAGGTTCAAATGATTCTCATGCCTCAGCCTCCTGAGTAGCTGGGATTACAGGCACACACCACCATGCCTGGCTAATTTTTGTATTTTTAGTAGAGATAGCGTTGGCCAGGCCGGTCTCGAACTGCTGACCTCAGGTGATCCACCTGCCTCAGCCTCCCAAAGTGCTGGGATTACAGGCTGTGAGCCACTGCGCTGGCCCCAAATCTCATCTTGAATTGTAGCTTCCACAATTCTTGCATGTTGTGGGAGGGACCCAGTAGGAGGTAATTGAATCATGGGGACAGGTCTTTCCCATGCTATTCTTGTGATAGTGAATAAGTCTCATGAGATCCCATGGTTTTATAAGGCGGAGTTTCCCTGCACAAGCTCTCTCTTTGCCTGCTGCCATCCATGTAAGATGTGACTTGCTCCTCCTTGCCTTCCGCCATGATTGTGAGGCCTCCCCAGCCATGTGGAACTGTGAGTCCATTAAACCTCTTTTCTGTATAAATTACCCAGTCTCAGGTATGTCTTTTTTAGCAGCATGAAAACAAACTAATACAGGAGTGAAGGAAGGGAGGAGCCCAGGATGATGCCCTAGTTTCTGACTTGAGCATCTGGCTGGCTGTTCACCTGGTCCCAGAAGAGACCTACGCACATGCTTTCTCCCCTCCAATTTCCCCTTCCCCTTGACCTGTGATCTATTCCTCCACCCCAGGTCCCTTTCAACATTAGACATCCCTCACCCCTATTCACCTGATGCACACGGCAAGGGAGGGCACAGAAATAGGCTCCCAATAGAGGCTGCCAGGCATGGCCCTGGAGACAGCTCACTTGTTACAGTCCCTGCTGCTATGGTTTGAATGTTAATCCCCTCCTAAACTCATGTTGAAACTTAATCTCCAAATGACAGTGTTGAGAGGTGGGGCCTTTAAGAAGTGACTGGGTCATGAGGCTCTGCCCTTATGACTGGATTAATCCATTTGTGGATGAATGGATTCATGGGTTATCATGGGAGTGGGGCTGCTGGCCTTATAAGAAGAGGAAGAGACACCTGAGCTAGCACACTCAGCCCCTCACCATGTGATGCCCTGTGCCACCTCAGGACTCTGCAAAGAGTCCCCACCAACAAGAAGGCTCTCGCCAGATCCGGCTCCTTGATCTTGGACTTCTCAGTCTTCATAACTGTAAGAAATAAATTCCTTTTTAAAATAAATTACCCAGTTTCAAGTATTCTGTTATATGTAACAGAAATTAGATGAGCTACCAGTCCAGGCCATCTCTCACCCCTGAGCTTGAGCTCGCAACCCCATAGAGATGGGTAGTCCAACAGTTAAGGCCCTATCCAAGTTGCCCAGACCTGCCAGTCCAGCGCCATCCACTCATCGTGCACCTTGCTTCAGCCTCACTGAACCATATTCTCCTCTTGTGATTTCCCACACCAGGCCCTCCTCTTGCAATGTCTGGACCTTCACAGTTCAATTCAAACGCCCCCTCCTCTATGAGGTCTGCGCTGTGACTCCCCAGCTGGGAATATTTTCCTCCTTGATCTCCACTTGCTTTGCATTTTGTTCTTATTAATCCTGCTCTGTATTGTGAGGCTTTTACGTGCTCATGGGTTGTCTTTACTAGATGTCAAGAACTCAAAGCCAGTGTCTGTTCCAGGCAGGTCCCTGCACAGAGTGGGGGTGAGGGAGTGCACAGAGAAGGAGCAAGAAGGTAGAGCCAAGACCCAGTGAGTGGGCCGGGGGCTGGGGCATGGTGTAGGAAGACAGGTCTTGCCTCTCAGGACAGGAGGAGCTCAGAGAAAATGTTGCCTCTACTACTGCTGCTCCAAATGCAGACCTTATGATTTCTAGGACGTTCATATGGACCAAACTGGGCTGTTCCTTGGGGTGAGGCTCTCCAGAGTCCCAGAAGACTCTGATGGCCTCCAGGCCAGCCAATTCTCCCTCTCATTATTAACTGCTGCAACCATGTGCTAACAGGGCATCTGATGAAATCCTCCCAGCTGTTTCCTGACGACCCCTGACGGTGCCCAACCTGGAATGAGCCCTTTTCTGGGACAAGGATCCCCAAGGATGTGCCTGGGTGTCACCCCTAGCAGCCCACCAAGGTTTGGTTCACTCCCTCTGGGTGTGAGCCAGGCGCCAGATGTTCCCACACTAGAGGACACCAGGTGGTTGGCATCATGGCAGGTCACTTCTAAAATGGGATCAGGAATTTTTCAGAAGAAAAGGTTGGCAGAAAAAAAAAAACAGATTGTGACTGAAACACAGTCACCAGCTGATGTAGCATATTTGGAGCTATGTTCTTCTTGCAGATGGGGAAGGATACAGAAACTCATGAGGGGTAGGCATGGGAAATCTTTCCCTAGAATTAGCAGAGAATAGCCCAGGTGAGGTCCCCGCTAACCAATGATTTGGGCAGGTTTGTGCTTCACTTCCTCATCTATAAAAGAGGGATCAAAGGGAGTGTTGTGAAGAATTAAATGAGTTAGTAGATATGTAAAGTGCTTAGCACAGTGCCTTGGCACATAGGAGTGCTATCATGATTTGTATTAGTTTTTCTAGGATAATTAGAATTGCAGCAACATGTGTGTATGTTGACAAATCTAATTAAAGGCCCAGAAAGGTTTTAAGCACTTTCACTGTCGGATGGAAAGGGTAAGATAGTTACATTAACTCCAGCTTGGTGCAAACCATGAACAATTCAGCAGTAATTGAGAGGGTCAGCAGGAAAGGTCATTGAGGACTCTGGATGTTTGCGTTCCTTGCAATCTGCTCAAAATGATAGGTTTTTATATTTAGCGCAAAAATTATATGCTTTGTAATTTTAATGAAAAGTCATTTGTAATTTAAATGGAAACTATATTTGATTAGGTCATGAGTTGTGAGAAATAAATTAAATGAGAAAGAAAAAGGATTTTAAAAATGATGTCTGGTATCAACCCAACTACATAACCTTAAATCCCCTATATCTATATCTGTAAGATACAGCATAGTTTCTGACTTCTCTAGAGTGAAAACTCAGATATATCTAGAGCCATCTGACATCTCTCCCACAGAAGGATCTATTTAACATGAAGGCTGCTGAGACTTGTTGTGATGGTTAATTTTTTTTTTTTTTTTTTTTTTTGAGATGGAGTCTCGCTCTGTCTCCCAGGCCAGAGTGCAGTGGCACGATCTTGGCTCAGTGCAACCTCTGCCTCCCCAGTTCAAGCTATTCTCCTGCCTCAGCCACCCAAGTAGCTGGGACTACAGGTGCGTGCCACCATGCCTGGCTAATTTTTTGTGTTTTTAGTAGAGAGGGGGTTTCACCATGTTAGCCAGGATGGTCTCGATCTCCTGACCTCGTGATCTGCCCTGCCTTGGCCTCCCAAAGTGCTGGGATTACAGGCGTGAACCACCGCGCCATGATGGTAAATTTTATACAGCAATTTGACTGGGTCACAGAGTGCCCAGGTATTTGGTTAAACATTATCTCTGGGTGTGTCTATGAGGGGGCTTAAGGAGGAGATTAGTGTTTGAATCAATGGACTGAGTACACAGATGGCCCTTCCCAATGTGAGTGGACAGTATCCACTCTGCCAAGGACCTGAATAAAACAAAAAAGTGGAGGAAGGGAGAATTCACTCTCAACCTGACTGTTTGAGCTGGGACAATGGTCTTCCCCTGCCCTCAGACTGGGTCTCACATCAGTGCTCCTGGTTCGCAGGCTTTCAGACTCAGTTTGGAACGTACACCATCAGCCCTCTTGTTCTCAGGCTTTCAGACTTGTGCTGGAGCCCACACCGCTGGCTCTCCTGCTTCTCAGGCTTCCAGACTGAGACTGGAACTACACCACCAGTTTTTCCACATCTCTAGCTTGCAATGACATGTGGTGGATCTTCTCAGCCTCCATATGTATATCTCTATTATCTGTCTCCCACTGGTTCTGTTCCCCTGGAGAACTCTGACTCATAAAGATTTTAGGGCCAAACATAGTGGCTCACATCCATAATCCCAGCACTTTGGGAGGCCAAGGTAGGAGAATCACTTGAGGCCAAGAGTTTGAGATCAGCTTGGGCAACATAGCTGTATACTTCCATCTCTACAAATAATTTTAAAAATTAGCCAGACATAGTGGTGCATGCCTGTAGTCCTGGCTACTCAAGAAGCTGAGGCAGGAGGATCACCTGTGCACAGTTCACAGTTGAAATGAGCTATGATCACAGCACTCCACTCCAGCCTGGCTGACAGAGGGAGACCCTGTCTCAAAAAAATATATATATATATAGCTGGGCACGGTGGCTCACGCCTGTAATCCCAGCACTTTGGAAGGCCGAGGAGGGCAGATCACAAGGTCAGGAGATCGAGACCATCCTGGCTAACATGGTGAAACCCTGTCTCTATTAAAAATACAAAAAATTAGCCAGGCGTGGTGGCGGGTGCCTGTAGTCCCAGCTACTCGGGAGGCTGAGGCAGGAGAATGGCCTGAACCCAGGAGGCAGAGCTTGCAGTGAGCTGAGATCGCGTCACTGCACTCCAGCCTGGGAGACAGAGCAAGACTCCATCTCAAAAAAATATATGTGTGTGTGTATAAAATATGTGTATATATATATATTATATGTATATATTTAAATATATATTATATGTATATATTTAAATATATACGTATATATTTAAATATATATATATTTAAATATATACGTATATATTTAAAGATATATATATATTTATTTTTTTGAGATGGAGTCTCGCTCTGTCGCCAGGCTGGAGTGCAGTGGCATGATCTCGGCTCACTGCAAGCTCCGCCTCCTGGGTTCAAGCAATTCTCCTGCCTCAGCCTCCCGTGAGAAACAATTTTAAGAATGAGCTTTCTGAATTGGTTCTAAGATTTCTGGCATTGTCTCTCTAGTCTGATTAAATTTAAAGAGACTAACAACTCTGTTTCCAGTAAGAAAGAGAGCACTAGTCGTCCATGGCATGATCTGACCATGGAAATATGCAAAATATTCCCACTGGATACACCTAATCAACCACTTATAAGAAGCCAGGAGCTGGGTGACTATATATAAGATACTTTCTAACCTTTTTGAAAAACTGATGAATATAACAAGGTTGGCTACTTGCTCCTAGAGTCACTGGACAAAGAGGTGAAAGAAAAGAATGAGTTCAGGGATTCAAATTTCTAGTTCAAATGCGGTGTAAATAACCTAAAAGCTACTACATGTGCCCTGAAGGAGACCCTTATCTCCTGTCACCAAAGCGCTGAGATTACTGAAAATCAGGCAGAGAATCCTGTGACTGGCCGGATTACAACATGGACTGAACTTCCAGCCTTACAGGTGTCTTTAACAGGTGTCTGCTGTGAAAGTGAGGGTGTTGACTGGGGAAGAATGGGGTGGGGATGTGTAGGAAGACACGATGAAGCTGGGAATAGTGAACATCTAAGTTTTTGGGGTTTTTTGTTTTGTTTTGTTTTCTAAGAGACCAGGTCTTGGCCAGGCACAGTGGTTCATGCCTACAATCCCAGCACTTTGGGAGGCTAATGTGGGCAGATCACCTGAGGTCAGGAGTTTGAGATCAGCCTGGCCAATATGGTGAAACCCAATCTCTATTAAAAATCCAAAAAAAAAAAAAAAGAGAGAGAGAGAGAGCAGGTCTTGCTCTGTCACTCAGGCTGGGATGCAGTGGTGCAATTATAGCTCACTGCAGCCTGGAACTCCTGGGCTCAAGTGACAATCCTGCCTCAACCTCCCAAGTAACTAGGACTACAGGCACACAACACTATGCCCACTAATTGCGTGTGTGTGTGTGTGTGTGTGTGTGTGTGTGTGTGTAGAGATGGGGGTCTCACTATGTTGCCCAGTCTAGTCTGGAACTCCTGGCCTCAAGCACTCCTTCTGCTTCAGCCTCCCAAAGTGCTGTGATTGCAGGTGTGGTGAGCCATTGCGCCCAGCCAGAGCCCCGAAATTCTTATGAGTCTTCTTTACCATGGAAGCAGCCTCCCCACCTCCATCTGAGCGAACTAACTCTGCATTGCCAGAGGAAACTGTGATGGCCTCCCTTGAGTCAGTTGCCTTTGCAAAACAATGCTGATTCTCTTCAGGATCCACCCCCACCACCCCTTTTTGCTTCTAGACTTCAAGTCTAGACTCAAGTCCCAGCAAGCCCCTCAGATGAGGTACAAAGGTTACCCGTGAGGAGGTGTGCTATACTTCAAAAGAACTTCTTAAGTTTTCTAATTTCTATAGACAGAAATCTGGGGAACATGTATGGGAATGGATATTGAGGATGTGAGATAATAGTGAAAAAAAACAAGCAGGGTGCAGTGGTTCACGCCTGTAATCCCAGCAGTTTGGGAGGCTGAGGCGGGTGGATCACCTGGAGTCAGGAGTTCAAGACCAGCCTGGCCAACATGGTGAGACTGCCATCTCTACTAAAAATACAAAATTAGCCTGGCATGGTGGTGCACACCTGTAATCCCAGCTACTCTGGAGGCTGAGCAGGAGAATCGCTTGAACCCAGGAGGTGAAGGCTGCAGTGAGCTGAGATCACACCACTGCACTCCAGCCTGGGCAACAAGAGCAAAACTCTGTCTCAAAAAAAAAAAAAAAAAAAAAAAAAAAAGAAAAGAAAGAAACTAAAAAAAGAAAAAGAAAAAACATAAAGTTATATCAGAGTGAATTTATTGACATGGGCTCACTAAGCAGAGATCCTGCATTTTAATGTTGCAGCTCAGAAAATAAGAAAAGGCTCTAACAGTTTTTGGTTGGTTGGCTGATGAGTGGATCAAAGATGGCCCACTGTTGGCCAGGCACGGTGGCTCACACCTGTAATCCCAACACTTTGGGAGGCTGAGGTGGGCAGATCACCTGAGGTCAGGAGTTTGAGACCAGCCTGGCCAATATGGTGAAACCCCATCTGTACTAAAAATACAAAAAATTAGCTGGGCGTGGTGGCGGGCACCTGTAATCCCAGCTACTCAGGAGCCTGAGGCAGGAGAATCGCTTGAACCCAGAAGGCAGAGGTGAAGTGCTACTGCACTACAGCCTGGGCAACAAGAGTGAAACTCCGTCTCAAAAAGAAAACAAAAAGGGTGACCCACCATGAACAAACTGGAAATGGTGGATGGACATGACTTGGTTTAATGTAGAATGGATTCAAAGGCGTAGGAAGATGGGATGTTCGCGGGGATTTGTCATTTAAGACCTACTCACCAATTAAGACATACAAGTACATCTTCTAGACCTACTGGGAAGGGCCAGAAGACCTGCTTTTTACCAATACTGTGAGAAATAAATTTGTGATGGAGCCTCAGCACCTTGAAAGAGCTTTGTAATCCCTCGTCTCCATAGGCAGAACTTACAGCAGTCACTGAATTTGGAAACTTAAATGTAATGGGAGTCATGGATCTCAGGGCGCAGGGACCAAGTGGCAGCACTCCACTGCCACAGGCGAGGTGAACGTGGTTACGGTGATGGACAGCAGAGTCACAGCAGCTGAATTGCCAACTCCTGCAGACCAATGGCACAGGCTGTTAAGCATGGCGTTCCTAGAAGTGAAATAGATGGGAAGCCTACTGATTACTTGATCCATATAAGCAGAAAAGTTCTAAGCCAAGTTAACAAAAGTCTAATCTGAATCATAAAAACAGAGCCAGGCCTGGCACAGTAGCTCATGCAACAGGTCCAGGCTGCCGTGCAGGCTGCTCTGCTGCTTGGGCCATATGATCCAGCAGATCCAGTGATGTGTGAAATGTCAGTGGCAGATAGGGATGCTCTCTGGAGCCTTTGGCAGGCCCCTACAAGTGAATTTCCTTAGGATTTGGGAGCAAAACTCTGCCATCCTTCACAGATTACTCTCTTTTTGAGAAACGGCTCCTGGCCTGTTACTGGGCCTTAGATAGATACTGTGTGCCTAACCATGGGCCATCAAGTTACCTGAGCTTCCCGTCATGACCTGGATGTTATCTGACCCATCAAGCCATAAATTTGGGTGTGCACAGCAATACTCCATCATGAAACGGAAGTGGTATATACATGATTGGGCCTGAGAAAGCTCTGTAGGCAGTGGTAAATTACATGAAGAATTGGCCCAAAAGCCCACGGTCCTCCACTCCTGCTACCCTGCCTTCTCTCTCCCAGCCTATGTCTATGGCCTCATGGGGAGTTCCCTATCATCAGTTGACAGAGGAAGAGAAGACTTGGGGCTGGTTCCCAGATGGTGCTGCAGAATATGCAGGCACCACCTGATGGTGGACAATTGCAGCACTACAGTTCCTTTCTGGGACACCTCCGAAGGACAGTGATGAAGAGGAATCCTCCCAGCAGGTAGAAATTTGAGCAGTGCATCTGGCTGTTCACTTTGCTTCAAAGGAGAAATGGTCAGACATGCAATTATATACCCATTTATAGACTATGGCCAGTGGTTTGGCTGGATGGTCAGGGACTCAGAAAGAATATGAATGGAAAAATTGGTGATAAGGAAATCTGAGAAAGAGATATATGGGTAGACCTCTCTGAATGGATAAAAAACCTGAAGACATTTGTGTCCCATGTCAATGCCCACCAAAAGGCAACCTCAACAGAGAAGGATGTTAATAATCAAGTAAATAGGATGACTTGTTCTATGGATACCAATCAGCATCTGATGACCTAATGGGCTCATTATCATTGTCATTGCCTAATGGGCTCATAACGAAAGTGTCTGTGGCTGGGCGCGGTGGCTCACGCCTGTAATCCCAGCACTTTGGGAAGCCAAGGCAGGCGGATCACGAGGTCAGGAGATCGAGACCATCCTGGCTGACATGGTGAAAACCCATTTCTACTAAAAATACAAAAAAATAAAAATTAGCCGGGCATGGTGGTGGGCGCCTGTAGTCCCAGCTACTTGGGAGGCTGAAGCCAGAGAATGGCCTGAACCCAGGAGGCGGAGCTTCCAGTGAGCCGAGATTGGGCCACTGCACTCCAGCCTGGGCGACAGAGCAAGACACCGTCTCAAAAAAAAAGAAAGTGACTGTTGTGGCAGAGATGGAGGATGCATGGGCTCAGCAGTGTAGACTAACACTCACCAAGGCTGACCTGGCTACAGCCATCACTGAGTGCCCAGTTTGCCAGCAGCAGAGACCAACACTGAGTCTATGATATGGCACCATTCTCCACGGTGACCAGCCTACTATCTGGTCGCAGGTTGATTACACTGGACCACTTCCATCATGGAAGAGGCAGCATTTTGTTCTTGCTGGGATAGACACTTACTCTGGACACAGATTTACGTACCCTGCTCACAAATCTTCTGCCAAAACCACCACCCATGAACTTAAAGTATGCCTTATCCAGTGAAATTCCATACAGCATTGTTTCCAAACACTTTACAACAAAAGAAGTGTGGCAATGACTCATGATCATGTAATTCACTGGTCTTATCATGTTCCCCATCATCCTGAAGGAGCTGGCTTGATAGAACAGTTTCTATCAAGTTCTTGATGACTCAGTTTCAGCACTGAATAGTTGGCAATATTTTGCAGGGCAGGAAGGAGCCCAGCCAGTTCTCAGCTACCTGAAAATAGACCTGGGCCTACACAGCACCTGGGCCCGCCCCGTGTGTGGGCCGCAGAGGCAGGTCAGCAGGGACTACCCTGACAGTTCAGAAGTGGCAAACTCCTAGTAGGGACAGTCACTCATAATCCCCACTCCTCCACCCCTAAGCAGACCGCCGGCTGCTGCATGGGCACTTTCCTGGGACACCTGATTCCAGCACTGACCATCTATTACTTGGGGCTTTACTATGTGGTGATGGCGTCCAGAGCCCTCCTGTGGGGCCAGCAGATCCTCTTCCCCCGACTTCCCCCAGGTCTGGGTCCCTGACCAGCCCCAGCTCTGGGTTCTCAAGGCCTGGGTGCTCCTGTTGCTTGGCTCCTGGTTGCTTCAGGGAGCCTCGGTGATGTATGCCCCACCGGACAGCCCTGGTGAGCAGACAGCCACAAGAACCTGGCCTTCCTCATCATCTTCTTCTGCTGGCACCTGGGCTTGGGGATTGCCATGCTGGCTGCTGTCTATAGCCTCTGCAGCCTCTGGCACTGTCACTGCTCCTCCTGGACAGCATTCCCAGGGACCAGGTACCAGCCGTGCCTCGCACACCCCAGTGGAAGAGAACTCAAGAAACTCAGGGCAGAGGCCATGCTGCAGGATGAAAACATCTCATTTAAATACTGTCATTCTGGCTGGGCGTGGTGGCTCACACCTGTAATCCCATTACTTTGGGAGGCCGAGACAGGCGGATCGCAAGGTCAGGAGATTGAGACCATCCTGGCTAACACAGTGAAACCCCGTCTCTACTAAAAAATACAAAAAATTAGCCAGGGGTGGTGGCGGGCGCCTGTAGTCCCAGCTACTCAGGAGGCTGAGGCAGGAGAATGGCATGAACCTGGGAGGCGGAGCTTGCAGTGAGCCGAGATCACGCCACTGCACTCCAGCCTGGGCGACAGAGGGAGACTCCATCTCAAAAAAAAAAAAAAAAAAGACTGTCATTCTGTCCCCAGCTGTGCTGTGCTACCCCTGTAAGAAGCTTTGGGAGGCTGCCACTGGGTGAGTGATCCTGTCATGTTCTGGGATCCACAGTGTGGATCCCCATCTCTGCAGCCATGTTCCTTGTCCCCAAATAAACCTGCCAACATCTAGGATGGTTTTTTACACTGTCCCTCTATCAGACTTTGTATCTGCCTGGTTTATTCTGTGGCTGTGGTTTCCAGGACTCTCTGAGGGCAGCCAGGTGCCTTCTCTGGCACCTCTGAAATCCAGGAGGGGTACCAGCATGGAGAACTGGGAGGGTGTGAGCATAGATTGGGTGGCTAGTCAAGTTTCCCAGCTCTATTCCACACTGATATCTGCTAGGAAAGGTTCCTCTTCCTTGTTGTTCTTGAAAAGCAGATTGGCTATTCCCAAAATTGAGGATAAAGCTACTTTTTTAAAGTAAGGCAATTATAGACACAAAATTTAGAAAGACACACCCCTCAGGAGAGGGGAGGAAGGGAGGCAGCAGAATAGAACATGGTGGGAACTCAGAGGAAGAGGAGGTTCTCAATAATGGCTTAGTTCTTAAAATGAGGGGTAGGTTTATGGGTATATAAATAGGTCACTAAAATAAAAGAATAAGCACTGGCCGGGCATGGTGGCTCACGCCTGTAATCCCAGCACTTTGGGAAGCCAAGGTGGGTGTATCACCTGAGGTCAGGAGTTCAAGACCAGCCTGGGCAACATGGCAAAACCCCATCTCTACTAAAATTACAAAAATACAAAAATTAGCTGGGCATGGTGGCAGGTGCCTGTAGTCCCAGCTACATGGGAGGCTGAGACAGGAGAATTGCTTGAACCAAGGAGGCGGAGGTTGCAGTGAGCCGAGATCACGCCACTGCACTCCAGCGTGGGTGACAGAGCGAGACTCCGACTCAAAAAGAAAAAGAAAAAAAAAGAATAAGCAAGGACCAATGAAGGGAGCATGTCGTGAACTAAGGTCGTAATTATTCTAGCACACCCAAGGTACACCCATTTCAAACCATGTGAGCTGTGAGTAGGCGCAGGGTTGGGTCGCTGGGGCGGGAAAGGCTGCATGCGCTTGTGCCTAAGGATGTTTAACATGAGAGAGCTGGAATCTATAATAATGGTTCACATCCACCTTTGTATGATCATCAGGATCTCAGACTTCCTCATTTTACTCTGTCCATTTCATTTTTGCTTTTATTTTTTATGTTAATTGTAGGGAAATTAACACCTTGTTTAAAAAATAAACTGGTGGGCACGGTGCCTCACACCTGTAATCCCTGCACTTTGGGAAGCTAAGGTGGGAGGGTTGCTTGCGTCCAGGAGCTTGAGACCAGCCTGGACAACATAGTGAGACCCTGTCTCTACAAAAATAAAAAATATTAGCTGAGCATGGTGGCATGCACCTGTAGTTCTACCTACTTGGGAGGCTGGGGCAGGAGGATTGCTTGAGACCACGAGGTCAGGGCTGCAGTGAGCCACAATCATGCCACTGCATCGTAGCTTGGGTGGCAGAGAAAGACTGTCTCTTAAAAACAAAACAAGGCTGGGCACGGTGGCTCATGCCTGTAATCCCAGCACTTTGGGAGGCCAAGGCAGGTGGATCACGTGAGGTCAGGAGTTCAAGATCAGCCTGGCTAACATGGCAAAACCTTGTCGCTACTAAAAATACAAAAATTAGCCGGGTGTGCTAGTGCACACCAGTAATCCCAGCTACTCGGGAGGCTAAGGCAGGAGAATTGCTTAAACTCAGGAGGCGGAGGTTGCAGTGAGCCGAGATTGTGCCATTGCACTCCAGCCTGGGTGACAGAGTGAGACTCCGTCTCAAAATAAAATAAAATAAAATAAAACAATGGCCTGGCACGGTGACTCACGCCTGTAATCCCAGCACTTTGGGAGGCCAAGGTGGGCGGATCACGAGGTCAAGAGATCGAGACCATCCTGGCCAACATGGTGAAACCCCATCTCTACTAAAAATACAAAAAAAAAAAAAAAATTAGCCAGGCGTGGTGGCGGGCACCTGTAGTCCCAGCTACTCGGGAGGCTGAGGCAGGAGAATTGCTTGAACCCGAGGGGAGGAGGTTGCGGTGAGCTGAGATTGTGCCACTGCACTACAGCCTGGTGACAGAGTGAGACTCCGTATCAAAAAAATAAAATAAAATAATAAAACAAAATTAAAATTAAAAGTTAAAAACAAAACAAACAAAACTAACTTTGTCACTTCACCCCTGAGGGAAAATTGGGAGAGGGTGGCATATGGCATTTCTACAGTCCAGCAGCAGATTCTAGGCAAGGGGAGGAGCCAAGGCCCTTAGCAGAGGCCTGGGCCTGAGCAGACAGGGCACCAGCAAGGAGTCGCCAGCAGCAGGGCTGCAGAGCACTCTCAAAAGCAGGACTGTCTAACACTAAAATGGCTTGCCTTGGGTGACCAAAAAAAATCCAACCTTTTCAATAAAATCTTCACTGCATTTCAGCCTGGGCAACAGAGGAAGACTTTATCTCAAAAAATTAGAAAAATAAAGTCTACTTCTAAACCAGCCGTGTTGCATGAGCGATTCTGGAAGAACACATAGAAAAGGCTCATATCTGGGTTGGTGGGAGCAAAGGGAAAGAATCACCATGAAATGTGGGGGGTAAATGACCTCAGCAGTGCTGAAGATGCAGGAACTCATCAGACGGCTCCTGAGAACATCCACCCCGGAGTTCATGGACATTTTCAGAAAGCCTCTGGGCTTCTCCCAGAATGAGTAGAGAAAAGTGTCCATAAACGATGACGGTAGCTGTTGTATAAAATGAAATAGAGCTACAGCAAACCACGTAGAAATATGCATCCCTTGGTGCAATTGGGAGGCAGGCCACCTCTTCCACTGGCTTGAACCTGCTTGTGTGAGATGGAAAAGCACAACGTTTGGAAGTCTGGAGAAGGAAAGAGAAGGGAGGAGATGCTGGCCATCGATGTAGGGAAAGTATCACAAAGTAAAATCCCCACTAGTGAAGCTGCTACAATTCCATGAAAGAGTCTGTGGTCAGAAATGCTGTTATCAAACAAACAAAAATAAATAAATGAACGAAGTGCTTTTATCAGAGATCAGAAAGCTTCATAATGCGTAGAGAGGTTTTCCAGCTGGGCGCGGTGGCTCACGCCTGTAATCCCAGCACTTTAGGAGGCCGAGGGGGGCGGATCACAAGATCAAGAGATCAAGACCAGCCTGGCCAACATGGTGAAACCCCGTCTCCACTAAAAATACAAAAATTGATCGGGCGCGGTGGCTCATGCCTGTAATCCCAGCACTTTGGGAGGCCGAGGCGGGTGGATCATGAGGTCAGGAGATCAAGACCATCCTGGCTAACATAGTGAAACCCCATCTCTACTAAAAATACAAAAAATTAGCCGAGCGTGGTGGTGGGCACCTGTAGTCCCAGCTACTCAGAAGGCTGAGGCAGGAGAATGGCGTGAAACCTGGGAGGCGGAGGTTGCAGTGAGCCTAGATTGCACCACTGCACTCCAGCCTGGGTGACAGAGCAAGACTCCATCTCAAAAAAAAAAAAAAAAAAAATAGCTCGGCATGGTGGCATGCACCTATAGTCCCAGCTACTTGGGAGGCTGAGACAGGAGAATCACTTGAACCCGGGAGGCAGAGGTTGCAGTGAGCTGAGATCTCGCCACTGCACTCCAGCCTGGCGACAGAGTGAGACTCTGTCTCAGGAAAAAAAAAAAAAAAAAAAGAGAGAGAGGTTTTCCAAGATGGTAGACAAGGTGATCTGTAATTTGAAGATAGCTCTGAATATCACCTAAATAAGCAATGTTCCTGAGCAGGAAAAACAGGCCCTTCAAGCTGGGTAGCAAGCAGGTAAGTAAGAGAAGGGGAGTGTGGAAAGGAACGGGGAGCAGGCAGAGGCCTGGTGGACCCATCCTGGAGAGGCAGGCTCCAGATGTTGGAGGGCAAAAGATGCCTCGTTCTCCTCTAGCAGCGTCACAGCTGGATCCAGACCAGTTCCAGTTTGTCCTCCCAGAAGAGCAGGGGTCCATCTGGGGACAGGCCCAGCCCCTCTCCTTCTGACATGTCCCCCAGGTGGCTCTGGAGGTCTATATCAGACAAGCTTTCGGGAACCCTGTTGGCAAACACATCCCTGTACCTGCTGACCAAAGATCAAAAGGTGAACATACAGGGCAAGAGGGAGAGACAGCACATGGGTTTCCCAGCCAGCCTTCTGGAAAGGCAGATTTACACAGGTCTATCCTGTTGACCATCGATGGCCCTGTGGGCAAAGAGTGGCGCACAGAGAGGAATCTTTTTTCCACACATCTATGCTTTCAACCAGCTCAGCAGGAATGTGCCCACACAGACATGTGACTCACACCAGCAGGTTTCTCATGTATTTTTGAGACTTAAAATAATGCTAACTTCAGACCAGGCGTAGTGGCTCGCGCTTTTAATCCCAGCACTTTGAGAGGCCGAGGTGGGTGGATCGTCTGACGTCCGGAGTTTGAGACCAGCCTGGCCAACATGGTGAAACTCCGTCTCTACTAAAAATACAAAAATTAGCTGGGCGTGGTGGCACAGGCCTGTAATCACAACTACCCAGGAAGCAAAGGCTTGAACCAGGAGGTGGAGGTTGCAGTGAGCCAAGATCGCGCCACTGCACTCCAGCCTGGGTGACCGAGTGAGACTGCATCTCAAAAAAATAAATAAATAAAAATAAATGCTAACTTCAATAGAAAAGAACTTCATTCTCAAATGTTAGAATTGAGAGTTTGCTTCATTGTGCTATTTTCATGGAGGAAAAAAATAATATTTATTCATTTTTTTCTGATCATGAAAGCAATGAAAGTTTATTGGATAAACAGCTGGAAACTCAGAAATATAGTAACAATAACACTAAAGGACGGGCGCAGTGGCTCATGCCTGTAATCCCAGCTCTTTGGGAGGCCAAGGTGGATGGATCACTTGAGGCCAGGAGTTCGAGACCAGCCTGGCCAACATGGTGAAGCACCGTCTCTACCAAAAATACAAAAATTAGCTGGGCGTGGTGGTGGGTGCCTGTGGTTCTAGTTACTTGGGAGGCTGAGGCACGAGAATTGCTTGAACGTGGGAGGTGGAAGTTGCAGTGAGCCAAGATCGTGTCACTGCACTCTAGCCTGGGCAACAGAGTGAGACCCTGTCTCAAAATAAATAAATAAGAAGAACACTGAAATTGCTCACAAGCTGGCTATTCCTTCATTCAAATGTGTACAGAGCTCCTTCTCACTGGCAGGTCTACTCTGGGCTATGGCGGTGAACTCTACTCTGGTGAACACAACCAGAAGGGCCTTTGTTCCTGTACCGCTGACACGCCAGTGGGGGAAGCAGACAAGAGGCGATGCCATGGGCATAAAGTATGTCAGGTCGTCACAACGCCATGAAGAAGAATACACAGGGCAAGAGGGACAGATACACTACTTGAGCTGGGCGTTCCCTATTTGGAGGGTCAGGTGAGATTCCAGAAAGAAGCAGAGTGAAATTTTGGATGTTTTTCCTTCCAAGCTTTCAATTAAATATTAACGTTCTTATTATCAGTCACAAATTTTTAGATGAAACTTCTTTTAAAAAAAAAGTCTTTCTTAGAAAAGCAACACCTTTAGCCAGGCATGATGGCACATACCTGTAGTTCCAGCTACTCGGGAGGCTGAGGTGGGAGGATCGCTTGAGCCTGGGAGGTTGAGGCTGCAATGAGCTATGGGCACCACTGCACTAGACAACAAAAGCAAGACTCTGTCTCAAAAAAAAAAAAAAAAAAAGAAAAAGAAAGAAAAGTAATACTTGTTCATTGTAGAAGACCTGGAAGTGGTAGAAAATCTGGAAGGGAAAGGGAGAGAGAAGATAAATCTCCCACAATGGCACCAGCATAGGATAATCCCTCCAGATGTGTTGGTACATCTCCCTCCTCGTACCTTTCTCAATTGCTAAACTCACACGGTATTTACACGACTGAATCCTGCTTTTCTTAACCCCTATCATAAGCATTACCCCATGTTTGTCAGAGTTTTGAAAGACAAAGTACAAGAGGCCACTGTTTCCCTTCTGCGTGGGAAAAGGCCTTCACAGAAGCCCAGGCACCATGCTCCCCTGTCTGGCTGCCTGGGTGCCGCCCTGTCTGGGAAGACCCTGGGCCTTCATTCAACCTGTCATTGAGAGAGCTTCAGACAAGTGATAAGTCCCAGATCCCCAGAAGTGAAACCCCAGGCAGAGGGACCACTTTGTGTCAGACCCAAAGGGAGCTGAGTTTGCAGCACAGCCAATGGAGTATTTGTTTCAGAAGTAGAGGCGAGGGACGGTACACACCCCCAGGAGAGTCAGGTAAGAACCAAAGAGGAAGAAGAAATAGGTAGCAGGAATGCATGTTTCGAGAGTCAGAGTTGACAGCCCCTCTATCTCAGAGTCTGAGGCAGCCCCAGACTTCCCCTCAAACTCCTGCAGCAGAGATGCCAACTGTCTCCGGGAGCCTGCAAGGGCCCTGCTTCCTGTCTCCGGAAGCAAATGCAAACTGGTGTCCTTTCCACCCTCACCTGCAGCCTCTCTGCCCTCAGCCATTTCCCCCTGGGTCTGGGCCTCCTCCTTTTTGCTTCCTATCCTTATTGGAGCATCATTCTGGACCTATAACCACGTACACTCACTCTCAACCCTACCAATCAGGTCATTAGAGAGTTTTGTTTTATTTTATTTTATTTTTTGAGATGGAGTTTCACTCTCGTTGCCCAGGCTGGAGTGCAATGGTGCGATCTCAACTCACTGCAACCTCTGCCTCCCGGGTTCAAGCAATTCTCCTGCCTCAGCCTCCTGAGTAGCTGGGATTACAGGCACACACCACCACGCTTGGCTAATTTTTGTATTTTTAGTAGAGACAGGGTTTCACCATATTGGTCAGGCTGGTCTCGAACCCCTGACCTCAGGTGATCCACCCACCTTGGCCTCCCAAAGTGCTGGGATTACAGGCATGAGCCAGCCAAGAATTTTACAAGCAAAATATTTCTCTTCAAAAATCTTCCAGCATGTCTACTGTATTTAAGACTATACCAAACCCTATGAAGGGTTTGGTTCTCTATGAAAGCCAGATCCTGTTGGCCAAAGGTGTCAGGGGCTTCCTCACAATCTGCACTCATATCTTGCATGTTTCACCAAGATCCAAATGGTCTGGTACTTGGAGCAATCTTTGTTCATGCACCTACAAAGTCTTGCTACTTTCTAGCTGTGTGTCAGTAAGCAAATTACTTGCCCTTTCTGAGCACCTGGTTTTCTTACCTGAAAAAAAAAAGGTGGGGGAATAATAATTTGCACCTCTTAGGGTTGTGTAAGGATCAAGAGGCGCACTGCCTGTGAAGTGCCAGCATATAGTCAGTGCTCAACAAACAGGGGACATTGTCATCCATACTGTTTTATGACCAAGAAACTTCTGGGTTGGCCAACATAAGATTTTTTTGCCTGCCTTGAAAACTTTTCCACCCAAGACAAAGGTCACATACTCAGATGCCTTCAGGCCGGTCAGGTAAGATAAATAAGAGAAGAGGGTGTGGTAGAAATTAGGCAAACTGGAGAGGAGCCCAGGCTGCTTGATCTCTGGCAGGAATGCAAGGCTCGAGTTCAGATCTTCTGATTTTTCTCCTCTAAGGAAAGCCATAAATCTGGATTTTTTTGTGTGTGTAAAATGACTGGATCTTTCAAAATGTGGCAGTAAGTCCTTTTGCTAAAAAACAGATGCAGACAAAACCAATGTGTAGAGCTTTGCAGGGAATGGCAGGTTGGTGTGCTGAAAGATGCCTCGTTATAAAATAACGTTTACATGGAGAGTAGTGGGGGTCTGCATGAGGGGAGGACAGGGGTGTGGGGCACAAAATGGGGGTGGGCTTTGGAGTTTGTATCTTGTATGTGGCCTCAGGAGTGGGTGACTGAAGTGAGTCAACCCCCCAGAGATGAGGGGCCTCAAGAACAGGGAAGCCAGCATGGGGCTTTCTCGACAAGGACATGGGAAGTGCCCTGAGCTGCCAGGGAAAACCATGGAATTCATGCCAAAATCTTTAGTGGGCAAGTGAGGTGACCCAGCGACAGATACAGGAGGACCGGAAGGTAGGAGATTGGGGAGCACAAGTTTCGAAGGGAAAGCAGGGGTTACGATGCTACCTCAGAGAGGGGCTTTGCAATCTGCGTGGAATGATTGTGCAAAAGGCTTACCACCAGCCTGGCACACAGAGATGCTCAACAAATATCAATGCAGGTAATTTATTGATTTCACAATAAATACTTCCTGTGGGTATACTATGTGCCAGATACTAGGGGCGATCAAGATCTCAGGGTTCCTTCATTGAGGGAGCAGAGAGGGCAGTGGAGAAGCCAGGCGAGTTAACGAGCACTTGCAGGACAATGTGGTAAGGACGATGGGCCATACACAGAGCCAGGGGATGGAGAGAGCCTCCTGGAACCCAACGAGCAAATAGGACAAGCATGTGAAAAGGGAGTTGGACTACTGTCCCGACAGGGGAAAGGTTCTGGAAGCTGGAGGCTGTGAATCAGCAGAGCAATGGAGGAATTGAAAAAAATGTGACAGAGCTGTCTCCCAGCCGACAGGGGTAGCACGCAGGAGCTTCCCAAGAGTGAGGTTTCTCCCGGGACCTAGGAGATTCCATAGGAGGGTTTAAGTAGAAAAACGCCCCTTAACCAGCATTTATATCACCCAACTGTGTGCCAAGCACTCTGCAAATGACTATAAAATTATAGGCACACTTAATTCATGTAAACCTTCTTCTTCTTCTTCTTCTTCTTCTTTTTGAAATGGAGTCTTGCTCTGTTGCCCAGGCTGGAGTGCAGTGGCATGATCTCGGCCCACTGCAACCTCTGCCTCCTGGATTCAAGCAATTCTGCCTCAGCCTCCCGAGTAGCTGGGACTACAGGCGTGTGCCATCACACCCAGCTAATTTTTGTATTTTTAGTAGAGACAGGGTTTCCCCAAGTTGGCCAAGCTGGTCTCGAACTCCTGACCTCAGGTGATCCACCCGCCTCAGCCTCCCAAAACACTGGGATTACAGGCGTGAGCCACCACGCCTGACCAAATTTATGTAATCTTTCTACCAGCCTTATGAAGTAGGTCCACTATCTGCTAACATCAATTTCCACAATCCAAAACTCTCCCAACCTAAAGATTTTCATAACCTATTTGGCAGCAAAATTTGAGCTGAACTGACATCTTTATTGATGTGAACTGACATTCTGTCTTTATTTATCCTCATGTAATGTGAATATTTGTATGTTTCACTGCAGAAATGCCATGTTTGATTGCAGGGTATTGCCCCAGATCTCACTAGGAGTGTTAAAAAATACAAGACACAGGCAAAGTACTGCCTTTTATAAAATGCAGAATTTCTGAATTCTGAAACATATGTGATCCCAAGGGTTTTGGATAAGAGATTGTATAAAACCTGTTAATATTCTCATTTTACAGATGAGGAAGCTGAAGGATAAGTAATTTCCCCAAGGTCATATAGGTAGTAAGTAAGAAAGCCACAATATGAACCCAGGTAGTTTGGCCCTGGAGTCCATGCTGCATTGTATCTAAGCTATTCTCCACTTTAGAAAGATGTCTATCGTTGCCATTAAGACAATAGATGGAGGAAAAGAAATAAAGAAGAAAGCCATGGCAGTCAACCAGACATAGGGTAATGGTAGGGATGGAAGGGAATAGAGAGTTAAGAGATGTTTAAAGGAAAATCGACCGAACCTGGTGGTTGTAAGCTGGCTGAGAGAGGTTGGGCATCGTGGGCAGATAAGTAAAGGACACATGGGGTTCTGGGTTCAGCCCTGGGGAGGCTGGATGGTGGGTCACTCAGTGATGTGGGGAAGAGAAGGGGGAGGGGAGGGAGAAGAAGATCGTGAATTCTGTATTCCATGCCACATGTTTAAGTTGGGATGTCAACTAGGTAGGTGGATATACATGGCTGGTGCTTGAGAAAGAGGGCTGGGATCAAGATAAAGAGTCGGGAATTGCTAGATGCAGGTGGTCATTAAGACATGAGCATGGAGTGAGTGATGACACAAAGGTCTAAGTTAGAACGTGAAAGAACCCCAACCCTGAAGGGTAGGGAAGTAGAGAGGAAGAGAATGCCAGAGGCTGGGTGTAGTGGCTCACACCTATAATCCCAGCACATTGGAAGGCCAAGATGGGAGGATCACCTGAGGTCAGGAGTTCGAGACCAGTCTGGCCAACATGGCAAAACCCCGTCTCTACTAAAAATTAAAAAAAATTATCTGGGCGTGGTGGCCCATGCCTGTAGTCCCAGCTAATCAGGAGGCTGAAGCAGGAGAATTGTTTGAACCCAAGAGGTGAAGGTTGCAGTGAGCTGAGATTGCACCACTGCACTCCAGCCTGGGCCACAGAGCGAGACTCTGTCTAGAAAAAAAAAAAGAGAAGAGAATGCAAGAGACTGGAAAGAGACTGCTTCAAGAAGGGAAAAGTCCTCAGTGCTGGTGCTCCCTCCCTCCTGCCCTCTCCTCCACGAGACAGGCGAGCCCAGGAACTATGGATGGGAGCTCATTCCAGGGACTGGTAAGAACTGGTCCTAGCATTTCCCAGTGCCACAGAGCCCAGGAACCAGCTCTGCCTGGTGCCCATCAGCAACGTAACCACCTCTGGGCTCCAGTTTCTACATCTAGCAACTGGAATAATAACGTCCATCTCATAGGCTTGTTGTGAGTATTAAATATACAAACAGAGAAGTCAGCATCCTCCCTGGATTTGTGGTGAGAGCTCAAAAGGTTGCTCTAATTATCATTTATTTTATTATGTACGAGGTGGTGAAGAGTGGGTGGTGAGGGCATTTCAGGCAGAAAGAACACCATTAGCAAAGGTGTGGCAAGACAGCGCGTGTTCAGAGAAGAGACCTGTTGGGTGGAGGATGTGTGGGTGGAATTGTGGGGCCTGGGAGCAGGATGGATAATGAGGCTCAGCAATCTCCCCTGCTCCGTTCCGTGTGTCACATGTTGTGGGATCTGCACCACCTAATCAGGCGTTCTCTTTAGAAATGCCCACCACACCTTTGCTCCTCACCAGCCCTCACCTGCTACAGTGTGGGAACTGTCTCTAATCACCTCCCACTGCTGCGGGAAGCACAGGTCCTCGTCACCACCTGCCTGCACAGAACAAGCCTCCTAATGGATCTTCCTGTGCCGTCTTTCCTCCAGCACAGGCCCCAGGGCCATCTCTATGGAACACCAATATGGATAGGCTGCCTTCTGCTCACAGCCCTTCCGCATGGACCATCGCCTTGGAACAGAGTGCATTTCCACAGCTCTCGCAGGCTTCCTTTCCCACCTTTCTCACCCTTTCTTTCCCTCCACAAACTCACACACTGCTCTGGAGTCTAGACGACAAAGCCAACTGCCTTTACCAAGTGTACCACAGACTTGTTTCTGGGCCTTTGCACATGCCAGCCCAACCCCTATCTTTCTTACCCTAGACCTAGTCCACTCCCGTCTCAGTGCCATCTGGCCCCAGGACAAACCTTGATGCCAGAACATTCCACATGGTATTGTACCATTTGCTCCAGAGGTGTCTCAGTGCCCCAGTGCTAAGTCATGAGCCCCTTGCCTGGCTCTTAATAGAGGCTCAGCAGCAATGTGTGGAGGGACTGAGATTACAGAGAAAGGGCCAGAGCATGGGGAGCCTTAAAGGATATGCTAGGGGCTTAGTTTATGGGGAAACCACGGAAGATGTGGGGGCAATGAACTGGCAAACTGAGGTGTTTTAGGGACATGATCATGGGGGGAAGGAGAGTGGAGGGGATGTGCCCAGGATGGTGGGACTTCTCCACCTCCAGAGGAAAAAGAGAGGCCAGAGAACAGCAGATGCCTGCTAGATCAGATTGCGGTGACTGGAGAGAAGGATTGATCTCCACCACCCTTAACACTGACCGACTGAGGATATTTGCTCCTGTACTGCAAGATCAGAGCCAAGCCCTGCAGGTGGTAGGGGTGGGATGGGGGAGTCAATTCAACAGAGGGATGTTTCCAAGGGTCTTCCAGAATCTGCTCCTGGCTCTGTTATGCCTTCAAGCCCCCTCCACTTTGCCTGCCCTCTCTCACTACCGTCATCGGAGGGTGCCTACTGCCTTCCTTTGCTTTCTCCCACTCACTCATTAGCTCATCTCCATCTGGCTTTGGCCTCACCCCTCCAGTGAGGCAGCTCTCACAGGTCACCAGCAGCCTCGGATGTTGTCCTTGTGACCTTTCCTCAGGACTGACATATCACCTCTCTGTAGTCTTTATCCTTCCTCTCTCCTCTTCCCCTCTCTGAGTCTCCTGTTACCTCTCCAATCACCCCTTGCCACTGATTTCTCATTGTATCCCAACCCCTTAAGAACAGGTAATTTCCTAAATTCTGCCCTTGGCTGGTTTTTCCTCTCTCTGTGCACACATTCTCTGAATATCTTTTATCCTACCATGCTTCAAGTTTTCATTTATTATTCAAATGAGTCCCAAATCTATGTGTCTAGACGTAAGCTTTCTCTCCAAGCCTGAGATTCACAGATGGTGGACTATAAATGAGATATATCCTTTTTTTTTTTTTTTTTTTTTAAGACCAAGTCTTGCTCTGTTGCCCAGGCTGGAATGCAGTGGCACGATCTTGGCTCACTGAAACCTCTGCCTCCTGTGTTCAAGCGATTCTCCTGCCTCAGCCTCCTGAGTAGCTGGGATTACAGGTGCCTGCCACCATGCTCGGCTAATTTTTATATTTTTAGTAGAGACAGGCTTTCACCATGTTGGCCAGGCCAGTCTCAAACTCCTGACCTCAAGTGATCCACCCGCCTTGGCCTCCCAAAGTGCTGGGAATATAGGCATGAGCCATCGTGCCTGGCCTAAATAAGATATATTCCTAACAAATAAAAGAAAAGACATTTTTTAAAGCTATAACTCAAAATCATGAAGTGGTCTCTTGATGGACCAAAAACGGTGGAGAATTCCTAAAGATGAAATGCTGGTGAAATGATGATAGGATCTGACTGAAGAAAGAAAACTTAGTTTAAAATGTGGATGGGAGAGCACCATGACCAAGGAGGAAGGGCCTGGGAGCTGAAGGGATCTGGGGCAACCCAAAGGGAGAAACCATCAAGAGGAACTGCCACGTGTTTTGGCCTCCATAAACCAATTCCTGCTCACATATTCACAAATGCCCAGCCAGCCAGAGGCAACTGGGTTCCCACCAGGTAGGGCAATGGCTGTCAGCTTGGGTCAGAGAGACAAAGCAGTGCTCCATGCAAACCACAAACTGGAGCACTCATATCCACAAGACCAGCCTGTGCCATACCCTGTTCCCAACTGCCCACCCTCCCTTTTCTCCAATCCCACTTCCATCCCACTCCTTCCCAAAGCAAGCAGCACAGACATCAGAGAGCCTAACAGAGTCTCTCAATTAAAACAATGAGCACATCAACAATCAGCAAGAATTTGCGTAAGGCCAACACTATGAAAGAAATAGAACAATTAAAAAAAAAAAAGAAGAACTTACAAAGGCCAAGTGTAATCATAGCAAGACTTAATGCAATTCAAATACTCAGAAGAGTCTGGGTGCAGTGGCTCACTACCTGTAATCCCAGCACTTTGGGAGGCCAAGGCAGGTGGATCACCTGAGGTTAGGAGTTCAAGACCAGCCTGGCCAACATGGCAAAACCTTGTCTCTACTAAAAATATAAAAATTATCTGGGTGTGGTGGCACACACCTGTAATCCCAGCAACTCATGAGGCTGAGGAAGGAGAATCACTTGAACCTGGGAGGTGGAGGTTGCAGTGAGCCAAGATTGCACCACTGCACTACAACCTGCATGATGGGAGCAAGACTCCATCTCCAAAAAAAATAAAAAAATAAAAAAGCAAATACTTGGAAGAATAAGGGAGGGTCTAATAGCCAAGACATAAAAACAAATTTAGGCAAGCTGTGATTTAAAAAAAAAAAAGTCAATGAGGCATCTCAAAAATTTTGTAATGGAAATAAAAAATTAAGCAGATGAGCTGACAACAAAATAATCACAATTTGTAAGAATTACTGAGCTAGGAAGTGAGTAGGATGATATATTCAAAGCACTGAAAGAAAAAACTGCCAACCAAGACTACTATACCTGACAAAACTGTCCTGCAAAAATGAAAGAGAAATAAAGACTACCAGACAAATAAAAGCTGAGAGAGTTCATCACTAGACCTGCCTTACAGGAAATACTAAAGGAAGTTCTTCAAGTTGAAATGAAAGTATGCTAAATAGCCACACAATATTAAAAGAAAGTGTGAAACTCACTGGTAAAGGTAAATGTATAGACAAATATAGAATACTGTACTACTGTAATGGTGATGGAGAAACCACTTTTAATTCTCCTATACAAGTTAAAAGAAAAAAGATGGAAAATAACTATAACCGGCCAGGCATGGTGGCTCATGCCTACAATCCCAACACTTTGGGAGGCCAAGGCGGGCAGATCACTTGAGGTCAGAAGTTCGAAACCAGCCTGGCCAATATATTGAAACCCCACCTCCACTAAAAGGATAAAAAATTAGCCAAGCTTGGTGGCACATGCCTATAATCCCAGCTACTGGGAAGGCCAAGGCAGGAGAATCGCTTGAACCCCAGAGACAGAGGTTGCAGTGAGCTGAGATCACACCACTGTACTCCAGCCTGGACCACAGAGCAAGACTCTATCAAAAAAAAAAAAAAAAAAAAAAAAAAAAAGAAGAAGAAGAAGAAAGAAAAGAAAAGAAAAGAACTATAACCAAAAATATATTAAAATATACTCTTAATCCATTTACTGTTGCTATAACTGAATACCTGAGACAGGGTAATCTATAAATGAAAGAAGTTTATTTTTTAAAGTTCTAGAGTTGGGGAAGTCCAAGGTCAAGGGGCCACATTGGTGGAGGCCTTCTTGCTGGTGGGGACACCCTGCATAATCCCAAGACAGTACAGGACATCACATGGTGAGGGAGCTGAGAGCGCTAGCTCAGGTCTCTCCTCCTCTGCTTATAAAGCCACCAGTTCCACTTCTGTGATAATCTATTTACCCATTAATCCATTAATCCAATAATGGATTAATCCACTCATGAGGGTAGGGCCCTCATGATCCAATCACCTCTTAAAGGCCCCACCTCTCAATACTGCCACACTGGGGATTAGGTTTCAACATGAGTTTCTGATGGCACAAACATTCAAGCCTTGGCATATGCACAGAATTAAGAGATATAAATTATGACAATAATATAAAGTGTGATGGGGGTAGAAGTTAAAGTGTAAAGTTTTTGTACATGATTAAACTTAAATTATCAGCTTAAAATAAACTGTCATAACTATAAAATATTTTACCTAAGCCCCAAGGTAACTACAAAATAAATACCTATAGAAGTTACACAAGGGCCAGGCATAGTGGCTCACCCCTGTAATCCTAGCACTTTGGGAGGCCGAGGCAGGTGAATCACCTGAGGTCAGGAGTTCGAGACCAGCCTGGCCAACATGGTGAACCCCCACCTCTACTAAAAAATACAAAAATTAGCTGGGCATGGTGGCGCATGCCTGTAATGCCAGCTACTTAGAAGGCTGAGGCAGGAGAATCACTTGAACCCAGAGGGCAGAGGTTGCAGTGAGCCGAGATTGCCCCACTTCACTCCAGCCTGGGTGACACAGCGAGACTCCGTCTTCAAAAAAAAAAAGGAAGAAGTTACACACACACACATACACACACACAAAAGGAATCAAAGCATAGCAATACAAAAAAATAAAACACAAGGGAAGACAGCAAGGGGTAAAAGACAGAAAAAAAAAACCCACAAGGCTATCAGAAAACAACTAACAAAATGGCAATAGTAAATCCTTTTCTATCAATAATTACTTCAACTGTAAATGTCGGTATGTATCACTATACCCTCTTAGGACTGCTTTTGTTGCATCTCATAAGTTTCACAACTCAACTGACTGGGGAAAAAATGACAACCTAAGCCCAAAGTTAGCAGAAAGAAAGAAATACCAAAGATTAGGGCACAGATAAGATTGAAAAAAGAAAAACAATAGAAAAAAATCGGCCAGGCACAGTGGCTCACACCTGTAATCCCAGCACTTTAGGAGGCTGAGGTGGGCTGATCACCTGTGATCAGCGGTTCAAGATCAGCCTGACCAACATGGCGAAATCCTATCTCTACTAAAAATACAAAATTAGCCGGATGTGGTGGCGCATGCCTGTAATCCCAGCTACTTCGGAGGCTGAGGCAGGAGAATCACTTGAACCCGGGAGGCAAATGTTGCAGCGAGCCGAGATCGTGCCATTGCACCCCAGCCTGGGCAACAGAGCAAGACTCCGTCTCAAAAAAAAAAGGAAAGAAAAGAAAAAAATGAACAAAACTAAGAATTAGCTTTTTGAAAAGATAAAGAAAATTGACAAATCTTTGGCTAGACTAACTCAGAAAAAAAGGTAAAACAGTTAAGTGAGATCAGAAAAGAAAGAGGAAACTGTAAAATTCTTAGAAGAAAACACTGAGGAAAATCTTTGTGACATGGATCTTTGCAATGATTTCACAGATATGACACCAAAATCACAGACAACAAAAGCAAATATAAAAAGTGGGACTACATCAAACTAAAAAGCTTCTGCATGGCAAGGAAAAGAATCAAGAATGAAAGGCAACCTATGAAATGAGAGGAAATATTTTCAAACCATATGACTGGTGAGGGGTTAATCTCTAAAAAATATAAGGAGCCAGGCACGGTGGCTCACGCCTGTAATCCCAACACTTTGGGAGGCCGAGGCAGGAGGATCACCTGAGGTCAGGAGTTCCAGACCAGCCTGGCTAACATGGTGAAACCTCATCTCTACCAAAAATACAACATTAGCCAGGTGTGATGGTGCATACCTGTAATCCCAGCTACCAGGGAGTCTGAGGCAGGAGAATCATTTGAACCCAGGAGACAGAGGTTGTAGTGAGCTGAGATTCCAGCCTGGGTGACAAGAGCGAAACTCTGTCTCAAAAATAAAATATAATAAAATAAAAAATATAGGGAACTTCTACAACTCAATAGTTTAGAAAAAACTAATAACCTGATTTTAAAATGGGCTAATGATTTGAATAGACATTTCTACAAAGAAGACATATAAATGGCCAACAAGTATATGAAAAAATGTTCAATCCCTAATTGAGCACTAATCCTCACTAATCATCTGGGAAAGGCAAATCAAAACAGCAATAAGCTATCACCTCACACCTATGAGGATGGTTATTACCAAAAACATAAAAGACAAGTGTTGGCCGGGTGTGATGGCTCATGCCTGTAATCCCAGCACTTTGGGAGGCCAAGGTGGGCGGATCATGAGGTCAGGAGATCGAAACCATCCTGACGAACACAGTGAAACCCCGTCTCTACTAAAAATACAAAAAATTAGCTGGGCATGGTGGCGGGCGCTTGTAGTCCCAGCTCGGGAGGCTGAGGCAGGAGAATGGCGTGAACCTGGGAGGCGGAGCTTGCAGTGAGCCGAGATCATGCTACTGCACTCCAGCCTAGGCGACAGAGCGAGACTCCGTCTCAAAATAAAATAAAATAAAATAAAAAGATAAGTGTTAGTAAGGTTGTAGAAAAATCAGAACTCTTGCACACAGTTGATGGTAATGCAAAATGTTGCAGGTGCAGCCACTATGAAAAACAGTATGGAGGTTTCTCAAAATATTAGAACTAGAACCACCATATAATCCAGCATCCTACTTCTGGATATTTACCCAGAGGAACTGAGATGAGGATCTTAAAGAGATATTAGCACTCTTACGTTCACTGCAGCACTATTCACAATAGGCAAGATGTAGAAACAACCTTAATGTCTATTGACAGATGAATATATGAGGAGAATGTGGTATATACATATAGTGAAATACTATTAAGCCTTTAAAAAGAAGGACATTCTGGCCGGGCACAGTGGCTCACGCCTGTAATCCCAACACTTTGGAAGGCCGAGGCAGGTGGATCATGAGGTCAGGAGTTCGAGACCAGCCTGGCCAATATGGTGAAATCCCATCTCTACTAAAAATACAAAAATTAGCCAGGCATGGTGGCGCATGCCTGTAGTCTAAGCTACTCAGGAGGCTGAGGCAGAAGAATCACTTGAACCTGGAGGCGGAGGTTGCAGTGAGCCGAGATCACACCACTGCACTCCAGCCTGGGTGACAGAGTGAGACTCCATCTCAAAAAAAAGAAAAAAAAAGGACATTCTTCAATATGTGACAACATGGATAAAGCTTGAGGACATTAGGCTAAGTGAAAAAAATCCTGTCACAGGACAAACTACATGATTCCACTTATATGAGATATCTAAAATGGTGAAATTTATGGAATCTAAGAGTGGAATGGCGGTTACCAGGGACTGGGGGATTTACTAACCAGTAGGCATCAGGGTTCAGTCAAGCGAGATGAATAAGCTCTAGAGATCTGCTGTGCAATATTGAATCTCTGGTCAACAATTAGGTACTGCACACTTAGAAATTAGTTAAGGGGAGAGATCTAATATTAAGTCTTCTATGACAAATTTTTTCTTTTTTAAAAAAGAAGGAGGTTAGAAAACAAATATTTTTTTAAACAAATGGAGGTGGAGGTTAGACGGCCAGCGTGGTGGCTCACGTCTGTAATCCCAACACTTTGGGAGGCTGAAGCGGGTGGATCACCTGAGGTTGGGAGTTCAAGACCAGCCTGACCAATATGGAGAAACCCCGTCTCTACTAAATATACAAAATTAGCTGGGCATGATGGTGGGTGCCTGTAATCCCAGCTACTCGGGAGGCTGAGGCAGGAGAATCACTTGAACTGGGGAGGCGGAGGTTGCAGTGAGCCGAGATCATGCCATCGCACTCCAGCCTGGATGACAAGAGCAAAAACTCCATCTCAAAAAAAAAAAAAATGTGGGTGAAGGATATGAACAGACACGTCTCAAAAGAAGACATTTATGCGGCCAAGAAACATATGAAAAAAAGCTCATCATCACTGGTCATTAGAGAAATGCAAATCAAAACCACAATGAGATACCTTCTCATGCCAGTTAGAATGGCGATCATTAAAAAGTCTGGAAGCAACAGATGCTGGTGAGGATGTGAAGTAATAGGAAGGCTTTTACACTGTTGGTGGGAGTGTAAATTAGTTCAATCACTGTGGAAGACAGTGTGGAAATACCTCAAGGATCTAGAACCAGAAATACCATTTGACCCAGCAATCCCATTACTGGGTATATACCCAAAGGAATATGAATCATTCTACTATAAAGACACATGCACACATACCTTTTTGCAGCATTATTTACAACAGCAAAGACTTGGAACCAACCCAAATGC
Organism: Pan paniscus; assembly: GCF_029289425.2. Taxonomy (NCBI): domain Eukaryota; kingdom Metazoa; phylum Chordata; class Mammalia; order Primates; family Hominidae; genus Pan; species Pan paniscus. Next base: position 182,306,677 of record NC_085926.1, on the reverse strand, counting down.
CCATCAATGCTAGACTGGATAAAGAAAATGTGGTACATATACACCATGGAATACTATGCAGCCATAAAAAAGAATGAGCTCATGTCCTTTGCAGGGACCTGGATGAAGCTGTAAACCATCATCTTCAGCAAACTAACGCAGGAACAGAAAACCAAACACCACATTTTCTCACTCATAAGTGGGAGTTGAACAATGAGAACACATGGACACAGGGAGGGGAACATCACACACCACGGCCTGTTGGTGGGTGGGGGGAAAGGGGAGGGAGAGCATTAGGACAAATATCTAATGCATGTGGGGCTTAAAACCTAGATGATGGGTTGATAGGTGCAGCAAACCACCATGGCACATGTATACCTATGTAACAAACCTGCATGTTCTGCACATGTATCCCAGAACTTAAAGTAAAATTTTAAAGAAAATGACCATATCATTTTGCATACCCTTGAGCAGTATATCAGAGTTCCTGTGACCATTTCTTTGTATTGTTCATTTTTTTAATTATTATCTTGGACATTCTAATAAGCATATAGCTATGTGTGTGTGTGTGTGTGTGTATATATATATATATATATATATATATATATATATATATATATGAGGTAGACCATTTCTTTCTTTTTTTTGAGATGGAGTCTCACTCTGTCACCCAGGCTGGAGTGCAGTGGTACAATCTCGGCTTTCTACAACCTCTGCCTCCCAGGTTCAAGTGATTCTCCTGCCTCAGCCTCCTCAGTAGCTGGGATTACAGGCATGAACCACAACACCTGGCTAATTTTTGTATTTTTAGTAGAGACAGGGTTTCACCATATCGGTCAGGATGGTCTCAAACTCCTGACCTTGTGATCTGCCCCCCTCGGCCTCACAAAGTGCTGAGATTACAGGCGTGAGCCACTGCGCCTGGCCGGCTTCATTTCTTCCTAACATCTTCACATAGACAGACAAAAGAGGGGACCAATCTTAACAAAAATGGTTTTGTAAACACAAACACTGACCAGTGACTATTTTAACAATATGATAAAAACAGTATTATAAAAGGAAAAAAAAAAGGAGGTTAGATAAAAAGAATTACTGAGCTGGAAAATTGAGCTGAGAGACCCTTCTGGAATGCAGCATGAGAAAAGAAAAATATAAATTAATATATTTAAGAGATATGAAAAATACATTCTGAAGTTCCAACATCCCTCTAATGGATGTTCCAGAAGAAGAAAACAGAATAGAATTTTTTAAATGTTAAAGTTACAAAATAGAACAGCAAATAATATAATACTATGTTACCACCAATCAATACTGACAATTTATTGTTTTACTAAATGTGCTTCAATTAATTTTTTTTTTTCATGAGACCGAGTCTCACTCTGTCACCCAGGCTGGAGTGCGGTAGCATGATCTCGGCTCACTGAAACCTCCACCTCCTGGGATCAAGCGATTCTCGTGCCTCAGCCTCCCATATAGCTGGGGTTACAGATGCACACCACCATGCCCAGCTAATTTTTGAGTTTTTAGTAGAGACAGGGCTTCACCATGTTGGCCAGGCTGGTCTCGAACTCCAGACCTCAGGTGATCCTCCTGCCTTGGCCTCCCAAAGTGCTGGGATTACAGGCATGAACCACTGTGCCCAGCTCAATTAATGTTTTAAAAGAAATAAAACATTACAAACAAGGCTAATGGTCTTACTGACCCCAATCTCCTCCCTTTCCCTTAGGGCAGCAACCACCATCATAAATTTGTATATACTTTTCCAATACAATACACAATACAAGAATGTATATAATATATATGATGCCTTTGTATGTGGCTTTAAGTAATAACATACTGTATGTAGGGTTCTGCAACTAGCTATTTTCACTCAGCACTATAAGTTTTGGCTTTCTCCACATTTATAAAGAGCCAGTTAATTTCTGCACACTGCTATAGAACATTTCACTGTACAACTAACTATACCACATTTTTATATAGTGCTTTATTTATAGATGGACTTATGCAGTAGTTCCAAATTTTTACCATCACGAAACAATGAAACAATATAATAATAGTACATATTGCCTTCTGCACATAGATGAAGGTTTCTCCAAGTGTATATCTAGAAAAATTACAAAATGATAGGATTTGCACATTTCCTATTTTACTAGATTCTGCCAAATTACTCTTCTATTTATACTGCCATGAGCAGTATACAGCTCTTCCTATTTTCCTTATCCTCACCAATACTTATTATTTTCAGACTTTTTAGCTTTTCCAATTTCATAGGTGAGAAATTATAGCTCACTATAATTTTAATTTGCATGACCCTGATTTCTGCTAAGGCTGATTATCCTTCACGGTCTATTAGACATTTGGGACACTTTTTCTGTGAACTTCCTCTTTAAATCTTTTTTCTATTGCATTTATAGAGTCTTTTCTCATACACAAGTTTTTAATTTTTATATAGTCAAATTTATCAACGTGACAAGCCATATATATAAAATGTATATATATATAATGTATATATATAAAATGTATATATATAATGTATATATATATAAAATGTATATATATATAATGTGTATATATATACACACACACACACACACACACACACACGTTTTTGTTTTTTTTTTTTTGAGACAGAGTCTTGCTCTGTCACCCAGGCTGGAGTGCAGTGGCCCCATCTCAGATCACCACAAGCTCCGCCTCCCGGGTTCACGCCATTCTCTTGCTTCAGCCTCCCGAGTAGCTGAGACTACAGGCGCCCGCCACCACGTCCAGCTAATTTTTTGTATTTTTAGTAAAGATGGGGTTTCACCGTGTTAGTCTCGATCTCCTGACCTCATGATCCACCCGCCTCAGCCTCCCAAAGTGCTGGGATTACAGGCGTGAGCCACCACGCCCAGCCCGAGTGATATAGTTTTTAAAGAATAGATGAATAGGCCAGGCGTGCTGGCTCAAGGCTGTGATCCCAACACTTTGGGAAGCCAAGAAAGGAGAACCCCTTGAGGCCAGAAGTTCAAGACAAGCCTGGGCAACACAGCAAGACCTCATTTCTACAAAAAAAAACAAAACGCTGGGTGTGGTGGCTTGTGCCTGTAGTCCCAGCTACTTGGGAGGCTGAGGTGGGAGGATTGCTTGAGCCTGGGAGGTTGAGGCTGCAGTGACCCATGATGGCGCCACTGCACTCCAGCCTGGGTGACAGAGTGAGACCCATTCTCAAAAAACAAAAAGAATCAATGAATATTTCTCAAACCCAAAGAAAAACGCGAGTCTTTAGAATTGAGAGGGTGCACTTGATGTTAAGCAGGATGAATGCAATAAACATCCATTGAGAAGCAGTGTAGTGAAATTTCAGAATATGATTGAGAGTTTTTTGTGTTTGAGGCACAGGTTGTGCTTGTTTTTGCAGTGAGGCCCATAAGAGAGACAGTGAGCTCTCTGGGCACTGGGAAAATCTAGCAAGGAAACCAGGAAGGTCTTGAGCATTCACAGGTCTTGAGCTGTCGATCGTGGCTGCTTTACAACTCACCAGGCTCCTTGAGACATTCCTGGAAACAGAATTCTGGAGACTCATTATTCGGAGCATGGATGGAAACATTTTGTTGTTACTGCTGTTTTGTTTTGTCTAACACAATAACTAGCAATGGAGAGGTTGCAAAGCATTGTTTACATATTTGGATGAATCATTAGAAACTGCTATTTTTGTAGAGTAAAAAATGGTTGAATGTTAGGGATTTCTAGGGTTGAACCTAATAGATAATTTTATTACATACTCTTAACCCTGTGAGATACACATTATTACTATCAACTGTTTTACAGATGACCAGCTAGTAGGGCAGAGAGCTTAAGTCTGTCCATGGGGCCACATGACTTCTAAGACGCAGAAGCCAGCCTGCCTGGTTCCATCTCCTGGCCTGATTCTTGGGTAGCACTGCCGCTGTCTGGAACAGAGAAAAAAACATGGCATGTTCTTCTCTCTCTCAGGATAGTATCCATCAGGGAGGTTATCTGACTTCTTTGTTTTTGTTTTTGAGACGGAGTTTTGCTCTGTTGCCCAGGCTGGAGTGCAATGGCGCGATCTTGGCTCACAACAACCTCCGCCTCCCGGGTTCAAGTGATTCTCCTGCCTCAGCCTCCTGAGTAGCTAGGATTACAGGCTCCCACTGCCATGGCTAATTTTTGTATTTTTCGTAGGGACAGGGTTTCACCATGTTGGCCAGGCTGGTCTTGAGCTCCTGACCTCAGGTGATCTGCCCGCCTCAGCCTCCCAAAGTGCTGGGATTACAGGTGTGAGCCACCACACCCGGCCCATCTGACTTCTAGGGAAATTAGGCTCAAGATAATCAGTGGTAAGAAGTGGCGTTTGCTAAGAGAACTTGACCTTGATATTCAGACAAACATCCTTCAAGGAATAATCTATGAGCTAGAGAAAGAGTAGTCTGTGAACCAAAGACCATCAGGTGACTGGGGCAGTGAGACAAAGAGCTATTGCTGTGCGTGTCCCAGCTGCCAAGCTGCTGAGCCTTAAGTAACCAGTGTGCTATTTCTTTGCATCATAATTATTCAGAATAGGACACCCTCCCCAGCCTGGATGCCAATTTCAGCAGGCCTGAGATTTTTCTGCTCATGCTTAGAATAGTCTGTGGTTGCTTTTAGTTGCAAACGCAGTCTCAAGCCAGAAATTGGAACGTTAATGTGAGGTATTCATCAAAACTCTGAGCTTATTTTTACCTTACATCCTTCTCTCTTCCCCCAGCTTGTGCCTGGCCAGCTGGGAACCTCCAGTGGACACAAAGGAGAGGGCTTTGTCTTCTCTCTCGTTCCACTTGGCCTCCCCGAGCCAGTTACCATAGAATTGGCTTCAGACTGTCTTGGCGGGCAGATGTTAAATTTTGCCTCTTTTTCATGGAGTGCTTTTACACCCCCTCCACTCAAGTTACCGGCTGAGTGCCGGCTCAGCCTTTCTCCCAAAATCCTCTTTTATCTGTGGATGTGTCTCAAGTCCAATCTCATTTCGGGTGGTCATCTGAGACCCCATCCTCAGCCCCTGGGCATTCAGTTCCAACCTTCTCCCGCTAGGATCCCTCTACATAGACTCAAGACAGGGAGTCCTTGCAGGCTCTCTCTGCCACAGGACCTACGTCTGTTCAGAAGAAACTCTCCTGCCTCCCTACCCCAGAAAAAACTCTGAGGGTGCAAGCTGGTCCCAGTGAGGTGGCAGCAGCCCCACCAGAGCAGCTGGTGAGCCCTCCTGTCACCCTCCAGATTTCCCAGGTGAAACTAGACCCCAGGCCACCCCACTCCCCAGTTGTAGGGGTCTCATGTTAGGCTCTGTTTTTTCTTTTTCTTTTTTGAGACGGAGTCTCACTCTGTCATCCGGGCTGGAGTGCAGTGGCGCAATCTCAGCTCACTACAACCTCCGCCTCCTGGGTTCAAGTGATTCTCCTGCCTCAGCCTCCCGAGTAGCTGGGATTACAGGCGCCTGCCACCATGCCCAGCTGATTTTTTTATTTTTAGTAGAGATGGGGTTTCACCATGTTGGCCAGGCTGGTCTAGATTTCCTGACTTCATGATCCGCCTGGCTTGGCCTCCCGAAGTGCTGGGATTACAGGCGTGCGCCACCGCACCTAGCTAATTTTTGTATTTTTAGTACCGATGGGGTATCACCATGTTGGCCAGGCTGGTCTCGAACTCCTGACCTCTTGATCTGCCCGGCTTGGCCTCCCAAAGTGCTGGGATTACAGGTGTGAGCCACCACACCTGGCCTCATGTTAGACTCTTAAAGAAGCTGCCCCACAGACACTCACCCTTACCGAGTGTGAGGTAAGGGAGCAGGAGCTCACCTGTCCCCAGGATGGGACTCACAGCACAGCCTTCTTCAAGGACATCCGCCATACAACATCCTCCCATCACCTGTCTGTCTACATTTTCAGTGTCTCAAAGTGGGAAAGGGGTTTCAAAGTCTTGGATCAGATTTTCTGGCATTTCCATAGAAAATCTTCCATAAGGTGACTCGGGCTCTCACTTTGGATCTTCACATCTATGGTGCATATTAGTGTCTAGTGGAAATTTTAAGGCCCTATTATTCTATTTATATGCATTGACCTTTTTATCTTCATAAGCTCAGACAACATTTTCCATTTTTAAGATGAGAATAATTCATCTCTGAGGGCCCAGAGAGGTAAGGCCAAGGTCACCCAACTGGCCAGTGACGAAGCTGGGATTCCAACCAGGTCTATCTGGCATCCTCTGGGAGGTGCATGCTCAAGCCCAAGAATCTGAGGACACATAGAGAAGTGTGTCTCTCACTTGAGGGCCCAGACCCTGCGTGACTATGAGAGGCTCCGTGCTACTTAGAGCTGATCTATGTCAGGTCCTATGGCTTGTCATTGCCCACTTCCCCACAGGACACGTTCTGGGACCTAGTTTCAGAGAGCGGGCTGGGAAGACGAGATCGATAATTCTGCCCTTCTGGCAAGAGCCCCATCTGGATGTGACTTTCAGCTCAAAAGAGTGCGCCAGGACGGCTGACTCACCTGGTCTAGCATCCAAGCCAAACACTGGGAGGAAAGGGCTCAGTTCAGCCAAGACTGTGACTGCAGAAGAACGGGGATCCTGCGCTGGGATCCCAGCCATGCCCTCGCCTTGGTGTTTTCTCAGTCTGTGTGGGCCTCCTTTTCTCCATAACTTCTGCGAGCTATGGTAGCAAGGCATGCCAGGGCTTCCACAGGTGGTCCAGTGCCACACAGGAAGGTGTTGAGAGGTGCGAGATGGAGCAACTGACTCAGCTGGTCCCTGCAAGAGGGGGAGTATGTGGCACTGGCCAGCTCCCAAGATGGGCTGGGTTTGGTCTCCAGGGAGGTCCAGTCTGGTGGGCATTTCCAACATAAGCGGTTGGGCAAGAAGCCAGGGTCCATCCACAATGGAATGTCCACCAAACATCCTGATGCGCAGCAAACACTGAATGAAGTGGAAAAGATTTACAAGATTTACAATACATTATTAAGTGAAGGGCCTGGACAGCAGGAGCCCATCTTCATCAAAGCAGTGATCTTGCTTCTGGAGAACAGGCCTGAAAGGTAAAGGCGCAGCCTGGGTGCTTGGCTCCATCGATTCCTGTGGGTTCTTCGAAGGGTCAAAGAGGGTCCCAAGGCTGACCCACAGGTATGGGGGTAGGACAAAGTCCAGCCCCTTCCCCTTCTTGCAGTCATAGCCACTCACCTCCATCTCTCCTATATCCTCTCTCAGGGACCTGCGGGCTGGTCTTCTACATGCTCTAAACACAAAGGGAGTCTCCATACCCCACACTATTTTCCTCAGACAACTGGGCCACTCACTGGGCACCCATCTGCTACATGCTCCCCTCAGTGATGCCAGGAGGCCCTACTCCCACCCCACCCCCAGCTTCTGGGTCTGTTTATTTTGACTCTTATCCTCTCCATCAGAAGGAAGGACTGACCTCTCTCTGTTATGCATATACACTTGCATATGGATTCTTAAAGAAAGTTCTGGAAAGAGGCCTGGCATGGTGGCTCATGCCTGTAATCCCAGAACTTTGGGAGGCCAAGGCGGGTGGATCACCTGAGGTCAGCAGTTCGAGACCAGCCTGGCCAACATTGTGAAACCCCATCTCTACTAAAAATACAAAATTAGCCCGTGTGGTGGCATGTGCCTGTAATCCCAGCTACTCGGGAGTCTGAGACAGGAGAATCGCTTGAACTGGGGAGGTGGAGGCTTCAGTGAGCCAGGATCTTGCCACTGCACTCCAGCGTGGGTAAGACAGAGCAAGACTCTATCTCGGAAAAAAAAAAGTCCTGGAAAGAAACACAGCAAAATGTTAAGAGTGGTTGTGACAAGGGCTTGATATTAAATTACTGTTATTTTCTTTTATCACTACCTGTGTTTTCTACAATAAATGTGTTCCTTCTCTACGTTACCAAAGAAATCAAACCCATTGCCCTGAACTGCCTCAAATTCCTACTGCTTTCTCCCTCTCCCTCCCTGAAGTCCACAACCGTCTCTGAACCCACATCCATCCCTCCCTCTAGAATCAGAGCCTGAGGCAAACTCTCCATCTGTGTTCTCACTGCCTCTCACCGTGTCCTTGCTCTACCTGCTATGTAAAACTCATCTCCGAATACATCGCAGAGTTGTCAGGAGTAAGACTTGTGAATTCTTCATGTAGTACCTTATCAATACAAAGAGCTCGGCTGGGCACAATGGCTCATGCCTGTAATCCCAGCACTTTGGGAGGCCGAGGTGGGCGGATCAACTGAGGTCAGGAGTTCAACACCAGCCTGGCCAACATGGTGAAACCCCATCTCTACTAAAAAAAAATACAAAAATTAGCCGGGCATGGTGGTGTGCACCTGTAGTCCCAGCTACTTGGGAAGCTGAGGCAGGAGAATCGCTTGAACCCGGGAGGCAGAGGCTGCAGTGAGCCAAGATCACACCACTGCACTCCAGCCTGGGTGACAGGGTGAGACTTCATCTCAAAAAAAAAAAAAGAAAAAGAAAAGAGAAAGAGCTCAATACATGGTAATGATGGTAATTACTTCACTTCTCAGTGCCTCTGTTTCCTCAACTGTAAAATTAGGTGATTACAGCACCTACCTCATAGGATTGTTAGAAAGAATAAATGAGGCTGGGTGCGGTGGCTCACGCCTGTAATTCCAGCACTTTGGGAGGCTGAGGCAGGTAGATTGCTTGAGGTCAGGAGTTTGAGACCAGCCTGGCCAACATAGTGAAACCCTGTCTACTAAACATACAAAAATTAAGCCAGGCGCGGTGGCTTACGCCTGTAATCCCAGCACTTTCGGAGGCCAAGGTGGGCAGATCACCTGAGGTTGGGAGTTCGAGACCAGCCTGACCAACATGGAGAAACCCTGTCTCTACTAAAAATACAATATCAGTTGGGCATGGTGGCACATGCCTGTAATCCCAGCTACTTGGGAAGCCGAAGCGGGAGAATCACTTGAACCCAGGAGGCAGAGGTTGTGGTGAGCTGAGATGGCACCATTGCACTCCAGTCTGGGCAACAAGAGTGAAGCCTCTGTCTCAAAAAAAATTAATAATAATACGAAAATTAGCCAGGCGTGGTGGCAGGCACCTGTAATCCCAGCTACTCGGGAGGCTGAGGCACAAGAATCCCTTGACCTTGGAGGCAGAGGTTGCAGTGAGCTGAGATTGAACCACTGCACTCCAGTCTGGGCAACAGAGCAAGATTCTGTCTCAAAAAAAATAAAAGATTAAATGAGCCAAATGTATGTTAAGTACTTAGAAAAGCTCTCAGCACATAGAAGGGGCTCTGTAAGTGTTTGCTAGCACCAGTATTAGCAGGACTAATCAGTATTGCTGGTATTTGTACATTCTTCCATTTCCTCCAAAACCTTATTCATCCATTATCTCCCCTTTCTCCCACAATTTTTTTTTTTTTTTAGAGATAGGGGTCTCACTGTGTTGCCCAGGTTGGTCCCAAACTCCTGGCCTCAAGTGATTCTCCTGGTTTGGCCTCACAGTGCTGGGATTACAGGCATGAGCCACCATACCTGGCCTCTCCCACAATTAAATCTGTCTTCAGATTCCTTCTCTTAGTTTATTGAGTCAACTATTTCCTATCCCCCAAATCCACCCCATGATCTCATTGGCCAACCTGTCTCCACCCCTCAAGGCTAGGCATCTGAAAAAAAGTGGGTTTCGAGATTCAGTCTTGCACATTTACTTAGATTTAGCTCACCACCACTGATGACACAGCACAACCTGTTTCTCCTCCCACTTCTCTAATGAAACTCTTTCAGCAAAGGCCACAAGTGACCGCCATTTGCCAAATTCAAAGGACACTTTTCAGTTTTTATATTTCTTGATCTTTTTTCCTTATCTGACCCCACTGAACTCACTCTCTCCTGAAGCTTTCTTTCCTTGCCTCTCCTGTTCTTCTCCTACTTCTTTGGATTCTCATCTCAGCCTCCTCACCTGAGTTATTTCCCTCTGCCCAGTCCTTACATGTTGAGGCTCCCCACAACTCTGTCAGCAGCCTCCTCCTCTCCTCATCCTCCCCACTCTCCCTGGAGAAGCTTATGGATTACCATGCTACTTATCACCTTTCTCCTATAACAATAGAGTTTCCATTTCTAGCCCCAGCTTCTCTCGCAAGCACTAGACCCACATATCCTAGTACAAGCTGGATGTTTACACCTGGAGGTCTCACAGCCCCGTCTAAAATTAGACTGCACTTATCCTCCTAAACGTGCATGTCCTTCTGGGCTCCCTACCTAGATGGTGATGCCATCAACGCCATCCTTCTACTGGGAGGCTCACAAAACATCCTGGACTTCCTCTAATCATGCCTGAAGTCCAGCTGAGCTAATTTCCCTACCTTTGCTTAAACCCATCTGCTTCTTTCCATACAAGTCCATGTCAGATGCAGGCAGTCAAAGAATTGTCTCAGAGTTCATATCCATCCTCCTCCTTTCCTTCTTTCTTTTGCATTTCCCTCTTTCTCCATTCACTCAGTCAGTCAACAAACACAGGTTGAACATCTATACCATGCTAGGCCCTAGAAATATAAAGAGCAAAAAAAGACAACGCCCCTAAGGTCAGGGAGTTCACAATATAGCAGGACAGGGATGTCAAGAACCCTAGAATCATGAAATTTGCACACACAAGGATCTCAGAGGCCATTCTTTCTTAACTAAGTTACATAAATCTGGATTGTTATTCCTTTTACAATATTTCAAACAAAAAAGTAAAGACACTAACGTATCTGACACCCAAGCACCCAACACCCAGCTCTATGGAATTCTGACATTTATCTTTCTCCTGTATGTTTATACTATATAAAATATATGTAACTACATACCCATTACGTTTTCAAACTATATATAAAATGTATCACATTCTGTATGTCATTTTACAAAGTGATACAAAGTGATTTTTTGCTCAACTTTATGTTTTTGAGGTTAGCCATGTTTGGATTTCTTCCTTTCCAATTCTTATACCATTTTTCTTATATTATTGCATAGGCTAGGTTCTCCAATGTGGAAAAGACGTGATGAGAACAGCCATCCTTGTTTTACTCCTGAGTTTAAAAGAATGCTTCTGGGCTGGGCATGGTGGCTCACACCTGTAATCCCAGCACTTCAGAAGGCCAAGGCAGGCAGATCACCTGAGGTCAGGAGTTCAAGACCAGCCAGGCCAATGTGGTGAAACCCCATCTCTACTAAAAATACAAAAACTAGCCAGGTTTGGTGGTGGGTGCCTGTGGTCTCAGCTACTCAGGAGGCTGAGGCAGGAGAATCACTTGAACCCAGGAGGCAAAAGTTACAGTGAGCTGAGATGGCGCCACTGCACTCCAGCCTGGGCGACAGAGCAAGACTACATCTCAAAAAAAAAAAAAAAAAAAGATTTGTGCCATTTGAGTTTGTTTGCTGGTGATTTTTGGTAGATAACCCTTATCATGTTCAAAAAGCTTCCTTTTATTCCAAATTTGGTTAAGTTTTACCATGAATGGATATAATTTTTTATCAAATGAATTTTCTGCATCTATTAAGATGATCAATATTTTCTCCTTTAATTTTTTAATATGGTGAGTAGTATTCATAAATTAAGTTAAACATTCTTACATTCTAATATTAAACTCTAAAAATAGGCTAGTTAATTCATTTTGCTCATATTTTATTTATGACTTTTGTATTTATGTTCATAAGTGAGTGTATCAGTTCTCTATTACTATTGAAATAACAATAACTGATTGAAACAACAATAAAATATGCTGGGAGTGGTGACACATACCTCTAGTCTCAGCTACTCAGGTGGCTGAGGCAGGAGGATCGCTTGCACCCAGGAGGTCAAGGCTGCAGTGAGCCACGATTGTGCCACTGCACTCCAGCCTGGGCGACAGAGAGAGATCCTATCTCAAAAATAATAACAATAATAACAATAATAAACAGGTGGAAGCTGCAATGTCTGTCGTCACTTAAGCTGAGATGTCACACACCATTATTTTCTGCACCACCCTACCGGTTACACAGATCAGCCCTATTCATTGTGGAAAGGTGTGACACAAGGGCATGAGCACCAGGAGGTGAGGATCACTGGGGCCAGACCAGAAGCTGGCTCCCACATAAGCCCTGCAGAGTTATTTGAGTTCTAAAAAAACATGAATATATATATCTTTAATAAAAATGAGAAGTTTAAATGAGTTTTTGGCCAGTCATGGTGGCTCACGCCTGTAAATCCCAGCATTTTGGGAGGCCGAGGAGGGTGGATCACCTGAGGTCAGAAGTTCAAGAACAGCCTGACAAACATGGTGAAACCCCATCTCTACTAAAAATGCAAAAATTAGGCCAGGCACGGTGGCTCACACCTGTAATGCCAGCACTTTGGGAGGCCAAGGCGGGCGGATCACGAGGTCAGGAGTTTGAGACCATCCTGGCCAACATGGTGAAACCCCATCTATACTAAAAATACAAAAATTAGCTGGGCATGGTGGTGCATGCCTATAGTCCCAGCTACTCAGGAGGCTGAGACAGGAGAATTCCTTGAACCCAGGAGGCGGAGGTTGCAGTGAGTCGAGATAGCACCACTGCACTCCTGCCTGGAGACAGAGCAAGACACCGTCTCAAAAAAAAAAAAAAAAAAAAAAAAAGCAAAAATTAGCCAGGCCTGTCCCAGCTACTCAGGAGGCCAAGGCATGAGAATTGCTTGAACTCGGGAGGCAGAGGTTGCAGTGAGCCGAGATCACAAAACTGCACACCAGCCTGGGTGACAGAGACTCAGTCTCAAAAATAAATAAAAAATAAAGGAGTTTCTGTTGTAGTCAACACTCATTTAAATTTATCAACATGTTTTATCTATTTCTATGCTTAACAGTGTTTCATGTGCTCTCCCCTTTTTTTCTGGTTCATTTTTCTTCCTGAAGTGTATAACCTATAATAATTCTTTCAATGAGGGGCTGCACTTTACATGTATCAAAACGCCCCTTTTGTCTTAAATTTCCACTGTAAGTTAGCTGGGCATAAAAATCCAATTGGCACTTTGAAGATACTACCCCCTCATCCCCAGCCTCAGTCTTTGCTGAGGTCCAGAAATTACTTTTTAAGTAATCTGTCTTTTTCTCAGGTCTATGGTAAGGTTTTATTCTCTTTGCCCTTGATGTTCTGCAATTTCCCCAAGGAAATTTCTCAGCTACTATTTCCTCATATATTTTTCACTGCCATTCCCTTTATTCTCTTCCTCTGAAACTCCTATTAGACATACATAGCCCTTCATGCAAGCTGTCCTTCATATCTCATAACTGCTTTTATATTTTTTAATCTTTGTGTATTGTATTCATGTTAATTCCTAAGTAATGTCTTCTAACTCACTAATTCTCTTTTTGCGTCATTTATTCTGTCTACTGAGCTTTCTTTTAATGAACAAACTTTCTATTTCTAAGATTTCTAATTGATTCTTTTCACATCTACTTGTTCTAGTTTCATTTTGATCTGCCTTCATTTATGTCTTGTTAATTTCCAATGGATATTAAGCCTTCATTTGCCATTTTTGGCATCCTAAACATTTTTAATTCTTTGTAAGACTTTCACAAAATTAATTTAATCTGCAGTGAATTCATATTCCACATGGTGATTCTGTTGACTGTTTTTCTTTCTTGCTTTTTTTTTTTCTAAAGATGGGATTTCACTATGTTGGCCAGGCTGGTCTTGAACTCCTGACCTCAGGTGATCCTCCCACCTTCGCCTCCCAAAGTGCTGGGATTACAGGCACGAGCCACCACGCCCGGCCTTGTTGACTGTTTTTCTTACCATTGTTTCTCATCTATTTTGGCTTACAACTTTACAGTGAGTTGGAGGGTTTTCCACCTTGTTTTTACATCTGTTTTTCACTCTGTCTCTAACTATCCTGAGCTAGGACCTCAGGCCCAGTTGAGCACCAGGTCTTACAATAGCATTGCAGGGCTCTACTCTGTTGTGGCATGAGGACACCACAGCTACAAGCACGTAGCCAGAGGGTGGCTTGGCTCAGCATCTAGTCAAGAATCTGTCCTCATCTTCCCACAACTCAAGCCCCAAGCTATTTGTGGACAGCTGGCTTCCTCACTCCACCCCCGCCACCCCCGATTCTTTTCACAAGCAGAGGGAACCTTCCCCGAGCCCTGCCTTCCAGACACCTGGCTGTTGGCCCCTTTGTAGCATGGAGCACTTTAACTCCCTTACCAGGAGCTCTGTTTCTGGCAGCTACTGCTGTTTCCAGACCCCGAGGCCAGCAGGCCCCTGGCCCCAGTCACCAATTTGCATTTCTGATCTGCTTGTGGTACACAGAGACAGCCATTTTGGTTGGGGCCCAACTATGTCCTTTTGTTTATCATTTTTTCTATTTTATTCCTGATTGCTGTGTGTTTGGAACAGAGAGAGGAGGCCACAGCGTGAGCCCACTCTGCCGTCTTGGCTGGAAGTCCAGCACTGAATTGTGAGGCTGCTGTACCTGTAGAAAGTCCCATGTCTGCTTTCATTCAGGTAAAACAGGAGAGATGGTTTCATTAAAACCCAATAGGCTTTTTTTTTTTTTTTTAAAGATGGAGTCTCACTCTGTTGCCCAGGCTGGAGTGCAGTGGTGGGATCTCGGCTCACTGCAGCCTCCATCTCCCAGGTTCAAGCGATCCTCCTGCCTCAGCCTCCCAAGTAGCTGTGACGACAGGCATGCGCCACTACACCCGGCTAAGTTTTGTATTTTTAGTAGAGACAGGGTCTCACCATGTTGGCCACGCTGGTCTTGAATTCCTGACCTCAAATGATTTGCCCACCTTGGCCTCCCAAAGTGCTGAGATTACAGGTGTGAGCCACTGTCCCCAGCCCACTCAGGGGCTTTTATGCTTCGCTATGAATTTCCTCTCAGGATAACAGACTGAGCCTGTGTGTTCCCCAGTCTCACACACACACACACACACACACACACACACACACACAGGCTGAGGGTTATTCTTTGAAAGGGGAGGCCACGTCTGGGGGCGGTGGCTCACGCCTGTAATCTCAGCACTTCGGGAGGCCGAGGTGGGTGGATCACCTGAGGTCAGCAGTTCAAGACCAGCCTGGCCAACATGGTGAAACCCCGTCTCTACTAAAAATACAAAAATTAGCTGGGCGTGGTGGCGCATGCCTGTAATCCCAGCTACTTGGGAGGCTGAGGCAGGAGAATCACTTGAACCTGGGAGGCAGAGGTTGCAGTGAGCCGAGACTGTGCCATTGCACTCTAGCCTGGGCAACAGAGTGAGACTCCATCTCAAAAAAAAAAAAAAAAGAAAAAGAAAGAAAAGAAAGGGACAGCCACGGGATGCAGACAAGGCCTGATCGCCACCACTCCTCCCTCCTCAGAGCAGAGCTGGGCCTGTGGGTAACCATGGGTAGCAGCTGGTGCTGGGTACCACGGAAGGCACGTGTGGGGTGAGGCTCCCCTGCAAACCGTTCCCAGGGGAGCGCCTCCCCCTGGTGGCCATCAGAGGAAGCAGCGGTGCTCTCTGCCAAGGACAAGGCCGCAAGGAGTGAAGATTTTCCACACACAGCCAATCGTGCAGACCTGCGACCTGTGGTCATGACACCGGCAGCCTAAAGGTCCCACTTAAATAGGGCCCAGGGCAGAATTCTGTCTATGATCTCCCCTGCTGTGCCGGGACACAGCCCACTCTGCTCAGGACTGTGTAGAGGCGGCTCCCTCCTGCCTGGCCCTTCTGAGCCTCAGAACATTGACTCCAGAGACCACTGGGTCCATAGATTCTTTGGATGGATTTTTAAACTTGAATGTCCAGACCCTTCTTGAGGCCACACAGAGGACTGAGGGAGGGCAGTCTGTGTAGGGGTCCAGGACGTGGGTTTGAGGATTAGATAGACCTGAGTCCAAATCCCACTTGCCACTCATTAGCTGTGTATCTCTAGGCAAGTTACTTAACCTCTTTGTGCCTCTGTTTCTTCATCTGTAAAATAAAGATAATAGTTGTATATACCTTAAGGGGTTGCTGTGAGAATAGAGCCAGATAACCAGGTCCCTCCTCCCTCTCCGCCCCCCGCCCATGGCCCCTGTTTTGGAGGTGGCCTGGGCTCTTACTGCCTCTTCCTCTGCCCTTCCTGGAAACTGCGGGCTTCCATCAGCCTCCTCTGGGCCTTGGGCGACAGGGATGGGGGTCTTTTTTTTTTTTTTTTTTTTTTTGAGACAGAGTCAGTCTGTCACCCAAGCTGGAATGTGGTGGTGCGATCTTGGCTTGCTGCAATCTCTGCCTCCTGGGTTCAAGTGATTCTCCTGTCTCAGCCTCCAGAGTGGCTGGGACTACAGGTGTGTGCCATTATGCCCGGCTAATTTTTGTATTTTTAGTAAAGGTGGGATTTCACCATGTTGGCCAGGCTGGTCTCAAACTCCTGACCTCAGGTGATCCGCCCGCCTTGGCCTCCCAAAGTGCTGGGATTACATGCATGAGCCACCACGCCTGGCTGGGGGCATTTTTTGAGGAGGAGCCAGGCCCAGATGGAGTCACACTGCAGAGGCCTCACATGGGGGCCAAAGTCCTCAGGCCCTGAAGATGTCCCAGAGAATCACAAACTCACAAACATACCCTCTGGCTGCTGGGGCCTGGGCTTCTCCTGTTTAATTATTTCCCACCCAGTGGCCCACAGGTCCTATACTCTCAGGGAACACACACAGAATTCTGCAGCCCCTGCCAGAGGCACAGTTCAAACACAGCAGAGCTGGGCCTGCAGCTGGTCTGTCAGTCACACTAAAGTTATGGGGCACCTGCTCTGTATTTAGCACTGGGGCTTCTAAGGGAAGGGATGTGTCTCTGCCTTCAAGGCATTCGCAGCACAGTGGGGAGACTGGCTGCAGAGCCCCCTGACATGACTCACAGGAGCCGCTCTAGTGAGACTCTGCAGGCACAGCCCGGGCCCAGATCAGGGTCCGCCCAGGAGAGTCAGGGACGGCACCCAGAAGAGGGGCTTCTGGCTGGGCACTTGAATGTGGAGTAAGAATTTGCCAGGCAGACAGACTTGATCGATTCATTCGATACGTTTTCATTCGACACCTGCCACCCTCCCTGCAGCTGCTGTTCTATGCACTAAGGATTCAGTGGTGAAGAAGAGTAAAGCAGTTCTTGCTGTCCAGACCTTGGCCTGGCACTCACTGCAGGCCCATGGTGCTCTCCTGTTGAACATAAACAGTTTCACAGAACATCAACATCAGACAAGGCCACTCTGTGGC
Organism: Pan paniscus; assembly: GCF_029289425.2. Taxonomy (NCBI): domain Eukaryota; kingdom Metazoa; phylum Chordata; class Mammalia; order Primates; family Hominidae; genus Pan; species Pan paniscus. The sequence goes on along the minus strand of NC_085926.1, from coordinate 182,289,469 downwards.
TGTGATGGAACTAGACAGAAACAAGCCCAAACCCTACAAGTTCTTTCGACACCCCCTCACTGATACGCCCACAGTGCCCCATGGCGTGCGTTCCCCTTCACTGCAACCAGCCATAAACCCCAAGTGCTCCACTATAGGTGGGATCCTGGTGGTCTTCGGGTGGAGGGCAATTGACAGTGATGGCTGAGAGGTAGGATTTGAGTGGAAATGTGGAGATTGAATGAAATGAAGGGCAAGCCATGCGGAAACGTCGGGGCGGAACATTCCAGGCAGACAGAGCAGTCATCGTAAAGGCTCTGAGGATGGAATATGACAGGCAGACTTGAAACCTGCAAATATGCCAACCTAGCTGGAATAGAAAAGGCAGAGCAGGTATTCCACGCAGAGGGAAAAGACTGTGAAAACCTAATGTGAAGGAAAGTAGGCCCCTGCTGACACATATGGGTAGTTCTGTGCAGTTGAAATAGAAAGTTAGGCCAGGCACGGTGGCTCACGCATATAATCCCAGCACTTTGGGAGGCCAAGGCAGGCAGATCACCTGAGGTCAGGAACTCGAGAGCAGCCTGACCTATATGGTAAAACCCCGTCTCTACTAAAAACACAAAAATTAGCTGGGCATGGTGGCAGGCGCCTGTAGTCCCAGCTACTCGGGAGGCTGAGATAGGAGAATTGCTTGAACCCAGGGGGCGGAGGTTGCAGTGAGCCAAGATAGTGCCACAGCACTCCAGCCTGGGTGACAGAGAGAGACTCCCATCTCAAAAAAAAAAAAAAAAGAAAGCTAATGTCATTTGTTTTGGAGAAGAAGTCTGAGTACACAGGAAATATGCAATTAAGAGCCTTCATTGCCTTTCCTCAGAGATTCTTAGCAAAATCACCAAGAACCCAAATGCTCTGCCGGAGCCACCCATGATGGCATTTTCCTTTGATGTGGTAATAGAGTAAGCTGATCAATATGTTTGAGCGAGGCCTACCGAAGGGAAATGCACTTGTTCGGGACAATTCCTTCATGTTATCACTAACAGGGAAGAGAAAACAGATGGCAGTGCCCCTCACTTTCGGGTGACCCTGCCAGCCCACCCCATGGTTTTGCGTCTTCATGATCCATCTAGGGGAAAGCCTGCCCCTTTGGTTTAGGTCTAATAGGATTACCTAGGCCAAGTATCTGTGTGGTCCGATGTGATTTAGTAGTGAGAGAGATTGAATACATTTCATCACCAGCTGCAATTTATGCCCCGGAAAGAATACAAAAAAGAGTCTGCCTTCTAGTTACTGGCAACATAAACTGGAAATCCCCTGCAGAGGCTCAAGGCTGCAGGTGTGAAGGAAGACACACACACACACACACACACACATATACACATACACCACACACACACACATACCCACACACCACACACACACATACATATACCCACACACCACACACACACATACATATACCCACACACCAGACACACGCCACACACACATATACCCACACACCACACACACCACGCACACACATATACACACACACCACACACATGCCACACACACACCACACACACATACACACACGTGCGCCACACACACGCCACACACATACACACACCACACACATACACACACGCCACACACACATACACACACCACACACACACACACGCCACACACACATACACACACCACACACACATACACACATATACACACACGCCACACACACATACACACACCACACACATACACACATACATATACACACACGCCACACACACACATACACACTCATGCCACACACACGCCACACACACACGTGCGCCACAAACACACATGCCACACACACCACACACATACACACGTCACACACATACACACACGCCACACACACATACCACACACCACACACTCATGCCACACACACACGCCACACACGCGCGTGCCACAAACACACACTCACCACACACACATACACGCCACACACACATATACACACATACACCACACACACACACACACACACACACCCCCCACACCGGCATTGAGTTTTAACCCAAACCAAACCCAGTCATCTCAGGGTTCCTAACTGCTCAGCAATTACAGTTTCCCAACGAGAAAGAACTAAAGGTCATGCAAGGTGATAGCTAAGCATTGTTCTAGCATTGCCATTTAATAGGGGAAAAAAGTAAACGTTTTGAGTCTGTCCGTTTCTAGGTGTCCTGAAATTTCTGTTTCATTAAAATTAATAGAATCAAGTACAGTCTAGTCCAGGAGAGGAGTGAGCCCTGATTTAGGGCATAGCCCAAAAACGCCATTCACAAGGCTTCTATATTTTATCCTACTGCCAATGGGGCACCATGGAAGTATTTTGAACAGGAGGAAGACATAATCAGATTGAAATGCTAGAAGGATCTCTCCAGTAGCTTAACAGTAGTGGACTGGGCATGTACATTTATCCTCACTCCTTTCTGAAATTCTTTTTTTTTAAGATAAAAAAAATCCATAAGGAAAAAGAGAACAGAAGATACATCAATAGCAACATTTTGAAACTGGAAAGCAGCTAGAAAAATGGCAACCAACATAGCAGAACCAAGAAAGCTCAATCCTGAACCATGAGGGAAGTAAACAGCCAATTTTCTCTAGACCCCAGACCCACAAATGGTTCAGGTATTGGTGGCACCAGGTCCTCTGAAAGCAGGGAAGAGGAGGCCGGTAAAGATGGAGCCAAAAACAGGAGGACTGGGGATTGGCTCCTCCCCCCACCTCATCTTCTCCTGCTCCTTCACAGACTTGGGTGTTTTTCTTCTAAAAAAGTAAAATCGGGGGTCTCTGAACTAGCACATCAAGCAGAGTGAGGGCAGGGCCACCACACCAAAAATGGGTTACAAGTCGAAGACGGAAATATGCCCTGTCCCCAGCCTCTTCCCTGTCTTCTCCCCAACACTGGCAGCCAGGTCCCTAATCCCTGCCAGGACTGGAAGAGCCATCTGCAGGAACCTGACTAGCCCACAAAGAAAGTCCTAAAGACTCTGACATGACACTTCCCATTAAGAAGCCTGGCCCAGCCCAGACCATTGTGCAGCAAAGCTTGCAACGAAGCATCCTCCCTTCATCCTCACATACACACTCAGGTAAGCAGGAAAGCAATCAGCTCTGTGAGTGGAAAGTGGTTGCTTACAAAAAGCAGTAAATTGGGGTGAGTGGGGGGGAGATTGAAGAGGAAGGATGGGAAGAGGCTACTGTTTTTGGTAAAAAGTCATCTTGAGTTACTTGACTCTTTAAACTAGAACTGACTGGGCGTGGTGGCTCACACTGTAATCCCAGCACTTTGGGAGACCAAAGCAGGGGGATCACCTGAGGTCAGGAGTTCGAGACCAGCCTGGCCAACATGGTGAAACCCCGTCTCTACTAAAAATACAAAAATTAGCTGGGCGCAGTGGTGGATGCCTGTAATCCCAGCTGCTAGGGAGGCTGAGGCAGGAGAATCACTTGAACCTGGGAGGTGGAGGTTGCAGTGAGCCAAGATCGTGCCATTGCACTCCAGCCTGGGCAACAGAGTGAGACCCTGTCTCAAAAAAGCAAAACAAAACAAAAGACTAGATGCATTTAAAGCTGTCATAAAAAAAAATAGATACCAAATGGAAAAAGAAAAATGTCTAGAAGAGATGGGGAGAGGGAGCACCATCAGAGCAAGAGGAATGAGGAACCTATTGCAGTGGTCCAGGACAGAGACCGCAAAGCCTCAACTGAGGCAGGGGCAATAGGAGGAAGAGGAGGTGGAAGTCAGAATAGCTCTGTGATGGTGAAGGTTATGCTTGAGCTTGACTGAGCTAAGAGGTGCCCAGATAGCTAAGAAAACATTACTGCTGGGTGTGCCTGTGAGGGTGTTTCTAAAAGAGATTAGCACTGGAATTAGTAGACTAAGCACGGAAGACCACCCTCACTAAGGTGGGTGGGTGTCATCCCCAGGGCCCAAATAGAATAAAAAGGTGGCGGAAGAACACATTTTCTTCCTCTCTCCTCTTGAGCTGGGACATCTTCTCCCACCCTCAGACATCAGAGCTCTTGGTTCTCAGATAGCTGAACTCAGACCTAATTACATCTCCAGCATTCCTGGGTCTCCAGCTTGCAGAGAGCAGACGGTGGGACTTCTTGACCTCCCACCTCCCTAATCACATGAGCCAAGTCCCGTAATACGTAGTATATCTAATAATGGCTTGTACGGCCGGGCACAGTGGCTCACGCCTGTAATCCCAGCACTTTGGGAGGCTGAGGCGGGCAGATCACGAGGTCAGGAGTTCGAGACCAGCCTGGCCAACATGGTGAAACCCCATCGCTACTAAAAATACAAAAATTAGCCGGGAGTGATGGCACGCACCTGTAGTCCCAGCTACTCAGGAGGCTGAGGCAGGAGAATTGCTTGAACCTGAAAGATGGAGGTCACAGTGAGCCAAGATCATACCACCACACTCCAGCCTGGGTGACAGAGCAAGACTCCATCTCAAATAATTAATAATAATAATAATAATAGGATGTACATATGTACCTCCTATTGGTCCTATTTCTCCGGAGAACCTTGGCAAATGCAAGCTCCATATGAGGCAGAACTGGCTGGACATAGTGACTAACTGACTGTGGGGGTGAAGGACAGGGGGACTCAAGGACGAGGCCCTGGCTTACAGCCTGGACACCTGGCTAGGGCTGTTCACCTGGTTTCAAAAGAGACTGACCCGTATGTCTCTTCCCACCAATCTCTTCCTCCTGACTTGTGACTTTTCCTTCCCCATGCCAGGTCTCTTATGCCATGACACACTTCTTGTCCCCCGTGTCTACCTGGTGCATGGGGCCAGGCCAGCATGCAGGCACAGGATGCAGAGCCTTGGGTCCCAAGGGCGGGAAGTGACCATTCCCTCAAGGCCAGAATGGATGGAACTGCCACAGGGGTGGCGGGTAGGGGCCTATGGTCTCTCCAGTACTGCCCAGGGCAAAAGCACTCCTAGGATTTGCAGGCCCTGGGCAAATACATTTTGTGGGCTCCTGTCAACATGAACAATTTCATTTTATAATGTATTACAAAAAGTCATGGGTCCACATGAGTGATACAGATTGATTGAAGAGGTCCTTTGTATTTGTTTATTGTCCAGTCAATGAACATGAAGATTCCTCAGAATGTACAGGACCCATCTTTTCCTGTTGAGTCCAGGAACCATCTCTTCACATTTGTTATTTTATTAATTAATTAATTTACTTATTTATTTTTTTGAGATGGAGTCTCGCTCTGTTGCCCAGGCTGGAGTGCAATGGCGTGATCTCAGCTCACTGCAACCTCCGCCTCCCGGGTTCAAGAGATTCTCGTGCCTCAGCCTCCCAAGTAGCTGGGATTATAGACGCACATCACCACGCCCAGCTAACTTTTGTATTTTTAGTGGAAACGGGGTTTCACCATGTTGGCCAGGCTGGTCTCGAACTCCCGACCTCAGGTGATCCGCCGCCTTGGCCTCCCAAAGTGCTGGGATTACAGGCGTGAGCCACCACGCCCGGCCCCGTCTCTTCACATTTGTTATGATCAAATTTGTCATTCCTGACTAACTTCATAAATCTCAGGTAGCAAGACAGTAATTATCCACAATGTCATTGCTTTAGAAAACCTGTTTATATTGAAACAATATAGACCTTTTTGCCTCTGCAATTCCTTAACACCATGTATTTAAGGCTGGTTGCATCATAATTCCACACTGCATCATCCGCAGTGCAGCCCCTGAGGACTGGCTTCCAGTGGCTCTCTCAAAGGTGGTGATGGTGATTCCTCGATAATGATTACCAAGGCAAGTCTCACCCAGAGTATGCAAAAAAAAAAAAAAGAGCAATTCTTTGTGTTCTGATTATATTAAATTTATCATTTAGAATTGTAGAGCATAAACATAAAACAGCACATCACCCAAACATGACTGCTCTAGAACTCTTCAGGCCATAATTGCCGAATCCCTAGAATGTGATCTTTCTCCCTGCTGACCCCCTACAGCTCCACACACCACCGGCAGGAAGGATCGGCCAGGGGGCCCATGGACAGAGAGAACAGTCTCCTTGGTTCTCACATAACTGTCAAGGCAAGCAGGACATCCGTGGGAAGGCCCCTTGGTGTTGTGAGCCAGTGCTGAGGGCCCTCGGAGGAGATAGGTGGGCCACCCTCAGAGGACTGCCTGACGTGGTGTGGAGACCACAGAAGGGCTGGGCTGGCCGTCCTAGTGCCATTGACAAAGTGAGGAGGGCTCACGGGTACACTCGAGTACTGTCGACCTGAGGCAGCACTGTGGCTGGAGTGCAGTGGGAGGGCTGATGCCTGGGCACACTCACAATCAAGCCAAGAGTTGGTAGTGGACCATCTGCAGCCCAGAACCTTGAACTCATCCTGTGTCTGACAAATTAAGGTGGACGAAACTCACATGATCCCACAAAAGAAATACTGTGCGTGCCAACGGGAGCAATTCAATCACCAGGCTTCCCTCCTGGAATAGGCATATGTGCCAGAGCTCCTCAGGGCATCGGATTAACCTCACACCCTGAGTAGGGGGCAGAGAACACCACAAAGGAGAGAAACAGGGCCTGGGCAGACTCATGTCTGCCAGGAGTGCAGCTCTGGCTGGCCTCTGTCATCAGAGAAATGTTTGAGGAACAGGCTTCTAGAAACCATGACCCACACAGACCGTCCAGGCACTGGGCACCCAGCCCAGCTAGCACTGTCGGCCCAGCCCAGACATCCAAGAAGGGTTTAGAACATTGCAAGGAGGGCACTCCAAAGTACTAGGCCCTCTGAGGCCCAGCCCTGGGCACGGACCTGCTCTCCCACATCTGAGTGTGGTATCAGCCCACAGAGACAGGTAACTCCCAGCCATCCTCTCAGCCCTGAGCTTTGGAGGCCCCTGGTTATTCTAGCGCAGATATGTATGATATTCAGGGCCCTCCACAAGCCGCCCCGGGCCTGCCTGTCCAGTTTTATCCTCCCACTCCATATTCCTCCTCCAGCCCCACTGAATCCACACTCTCCTCAGGGCCCTGGGTCCTTCCGTCCACTTGCAGTGTCTGCGTGTAGGGGTCCTCCAAGGCTCAGCTCAAGACCCACTTCCTCTATGAGATCTGCCCTAATTCCCCTAGCTGGGAGCATGTCTCCCTCCCTGATCTCCAGGGGCCCCACTGCTCCTCACATCGCTCCGCGTCATTGGGGTTTTCTGCATACTTCAAGTCTCTCTGACTAAATGATAATGCAGGCCAGGCGCGGTGGCTCATGCCTGTAATCCCAGCACTTTGGGAGGCCAAGGCGGGTGGATCACGAGGTCAGGAGATCGAGACCATCCTGATTAACACGGTGAAACCCCGTCTCTACTAAAAATACAAAAAATTTGCCAGGTGTGGTGAGCGCCTGTAGTCCCAGCTAATCGGGAGGCTGAGGCAGGAGAATGGCTTGAACCCGGGAGGTGGAGCTTGCAGTGAGCCGAGATCGCGCCACTGCACTCCATCCAGCCTGGGCAACAGAGCGAGACTCCGCCTCAAAAAAAAAGAATGCAAAGTCTGTCCAGAGCAGAGCCTTGATTAGAGCAAAGGGTGGATAGGGGGAGCCCAGGGAAGGAGCAGAAAGGCCCAGAGTAGGAGACAGGAGGCAGGGGGCCCAGAGCAAAAGGCAGATCCTGACATCTTCAGGGCAAGAGAAACTAAGGAATCAGTGGCACTGTATCACGGCCGCCCACACAAAAATATGCAAAGTGTACTTATGCATAAGTACACTTTGACGCTTAAGAAATCCCTCCAGGAGGCCTGTCTGGCTCAGAACAGTCCTCTTTCTCTCTCTGTGATCCCTCCCGACCTACACTTCCACACCTCCACAAAGGTGGGCCCCTGGCAGCCATCATATTCCTGTGTGATTCCATTCTCTAAGCAAATTCCTTCTCTGGGAATTTGGGACTCAAACACAACCAGCGAGTCTCTGAGCATGGGTGGGACTGGGTATCTAGAAACTGCCAGGCAGTGGACACACCCTTCTGGACTTGGAAAAGCAGCAAAGACCTGCATTCAAAAACAAGGGACTGGCCAGGCATGGTGGCTCACACCTGTAATCCCAGCACTTTGGGAGGCTGAGGCAGGTGGATCACTTGAGGTCAGGAGTTCGAGAACAGCCTTGCCAACATGTTGAAACGCCATCTCTACTAAAAATACAAAAATTAGCCAGGCGTGGTGGTGCACGCCTGTAATCCCAGCTACTCAAGAGGCTGAGACAAGAGAATCACTTGAAACAGGAAGCAGAGGTTGTGGTCAACTGAGATTGCGCCACTGCACTCCAGCCTGGGCGACAGAGTGAGAGTTCATCTCAAACAAACAAACAAACAAGGGACTGTAGCAGATGAGCCAAGATAAATGGTATTGTTCAGATCTTATTCAGAAACAAGTGGTAGAAACCCAGATCCAATCAGCTTGAGCAAAAAAGAATGACTTGAGCTTACCAGCTGCTAAGTAGGTGTGGTATTGCCTTGTTCCTCTCTCCACTTCCTTACCCTACTTGGATTTAGTTATTGCCCCATTGTAATTATAAAAGCCTTCAGAAGGGCCAGACTCTATCACCAGCTAGGGAAATGAGAACTCCTTCCATCCTGTCCACGGGCCTATCCCAAGGAAGACTCGGACGCTCGGAGCACGCTTCAGCCCTGAGTTAATAAGTGGGCCAAAGAACACCCCGATGTCTGTGAGAATCTGCAGGTGAGGGGGGTGGTGGAAACTCTGTGATTGACAGTCCCCAGGGCCACTTGGACTGGGAGAGGAATCCCCAAAGCGGGACAGAGTGGGGAAAACATGAGGAGCGGTCAACAAATCCATTGTCCTCAGTCCTGTTCAGAGACAGCTTCCTGACTCCTGGTTCCAGCCTCAGAAGGCCAAGCGCCCCACGTTCTTCAAACCCCCTCCATCATCTGAGTACATTTTCCTTTTTGGTTAATCTTATTAGGGATGATTTCTGTTATTTGTGACCAAAAGAGCATGATAACCCCAATCATGCATATCTATAACAGCAGAGGAAGAGTCTAGGTAGTTATACCAAAATCAACAGTAGTTATTCCTGGGTATTAAGATTTTAGATTTTCATTTTCTTCTTTGTACTTTTTTAAATTTTTTATTTATTTTTTAATTTTATTTTATTCATTTATTTATTTTTTGAGAGAAGTCTTGCTCTTGTCCCCCAGGCTGGAGTGCAACGGCACAATCTTAGCTCACTTCAACCTCTGCCTCCCGGGTTCAAGCGATTCGCCTGCCTCAGCCTCCCAAGTAGCTGGGATTACAGGCGCCTGCCACCAGGCCCAGCTAATTTTTGTATTTTCAGTCGAAACGGCATTTCACCATGTTGGCCAGGCTGCTCGAACTCCTGACCTCAGGTGATCTGCCCGCCTCAGCCTCCCAAAGTGCCGGGATTACAGGTGTGAGCCACCATGCCCCGCCTCTTCTATGTTTTTAAAGTTTTTCCCGGCCTGGTGCTGTGGCTTACGCCTGTAATCCCACCACTCTGGGAGGCCGAGGAGGGCGGATCACCTCAGGTCGGAGTTCAAGACCAGCCTGACCAACATGGAGAAACCCCGTCTCTACTAAAAATACAAAATTAGCCGGGCGTGGTGGGGCATGCCTGTAATCCCAGCTACTCGGGAGGCTGAAGCAGGAGAATTGCTTGAACCCGGGAGGCAGAGACTGTGGTGAGCCGATATTGTGCCATTGCACTCCAGCCTCGGCAACAAGAGCAAAACTCCGTCTCAAAAAAAAAAAAAAATTCCCAGATTACGTTTATTTTACTTTGATTATGCAAGTACTAAGTATTTGGTATAGCAAAAACTATAAGAAAAACAACAGCAGTTTTCAGAAAGAATCCTGGCACTCGGAGACCATGATGACTGACATTTTGACTTCTTACCTTACCACCCCCCCCACCCCCCGCACCCCACTCACACAGTGGCCGGTGGAGTTAAGCGACACCACCCTGTAGACACCCTTGTGCCAACTAAGTTGTCACAAAATGCTTGGAGACATTAAGAGATGTGTTTTGTGCCCAACGGAAAACAGCTTGAACCCTAATCACATTTGAGGTTCACTCAGGCACAGGCAGCGATAATGCTCCAGTGGGTGTGGCTGGGGGTGGGGGATAGAGGCCCAGTGGAGGCCTGTAACATGTGCGGTGACTGTACCCCAAGAAAGAAATCACCACGCATGAGGAAGTGGGCCAGACTCAGCACCTCGGAGTGACAGTCAGGGACAGCAGAACAATCAGGGTGCTCTGGGAGGCTGCTCCTGAATCCTCCAAACTCACCTCCCTCCTGGAAGGCAAAGATCTGAGCTTAAGGGGCAGGAGGTGGGGGGAGCAATTATCTCATGAGGAATCCACTCAGTCACATTCCCTTGGAATACTATTTTACTTCTGTGTACCTTGTTTTCCTCATCTGCAAAATAGGGATGGGATGGCAATGCTAACAACCTCCTACGATCAATCCTCCTACGGTCCTACGGAGGACCACGTGTATGTTACGCTGTCATCACAGTGCTGTCAGTTCAGGATACTCAGCACATGGTCATGATGGTGATGATGAAGGAGGAGGAGGTGTGCCTCACTGTAAAAGGCTGCAGAGTAAAACCCAGTGGGAGGCGGGGGAGGACCACCATTAGGAGCTCAAGCAATTCTGCTATGAAACACCCACGTCCCCCTTAAAAAGCTAAACAGAACTAGGAAGACCGTGGGTCCCAGAAGTCTGGGGAGAGTTCTAGGTAGTGGTGAAAGAGTGAGCATTGCCTCACAACCCAAGGACCAAGGATGAGGGTGGGCCGTCATCCCCACATGAGCAGCAGGCACCGAGGGCCAGAGTGACAGATGCTTGTCAGAGGTGCAGGAGGTGGCCAGAGACTGGTAGTCAGAGATGACCAGCAAACAGCAGGGACAGAGGCCCAGGCAGGGGTTGGGAGACAGCGGCCGATGGAGCAAAGGATGGTGAAACTAGCAACTGAGAAGAAGGACCTCCGTTGATCCAGGGCATTGCTCTAATTTAAACGAACCCCCATCACTATTTCCACTCTCATCCCTGACTGCAGGGCACCTGCAGAAGCACAGCAAGGGGAAAGGCTTTGGCCTTACCTTCTGGCAGTTGACAGCAATTGCCCCAGCACACTGCAGAGACAGATAAGCAGCTTACCCAGAACCTACAAGTGTGTGGGGCTTAGGAGGCTTCCGCAGGAGATTCCTGAGGATGCTGGTACCACCACAGAACAATCTTTCTTCTCATGGACACAAATAATAGATTATGACCACAGCTTTTTTACCTTTTTTTTTCTTTTCTTTTTTAGACGGAGTCTTGCTCTGTCGCCGAGGCTGGTGTGCAGTGGCATGAACTCGGCTAACTGCAACCTCCACCTCCCGGGTTCAAGCAATTCTCCTGCCTCAGCCTCCCGAGTAGCTAGGACTACAGGGATGTGCCAGCACATCTCGCTAATTTTTTTTTATTTTTAGTAGAGATGGGGTTTCACCATGTTGGCCAGGATGGTCTCGAACTCCTGACCTCAAGTGATCCACCCACCTTGGCCTCCCAAAGTGCTGGGATTACAGGCATGAGCCACCGCGCCGGGCAGACCATGGCTTTTAAGCAAGGTATAGCAAAGTCACTGCACCCTCCCTGGCTGGTTGCTCTGAGGGAAAGTTCCGCACCAAGTCACAGCCCTGCCCAGGCCTCTAAGGCCTGCCTGCATCCTATCCTCCACCTGCATCACAGTCTCCGGGGAGCTTTTTAAAACTGTCGCTGCCCAGACCCCATTCCTGGAGATTCTGGTTTAGGAACAGAGCATCATTCTCTTGTAAAAGCTCCCAGGCCAGAACCACTCCTCTACATCCTCTGTACCTTGCAGATCTCACGAAAATCTACAGTGAAGCAGCTACAACTTGCTAGAGAGCGCTGTGGACTAGACGAGTCCCCGTGAATCCTTCCTCAAGGGGACCTGGATCCTGGGCACTGAGTCTGCGGACCCTTGGACAGCTGACCCCTCCCTTAAAGCTGAAATGACCCGTCAGATCCATGTTCCACAAGTCCCTTCCTTTGAATCCCGGCTCAGCGACTTACTAACAGTGTTTTTTTGCACATCTTATCTAATCTCTCTAAGCCTCAGTCTCCTCTTCTATAAAGTGGGAGTGATAGTACCTACCCCAGAGCATTATGAATGAAATTAAGAATGCAAACTGGGGCAGGAGAATCACTTGAACCCGGGAGGCAGATGTTGCGGTAAGCTGAGATCATCCCACTGCACAATCACAGGCTCATGCCTGTAATCTCAGCACTTTGGGAGCCTGAGGCAGGAGGATCACTTGAACCGGGGAGGTCAAGACTGCAGTGAGCCATGATCACACCACTGCACTCCAGCCTAGGTGACAAAACAAGACCCTGTCTCTAAAAGTAAATAAATCAACAAATAATAAACATAAATTAAGAATTCATGTCACAGAATAAAGAGGTTTTACCCCACATACCCAGGTGGGTCATTGTCAGAGTAAATTTATGTTTATGTTTAAGAAGTACATTTTGTCAGGCATGGTTTCTCACACCTGTAATCTCAACACTTTGGAAGGCCAAGGCAGGAGGATCACTTGAGTCTAAGAGTTCAAGACCAGCCTGGGCAACATAGTGAGACCCCCCATCTTTACAAAAAATTTAAAAAATAGCCAGGCATGGTGGCATGCACCTGTGCACCTGTAGTCCCAGCTACTTGGGAGGCTGAGGTGGAAGGATCACTTGAGCCCAGTAGGTCGAGGCTGCGGTGAGCTGTGGTGGTGACACTACAGTCCAGCCTGGAAGACAGAGTGAGACCCTGGCTCCAAAAAAAAAGAAGTACATTTTGGTAGCTCCTGATAGGATCCAGTGAAAAACACAGAGCACTTCTATAGGCTATTCCTGTCACACACTTGAACCAGAATCCAATGAAGACTGTATTTAACTTTCAGTTTACAGGAAACATGGGGGATGAGGGAACAAATTAAATGACACTGTGAGTAGGGAACAAATATATCTAAGCGGTAGATCATTCTCTAGAGACAAATTAGCCAGTGTCTCCAACAAATCAATGGCATGAAATAAAGAGGGGAAGAAACTATAACAGAATGAAAGGATTTGAGAACCATCGTGAGAACAAAAGATGCAGTTTGACAGCCAAAGGCACTTAAAGAAAAATTCCAAAATTAAACACAGAATTACCATATGATCCAGCAATTCCACTTCTAAATATCTATCCAAAGAATGGAAAGCAGGGACTCAAATAGATACTTGTACACTAATGTTCAAAGCAGCATTATTCACAATAGCCAAAAGGTGGAAACAACCCAAATGTTCCTCGTCAGATGAATCGAGAAACAAAATGTGGACTATACCGTCAGCCCTCTCTGTACCCACGATTTCCCACCCAGGGATGCAAGCAACCACAGATCAAAAATATTTGAAGACAGCCAGGCGCGGTGGCCCACACCTGTAATCCCAGCACCTTGGGAGGCCACAGCGGGCAGATGACTTGAAGTCAGGAGTACAAGACCAGCCTGGCCAACATAGTGAAACCCTGTCTCTACTAAAACTATAAAAATTATCCAGGCATGGTGGCACATGCCTGTAATCCCAGCTACTCAGGAGGCTGAGACGGGAGAATAGCTTGAACCTGGGAGGCAGAGGCTGCAGTGAGCTGAGATTGTGCCATTGCACTCTAGCCTTGGCAACAGAGTGAGATTCCATCTCAAAAAAAAAATAAAAAATGAAAATAAGTAAATGTATTGAAGACAAAATAAAATGAAAAAGTAACAATATAACAATAAATAAATAATGATACAGCATAATAATTTACATAGTTTTACAATGTATTAGGTACTATAAGTAGAGAGGATTTAAAGTATATGGAGGATATGTGTAGGTTATATGCAAATACTGTGCCATTTTATATCAGAGACTTGAACATCCTTGGGTTTTGACATCTTCGGGGATCCTGGAACCAATCCGTCATGGATACTAAGGAATGGCTATACATATAATGGAATATTATTTAGCCTTAAAAAAGAATGAGATTCTGATGCATATTACTACATGAATGAACCTCGAAAATATTATGCTAAGTGAAATAAACTCAACACAAATGACAAATATTGTATGATTCTACTTATATAAGATGTCTAGGATAGAGAATAAGCAGATGCGTAGAGACAGAAAGTAGAATCAAGGTTATAGAGGTTACCAGGGGCTGGAGGAGGTAGGTGAGAAGTTATTATTTAATGGGTACAGAGTTTCTATTTGGATCTCGGCTCACTGCAACCTCCGCCTCCCGGGTTCAAGCAATTCTCTGCCTCAGCCTCCCGAGTAGCTGGGATTACAGGCACCCACAACCACACCCAGCTAATTTTTGTATTTTTAGTAGAGACGGAGTTTCACCATCTTGGCCATGCTAGTCTTGAACTCCTGACCTCATGATCCACCCACCTCGGCCTCCCAAAGTGCTGGGATTACAGGCGTGAGCCACCACGCCCAGCCTTAAAATGTAAATTTTATGTTATATATATTTTACCAAGAAAGAGAAATTTCACTTAATTCATATCTTGAAAAATATTAAAGAAGACCTATAAACACAGCCCAGAATGTTAGAATCTCTTTGCTCTCATTCCACTCCCCCTCACCCACACATGCCTCTGAAGACTTCTCCTCCACACCTACCCACCCCCTCCAGCCCTACAGCCCTCACCGCTGTACCCCACCTCTCTTCTCTCACTCTTAATCAGGTAGATTGACAGCCTCATTCCCAGTAAGAAAGAATGTTTCCTCTCTCGGGTGGGAAAGGAGGGAAGAGGCTGGCTCCAGAAGATTCCCTTTGACAGGCTGCCAAAGGTAGAAAGGCTGTGGTCATGCCCACAGTAATAGTTATTGTCGCATCACATAATAGAAGCCGGAGCACTGAGTCCCCTCCACCTTTTCACGGGCATGGGGAGCATTTCACCCCTCCCTAATGGTTCTCACACCCATTGTCAGATTCAATTACAGTGACAGCATTCAGTGCCAACTATACGCCAAGCATGTACATACGTTTTCTATGGTCCTTGTGACAATCATGCAGGTAACCATCATTAAGACCATGTTGCAGCAAACTGAGGCTCAGGCATGGCAAATGCCTTGCCAAAGTCACACAGCTAACAAGTGTCATTTTCGGTTCATACCACTCTACTAAACTGCTGCCAGTTCAAGGCTGGCCGTATTTCCGGGAAGTCGTCACAAAACTGAGGTGATGGTGGTCAAGAACCAAGTCACTAGCAAAGCACATTTCCCTGCCTCCCTTCTTCTCACAATGTCTACAGAGCCCACATCTACTCAGCTGAGTCTTCTTGGCAACCAAGATGAATACACACATTGCAAACTGTTAAGGTAACCACAGCTATGTGGAGAGAGGGCGTCCAGCCTTGTAGCAACTTTGGACTGATCCTCAGGAGCGACCCCTCCTCCCTGGGAGTCACATCTCAGACTCCTTCTGGCTGTTGCCACCTCTTGGAAAATGAACAGGGAGCTGGAGCTGGAGCTGGGAGCTGCTCCCAACTGCAGTTCATTTGGGGTGTCCAAACTCACTTCTCACCAAGGCGCAGTCGTGAAGTATCTGCTTTGCCATCAGCTGGATGGGGCTCAGGCTGTGGAGTTTTAGCGTCACCCCAGCCTCTGGGTCTTCATCCAGATGTGCAAAGAGAACAGCCACCTGGCATCGTTTCTCTTTTCTTTTTTCTTTTTCTTTCTTTCTTTCTTTTTTTTTTTTTTTTTTTGAGAAGGAGTCTTGCCCTGTCACCCCAGAGTGCAGTGGTGCAATCTCAGCTTACTGCAACCTCCGCCTCCCGGTTTCAAGCTATTCTCCTGCCTCAACCTCCCAAGTAGCTGGGATTACAGGCACCTGCCACCACGCCCCACTAATTTTTGTATTTTCAGTAGACACGGGGTCTCGCCATGTTGGCCAGGCTGGTCTCGAACTCCTGACCTCAAGTGATCCACCACCTCAGCCTCCCAAAGTGCTGGGATTATAGGATTGAGCCACTGTGCCTGGCCTAGCATCATTTCTCTTAAAATTCTGACAATCTATGGCAAAACTTATATGTGCGGTAATAGAGCCAAGCAAGGAAAAGAGATATAAAACTATAAACACAAGGCAAACTCAACAAAACACACAGAAAGAAGAAAAACTCCAAAAAAACTCTGTATTCTCCACAAAGAATTTTTCCTAGTTTGTTTTGTTGTTTGATTTTTTTAACCAAAATTTTTTACTTCAAGGAAACATTTTTATAATTAAAAAGCATGATTCACTAAAACTACCATCTGAAATTTTGAAATAAATCATGGCATCATAATGTTCAGGATAAAAAAGACTAGGGAAAACATCAAAGGTAAATGAGGCTCATTCTGAATTGCAGTTCTAATTTTATTAAGTAAGTAAATTTTCTTCAGTTTATACTTTTCTATTTTCTGAAACTTTTCCAGTGGAGAATTGTTACATCTATAATCAGTCAAAAATAAAGTGCTATAATTTTTTATTTTAGCCACGTCAGGAAGTCTCCTCACTCACCTATTTGTGGAGGAGGGGAGGGGAAAAAAAAAACCTTCTTTTGAAGGTCTTCCCTGGTGCCATTTCCAGTGGTACCTCGGCTGCAACCTATGAGAAAAAAAAGTTCCTTCATAATGATGTCAGCCTTGCTTTAAAAAAAAAAAAAGTCTCTAAAACTCATGAAAAACACAGTTGATGTGAATCATATGTCTGAGTGGCAGAGTTCCCACTAAGCTGGGTGAGCACACAGATGCGCAGGACAGAAATTCCTCCCCACACAGTGACTATTCCTCTGCGGAGCTGTTGAAGGTAAACAGCCCCACCGCTGTAAATGTTCCTGCTGGCTGTGAAGTCCCCATGCCCCTACCTCCTTACCCTTCCGTTATCCATCCCTTTCTCTAACCCTCCCTCTTATCAAAAACCAATGCCCGCCCCCACCCACCCCACGCCGTGCCCCAGCACGGTGGCTCATGACTGTAATCCTAGCACTTTGGGAGGCCAAGGCGGGTGGATTCCCTGAGCTCAGGAGTTTGAGACCAGCCTGGGCAAGATGGTGAAACTTCATCTCTACTAAAATAGAGAAAATTTGCCAGGCATGGTGGCAGGTGCCTGTAGACCCAGCTACTCGGGAGGCTGAGGCAGAATTGCTTGAACCCCAGAGGCAGAGGTTGCAGTGAGCCAAGATCACGCCACTGCACTCCAGCGTGGGTGACGGAGTGAGACTCTGTCTCCAAAAATAAAAAAAGCAATGGGGGCCAGGCACGGTGGCTCACGCCTATGATCCCACCACTTTGGGAGGCTAAGGCAGGCGGATTACCTGAGGTCAGGAGTTCGAGACCAGCCTGGCCAACATGGCAAAACCCCGTCTCTACTTAAAAAATACAAAAATTAGCTGGGTGTGGTGGCACACGCCTGTAATCCCAGCTACTCGGGAGGCAGAGGCAGGAGAATTGCTTGAACCCGGGAGGCCGAGGTAGCAGTGAGCCAAGATCGTGCCACCGCACTCCAGCCTAGGTGACAGAGCCAGACTCTGTCTCAAAAAAAAGAAAAAAAAAGCAATGGGATCTGACAATAATCATTCACATTTGTTGACTGATAGATTATACTTAAACAGATGACCTAATATCTTAACCAGTCATTAGCATTTTAAAATTCTCATCTTCCAGTTTGAGACTAAAAAACTTCTACTGAAGGAATTTCAGGCATCAGCCAGCAGGTGCAGTAATGTTTTTGCCAAAGGGATGGGTGGTGGGGTCCTGAAAGTATTATAAATCTGGTTTAGATGTCCTCGGACCTGGGTGTGGGGGGGTGTCAGAAGGAAGGGTGCTGGGCCTCTCCCCAGGTGAGCCCCTACTCCTTTGGAAGGAAAAACAGGCTGGGCTGGTTCCAGCTGCTGGAGCTACTGGGGGAGAATGAGGCATCTTTTGTCCTCCAGTATCTGGAGCCTCCCCTTTCAAGACGGTCCACTGGGTATCTCCCCTCACCACCACCTTTCCTTTGTTCTCCTTTTCCTTTTTTGAGACGGAGTCTTGCTCTGTTGCCCAGGCTGGAATGCAGTGGTGTGATCTCGGCTCACTGCGACCTCTGCCTCCCAGGTTCAAGTGATTCTTCTGCCTCAGCCTCCCTAGTAGCTGGGACTACAGGTGCGTGCCACCATGCCTGGCTAATTTTTGTATTTTTAGTAGAGACAGGGTTTCACCATATTGGCCAGGTTGGTCTTGAACTCCTGACCTCGTGATCCACCCGTCTCGCCCTCCCAAAGTGCTGGGGTTACAGGCGTGAGCCACCGCGCCCAGCTGTTCCCCTTCTTTCACATTCACCCCTTGCCTCAGAGCTTCCAGGAGCTTCTTTGTGTTTTCTGGCCCAGTGCTTCTTTAGGTGGCATTCAGGGAGATTTTCACACTCCAGCCTCCCTTGTCTGCCAACCTGGAAACCAATTTATGCTTCATGTGGCATTTTGGCCTCTCACGTTTCCGACCACAAGATATGTGCTTAAATTGCAACTCTTCTTGAGTGGAGATTTTAGGATAGGGTCCCTTCCTAGTCGTGAGTAGATCCCCCTTCCTTCTTCCCCTTTTCCAGACTGGCAAATGCCTGGGTGGGTTGCATCTTGTAAGCAAACTTGTGCAAGCATAACTGACCCATGAATGGATGCGACCTCATTGTACCAGGTAGTAGCTATTGCTTTAATGCTCACTCTGGTCATATTTCATCTTCACATAGCATATCATTTAAATGTTAGATGAAACACTAAGTCCTTTGAGATTTAAATATAATTGAATCAAGACTTTATCCTCTATTTTTGTAGAGATCCAGTTCTCACCCCAATATCCCAAGGGACTCATTTTCTTAGGGTCCTCTCCTACTGTGATATTTACCAACCTATTGATTTCACATGAATCTCACCATTATGGCAGGTCTCTTCCCTTCATTTCTCCTGACAAGGAGCTTAGTCACGTTCACGAATTTTTAAAAAGTATTATATATCCCCATGGCTTTATTTCCATGTCACCTCACTGGGGCATTCTCTGACTACCCCTTTTAAAATTGCAACCAGAAAAAAACAAAGACAAAAATAAATAAATAAATAAATAAATTATATATATATATATATATATATATTTTTTTTTTGAGATGGAGTCTCACTCTGTCTACTCAAGCTGGAGTTCAGTGGTGTGATCTTGGCTCACTGCAACCTCCACCTCCCAGGTTCAAGCAATTCTCCTGCCTCACCCTCTTAAGTAGCTGGGATTACAGGCGCACACCACCATACCCTGCTAATTTTTGTATTTTTAGTAGAGATGGGGTTTCACCATGTTGGCCAGGCTGGTCTCGAACTCCTGACCTCAAACGATCTGCCCACCTCGGCCTCCCAAAGTGCTGGGATTACAGGCATGAACCACCAAGCCTGACTGAAAAGAGAATTTTAAAAAACAAAAATAAAACAAACAAAATACAAATAAAATAAAATTGCTATCAGATCCTCTCCCTCTGGAATTCCCAGTTCTCCTTCTGCTCTATTTTTTCCATAGCACTATCTTCTTCTGGCACACTATATAACTGACTTGTTTATTATATTTATTGACTGTCTTCCCCCACTAGACTATAAACTCCACATGGGCAGGGCTTTTTGTTGGTTTAATTCACTGCCAAACCCCCAGCACTTAAGACAGTACCTGATAAGCCGGGTGCAGTGGCTAACACTTGTAATCCCAACACTTTGGGAGGCCGAGGCGGTTGGATCACCTGAGGTCGGGAGTTCAAGACCAGCCTGACCAACATGGAGAAACCCCATCTCTACTAAAAATACAAAATTAGCCAGGCATGGTGGCACATTGCCTGCAATCCCAGCTACTTGGGAGGCTGAGGCAGGAGAATCACTTGTACCCGGGAGGCGGAGGTTGTGGTGAGCTGAGATCGCGCCACTGCACCCCAGCCTGGGAAACAAGAGCGAAACTCCGTCTCAAAAAAAAAAAAAAAGTACCTGACAAAAGAAGATGCTCAATAAATATTAGTTGAGTGAATACACTTACATGAAGCTTTGTAGTATGGCGGATTTTGCTAAAAATGTCAGGTGATGGGCCGTCCACAGCCTTGTTACTCGTAATGTGTTCCTGCACCAACAGCAGCAGCATTACCTGGCAGCTTGTCGGCAAGGCAGCATCCCAGGCCTCACCCCAGACCTTCTGATCAGCGTCTGCATTTCAACAAGACTCCCAGATGATTCACAGGTGCATGAATGCTTGAAAAGCACTGGTCTAGGCCATGTGTGCAGTGGTTCACGCCTGAAATCCCAGCATTTTTAGGAGGCTGAGTTGGGAGGATCACTTGACGCTAGGAATTCAAGACTAGCCTGGGCAACATAGTGAGACTCCCCATCTCTATTTCAAAAATAAAAATAATACAAAGAAAAAGAAAAACACTGGTCTGTATCACAACAATGCAAACAACTTAAACTTGGATCTTAGACATCCCCATTCTTAAAAGGTTTTTTTCTTATATGCAAGAAATTGGTAACATTGCACTCCAGCCTGGGCAACAGGAGTGAAACTCTGTCTCAAAAAAAAAAAAAAAAAAAAGAATATGTCTCCACTGCTACCCCTATAGAAGGCAGAAAAGACCACAAAAGTTTCGGGTTTTGAAGGACAAATTCTTGGGGGGTTTTTTTTTCCGTTCTTTTTTTCTCCCTAAAGGACAAGTCCTTTCCTTTTTTTATATTAGTGTTGGGGAGAAAGCCCCTGGCTTCCCTCCCTCTTCCCCACCTTCCCTCAGAGTCGGGGGCTGGTCAGGGACCCAGGCCACCATGTTAAAAGCTGCCGGGCCACCAGGAAGACCAGCAGCACCAACCAGCCTTGCCTGTGATCTCCAGGGTGTTCTTACCATAAGTGTGGAAGGTCACAGCCATGGCCACCTGCTCCAGTCTCACAGGCCTCTTTGCCAGGCAGGCTCATGAGACCCGCCAGCTGCTGGGCCAGCCGGAAGCACATGTACTTGACCGAGTTGTCTTCCCAAGACCTCAACAGCAGACCTTCTGCCCCTGCATGGAGAAGTATCCAGTTCAATGCCTGTCAGGCAGCAACCCTTGCACTGGCATCGGCTGCCTCTATCTGTGCCCCCTGCTTGTCCCACTGCACAAATGAGAGAGTGAGGAGTCTCTGTCCCCACAGTAGGCCTGGCACCTCAGTGGAGCATGACGAACTCCAAAAATGGAGGCTCCAAAAGAGGCTGAGCCAGCCCAGCCAAGGCAGGTGGACAAGAAAAAACTGTGAATGACTCCTCCCAAGAAATGGCTGGGCCCTGGCCAATCTCTGCTGCTCACGTGAGGAGAGGACAACCTCCAGGCCTGCTCAACACCCGTCAGCTGAGAAGCATGGATTCCCCTGGGGGAGCTCTAGCCAGTTTGCAGAAAATTTGCCCGATTCTCTAAGCTAGGGAAGATTTTTTTCAAACTTTTTGTTTGTGTACCTCCCTGGCCATTTTCAATGCGAAAGATCAGATTTCCCTTAAACGCACTCCATAGCTTTCCTTATTTCTGCAGAAAGAAGTGCACTCCTGCTCCTGAAGCTGTCGCACAAATACCCTATGCTGGGACATCACAGCCACTTCACAGGTGAGGATCAAGGCGCTGCAGAAGGCACTGTAGGGGTAGAACCTGGCGTGGGAGTGGGAGCGGGGCCAAAGCTGGGTAATGAAGTTTTCACTGAGTAACACTTAGAAAAATACTGAGTGAATTTTTTTTTTTTTTTTTTTTTTTTTGAGATGGAGTCTCGCTCTGTCCCCAAGGCTGCAATGGCGCGATCTCGGCTCACTGCAACTTCTGCCTCCAGTGTTCAAATGATTCTCCTATCCCAGCCTCCTAAGTAGCTGGGATTACAGGTGCAAACCACCACACCCGGGTAATTTTTGTATTTTTAGTAGAGATGGGGTTTCACCATGATGGCCAGGCTGGTGTCGAACTCCTGACCTCAGGTGATCCACCTGCCTCAGCCCTGCAAAGTGCTAGTATTACAGGCGTGAGCCACCGCACCCAGCCATCAGTAATTTTGTTTTAAGAGTGGTTGGCTACCCAGGAGTTGGAATAACAGGTGGATTTTTCTTTCCTTCTCACATATTTGTATATTACCATAATTGTTAACAATGATTTACTTTTATGAAGAGCAAAAATAATTCTGGCAGCTCCCTTTGTACATGAAAACGTATCAAAGCCAAACAATGTTGTAAGCTCCATTCTCAGAGCAGCACAGTCATTCCACAATCTCTAATAAGTCCTCCCCTTTTGTCATCCCTAACAATGTATTTCCAGCATTCCATAATACCCTCTATGTAGGCATTCCATACACACAGGCTTTTTTCATCACACATCATATATGACTACCTAATATTTGACAAGTGAAACTGTGTCTCTTTCAGCATGCCCAGAGAAATCTTTCTCTGCCTTAATTTTATTACATGATGAGACCTCTCCTTTCTGCCATTTTTGTTGTGTCAGAAGTATTGCCAAAAAAAGGGGTTCTCATCCAGACCGCAAGAGAGGCTTATTGGATCTTGCACACAAAGGAATTCAAGGCAAGTCGCAGAGTGCGGTGAGAAGAGATGGTTTATTGAAAGCTACTGTTTCAGCGTAGAGTGTCTTCAGAAAGCAAGACGAGGAACGCCTCTTCTAAGGTGTTTTTTGTTTTGTTTTGTTTTTGTTTTTTTGATGAAGTTTCGCTCTCGTCGCCCAGGCTGGAGGGCAATGGCCGCAGTCTCGGCTCACTGCAACCTCCGCCTCTCGAGTTCAAGCAATTCTCCTGCCTCAGCCTCCCAAGTAGCTGGGATTACAGGCGTGTGCCACCATGTCGGGCTAATTTTTGTATTTTTAGTAGAGACGGGGTTTCGCCATGTCGGCCAGGCTGGTCTCAAACTACTGACCTCAAGTGATCCACCTGCCTCGGCCTCCCAAAGTGCTGGGATTACAGGCTTGAGCCACCACACCTGGCCTAAGGTTTTTTTATATAGGTTTCTTATCCATGTAAAAGCTAAGTTATGTCTACATGTGGGGGACTGACAGCATGACATTTATTATGTTGCTGATTTAAAGAAAACTATCCTTGGCATTTTAGTGCATAAGTACATCAAATCTTGACTATAACCATCATAAAAGCATACATTGTTATGTGATATGGGGACATCAGGACATTCTGCTGTCATAGGAGTTTGTCTTTGCAGGCATTGTGAAGCTGCTTCCTGAACTGTAGACATCTTATGACCATGGGTCATGACTGGCAAGGAACGTACCTGCTAGTTTTGTTGTTTTGTTTGTTTCTTTGTTTGCTTGTTTGTTTTGAGACAGAGTCTTGCTCTTGTTGCCCAGGCTTGAGTGCAATGGCGCGATCTCAGCTCACTGCAACCTCCGCCTCCTGGGTTCAAGCGATTCTCCTGCCTCAGCCTCCCAAGTAGCTGGGATTATAGGCGCCTGCCACCACGCCTGGCTAATTTTTTGTATTTTTAGTAGAGACGGGGTTTCACCATGTTGGCCAGGCTCCAGGCTGGTCTAGAACTCCTCACCTCAGGTGATCCATCTGTCTCCGCCTCCCAAAGTGCTGGGATTACAGGCGTGAGCCACCATGCCCCGCCTACCTGCTAGTTTTAAGATGGAGCTGACTTTATTTTTTTATTTTTATTTTTTTTGAGATAGAGTTTTGCTCTTGTTGCCCAGGCTGGAGTGCAATGGAGCGATCTCGGCTCACTGCAACCTCTGCCTCCCAGGTTCCAGCGATTCTCCTGCCTCAGCCTCCCGAGTAGCTGGGATTACAGGCACCCGCCACCACACCTGGCTGATTTTTTTATTTTTAGTAGAGACGGGGTTTCATCATGTTGGCAGGCTGGTCTTGAACTCCTGACCTCAGGTGATCTGCCTGCCTCGGCCCTCCCACTCCCAGGAGGTCCCTGGAACCCCCATCTGTCCCTCTGCCCTGTGGCAATTTCACATATCCATGGCCAAGATTTGAAAACTATTGTTCTTAAGTCACTGCACAGACCCTGCTCTGGTGACATGGACAAAAGTGAACTGACAGCTGCCAGCAGTACCACCATGCCATAGCTCCAAACTGTTCGCTGTTCATCACCTACCTTAGCACAATCTGGATTTGGTATATTAAAAGTGGGCAGAGTATCACTAGGGAATGCCTAAGAGGTAGTCGCACAAGGAGAACTTGGCAAGTAGATTACTGCACATGTAGGAGTTTTCTCTTCAAAAAATGTTGTATCAAAGCCACCCCATTTCTTCAGCCAAGCAGGTATGTATTCCCTTCTGTCTGTTTTGCTGGAGAAGCTCAGTGGTCGAGTCAAACCCTCTGCAATGTAAAAGGCCTGACTGACCCCAGGGTGAGAGATCAAATTTTAAATACTACAGGTAACTGTTTTGAGACACAGAAATACTACACCCAGGAAAATGGTCCTCTGCTTGGATTTTGCTGCATTTTTGCAGGGTTTTTGGTTTGGTTTGGTTTGGTTTTTTGGAAAGGGAAAGGGCTCTCTGACCAATGTGCAGTTGCCTGAAGGGGAATGGATGGGGCATTGAATGGATGGGCATTGAATGGGCATTGAATGGATGGGAAAAATGAATGATGTTATTGAGGTCTCTGAACATCAGGGCTTCCAACAAGTCTGAAATGAAGTTCCTCACACACTGGACAGGGCTGGCCCTTCTGTTTCACCATACCACTTCCCTGGGGCTCAGGCAGGGCCTGGAGACTGGCCAGCTTTGGTTGGAACACAGGCTAGGATGGGAACGGTGTTTCAAGGGTTTTTGCCTAAAGAGGACAGGGCTCTGCCTGGACCCATCACCTGCTCATTGGTTCACTCAGCTGACGTGCACTGAGGCCTGCTCTGAATCCCTCCTGGTGCCTGTGGTTCCAGCTCTGTGGAGCCCACTGAGCCATCCTAGAGTGACTCACCTGCCTTTATCCTTCCCCTAGTCTTGTGAGCATCAGTAACAAACTCGGGTTAAATCCAAGGATCAAAATTTCCCTTTCCAACCCTTCTTCCCACCAAAGTTCCACACCAAGGAGGACAACACTGTCAGCACACCATTTCTGGGCCAAATCTCCATCATACCACAACTGGTGCCTCACTCCCACACTTAAACCCCGTGCTGAATACTGCTGCTTTTTCATCCCTATCTGGCCCTCACGATCCTCCTATTAACAGCCAGGGCTCTGGCCCAAGTGGTTATCCCCATCCTCATCATCCCTGAATCCTCAGTCCAGCCCCTCCTCTCCCCTAAGCATTCAGCAGGATATCAGTTGCCAAACGCAAGTGAAGCCCATGGCCACTTTCCTCCCTGCGATTCTCCCTGCCTTCATTCCAAACCAGCCCCACAAATCCCACCTCGGGGAGAGTGCCTTTTGCAGCAAATACATGCCAGGCCCTGAGCTTGTGTAATGCACGTGTTCTGATTGAATCCTGTGAGGGGGATATCATGTGTTTTATAAAAGGGAAACGGGGGTTTGTGAAAGTTAAATAACTCAGCTAGTTAACAGCAGAACTGGAACTCGATGCTTCAATGGGCTAAGACAATAACTTCTTAACCACATACAGCATGCCTAACACTCCATAAGCAAGCTATGATTTCCCTTTCCCCTGCCCTACCAGACCATAAAATCCCAGATTCATTTGACTCCACATTGTTTATATGAAAGATGGATCTGCAGCTACATACATTTGTTAGATTTCTGTTCTGATACCCTCATTTCCTAGAGCTTGTCAAAATGCCTGGGTCTTGATGGTAGGAATGAGGGAGGGGAGAGAGAAGAGGGTAACAGGGCAGGAGGGTCTTGTCTTATTCTCTACATGATTTTGTCTCAAGGTAAGCACAGCCAAAAGCTGGACCAGAGCTGACTCCAATCCACTCTGACCCCAGTTTGCCCCAGAACTGGTCCAGAACACGAGTTTCCAGGAAAAAAACAGGAAAGTGTTTGCCTCACTTTAGACAAAGAAGGTAGAGGCTGGGCTGGGTGTGGTGGCTCATGCCTGTAATCCCAACACTTTGGAAGGCCAAGGCAGGAGGATCACTTGAGGCCAGGAGTTCAAGACCAGCCTGGGCAACATAGCAAGACCCCATTGCTGTGAACGAAGGAGAAGGGAAGGGAAGGGAGAGGGAAGGGAGAGTGAAGGGAAGGGAAAGGGAAGGGAAGGGGAGGGGAGGGGAGGGGAGGGGAGGGGAGGGAAAGAAAGGGAAGGGAAGGGAAGGAGGGAGAGAGGGGCTGGTGACACCTTTGATTCTCTCTCTGGAGCAACTTCAAACATGAAGTCAGCAAACAGGCCAGCGATGTGGGAAACTAAACTTAAGTCAAAATCCTGCTTCTACTTCCCTAAATTCTTGAGTCTCTAGACCATCTCAAGAACCATCCCCAGCCCCTCTGCGGAACCCAGGCATGCCAGCCAACTGCCACGCTATCCTCTGCCTCTCCAGGTCTCTTTCAGCTCCCCAAGTGTCAGAGCTCCTCTCTCTCACCTCCCACTCTCTGCCCCTTCTCCACCAGGCCCCACTCAGGTTCCTGGCCACAAAGAGCCAACCTCATGCCCAAAGACTGAAAAAGAAATGTTTTAATAAATACAAAACTCTCCAATAATGACTCTGCTCAGCTCAGGGGCAGCAGGAGTGGAGTGTCGGGGGCCCTTGGTGCTGAGTGAAGATAAATTAAAAATCCCAACAAGCCAGTGACATTATGTACAGGAGGAAAGGGGTGGGGCTTCCAGGACAGAGGCCGAGGGTGGCAGGGCAGGACTTGGAGTGGCTGTGACCTCGGTCTGGCCCAGCTGCCTCTCCCCCTTGTGGAGCTGTGGTTCCCAGAGGTAGTGGGGGTGGGAGTAGAGGCAGGACAGAGGAGCAAAGGCACTGGGCTTCCCACAGGAGAATGCAAGAAGGTCCTCGATGCCACCCCTTCCCCAGCTCAGGCCCCATCCTCTTGGTCATGTGGCCCTCTGGCTGCTCCCTAAGAGCCTTCGGCTTCTTTCTCCAGCTCTGGATCAGTTCTGGTCTCTGGGGCTGCTGGAGACAGAAGGGAGGGAATGTTGGAGGAGGGGAGAGGGAGTGGAGAGGCACAGAGAGGCATGGAGGGCGGGGCAAAGCATCCCTGCCTTGGTCCCAGAAAGGCCAGTATTTTCTAAACAGGTCAGTGCACACAGCTGGGTGACCTTCATCTCGTTGCTTAATTTCTCTGAGCTTCAGCAATCTCATTTGTAAAGAAAAGGTCATAAATAACAATTCCACCAGGTTGCTGTGAGGGTGGATTGGAATGGCACTTGTGAGGCAGGCTGCACTGTTCCTGCACACAGTGAATGCTCCCTTCCCTGATCAGGAGTCCCACAGGCAGGTGAGCCCTCCACTCACAGCTGCTGACCCTGGACTCCCTCACTTACGCCGCTGGTGGGCCGTGCAGCGGGAACAGCATCGACTCTCCTTCCCCGAGCCGCAGGACAGTGGCAGTGAACAGTCATCCCGCTCACAGTGAGGCACCCCTGCCTGGTACAAGACAGAGCAGACACTGAGTGTCCCCCAGAGGCACTGGGACACAGTGACCTTCAGCTTCTTCAGGGACCTCCCTGGGAAGGTCTCCCTACTCCAGACCAGGCCCCCAGTACCCACCTCACACAAGCCTCTGCTCCCCACTTACCCCACATCGGCAGGTGATACAGCTCATCTCTCCAAAAGGGGGCACTGAGGGGTGCCAGCTCTGACTCTCTGGGAACCACTGCCCAGCAAAACGGCAGCCCCGGGGCCCATCAGCCTGCATGGGGTCCCCCAGCTGGGGGTGGGCCCCCGACCCCACTGTTGAGAGGGAAAGAGAAAGGATCAGCCCAGGAGGACCAACAAGGTTTTATGAGTATTCTCTTTGAATACCCAGCACGTTGCAGTTTCTGGCACTTAGTAGGTGATAAATTTGGATGGGTGGGTGGGCAGATGAATGGATGGATGAAGGGACGGATGGATGGATGGAAGGATGGATGGATGGATGGATGGATGGATGGATGGATGGATGGATGCATCAATGGGTGGATGGGTGGATGGATGGAGGGATGGATGGATGCATGGATGGATGCATCAAGGGGTGGGTGGATGGATGCATCAATGGGTGGATGGTTGTATGGGTGGATAGATAGATGAATGGATGGATGGATGGATGCATCAATGGGTGGATGGATGGATGGATGGATGGATGGACAGATGGAGCAGGAACAAGAACCCATCATACCGTACTAGTATATCACATTCTTTCCACTGCATTTAGAGTCCTGGCTCCAGGCTAGGCACAGAGCAGTGCTCAGTATAATGCTCAATTAACTGAGCACCCTTCCCCTCACCCAGGACAAAGCCTGCCTCAACCCAAAGGTGAGGCCTCAGTGCTCAGCCACCTCTCTCACCTGGACACTGTTTGCAGCAGTCGGTGGGGTTGACACGCACAGGCTGGGCACAGGCCAGCCGGGGACACTGCACCTTCTCACAGTGCACCTCTCCAGTGCCCCCCTGTAGGGATCCATTGAGCAAGGAGTGTCAGGCAGGGGGCACATAAGCCTCCTGCCCACTCCCTCTCCTATTCCACACCTCAAATGCAGTCTCTCTGTGGCCTTTTACTCAGAGGCCCGGACTGGCTTTATAGACCTAAACTCAGCTCCTCATCGGAACCCTGCAAGGTAGGTGCCATCATATCTGCTTACAGGAGAGGAAAGTGAGGCTCAGGGACAGAAGGTGCCTAGGGTCACTGGCACTAGTTAGCTGGCAGAGCCAGAATCCACACCCAGGTCAGCCCTGTTCATTTTCCCACAGGAAGCCGACTCTCAGAGCGCAAGGGCCTTTTCTCATATCGTTTTGATTCTTGAGCCCTCCTCACCAAGGACGGGCCTTCCTCACCTGGCAGCCCCTCCCCATCTCTGCAGACCCCGCTGGGTTATGGCACCAGAGAAGATTGGGTGGCCATACCTTGCAGGTGCAGACAGCACACTTAATTAAGCCAAAGGGAGGCACAACGGGGTGCCACCGCGTACCCGCTGCCCGCCAGCTCCGGTCACCATCAAAATAGCAGCCTGGTGGGGAACAGGGCCCAGCGGCCATTAGTATGAGCTCATCAGCTGGGCCCACAACCAAGGCTTGAGCCTCAGGCCACCCCCACACGAGCCTAAGCCAAGGGCCCACCTGGGGGCCAGTAACACTAATGAGTCCTGTCAGGCATCGCTTGGAATCTGTGCCCCTCAGGCCACCCCCTATATACTCTCCCCTTCTTGTCCCCCTCCTGGTTCAACCTAATGGCTCCTCTGGGGCCTCCCACCCTGCACGCACCCTTCCAGCTCACCCTCTCCTGGGTCCCGGCTCCTTGGCAGCCCTGGCAAGTCTCTGACATCTTGTTTCTCTGTGGAGCCAAAGAAATGGTGAAAGCAGAGAGTGACCACCTTCATTCCCTCCCCAAAGGACCTGTCCGCACTGGGCCAACTCCTCCCTCCACTCCCCTGCGGGGAACTCACCAGGGCAAACAGGGCAGCACTGGTCGGGAGCCTGCACCGGGTGTGGGCAGCTGGGCGGTGGGCACACCACCGGGTCACAGATCACCGTTCGTCTCTGCAGAGAGGAGCAGAGGCATTGACGGGAGTGTCCAGGCCCCTTGCTCCAGATCCCAGGACCCAGTGTGCCCTTCCAAGACCTCCTACCTGGCAGGTGCAGAGTGAGCAGAGCGGGTCGTAGTTGGGTGCCCAGCGAGCCCCGTGGGGGCGCTGCTGCCCCTCGAAGAAGCATGTGTTGGGGTCTCGGGGCCGCCCAGGACCACCAGGTTTGGCGGGCGCTAGGGCCGGGAGACCACGCACCACAGGCGGTGCAGCAGCGGCTGTATCCGGAGCCCCCAGCGCCCGCACCCCCTCGGCCCCGGCCGCCTCCAGGCGCAGTCCGCCAACCTCACATTGGTTGGCTATGTGCACCTGGGAGGAGAGGCCAATTGAGGCAGCGCTGGGGCTCCCCCTCACGTCTTTACCAGCAGCAGCTGGCCAGCCAGCAGGAGACACCTCGGCCCCCTGAGCGCTGCAGTGGCCCAGGAGGATGCCATTCGCTCCACAATCATCTCAGCTGCCAGGGATAGGGTGCCGGGCTGCCAGCCTCCTCATGTAGCTCATCCTCCCCACCAGCCGGGGGGGCGCTATGATACGACCACCCCCAGGACTCAGAGGCAGCAAGTGACTAGTGCAATGGCACACAGTGCCCCTCCAACTCTGCACCCTCCCCACTGCCCCCACTGCCCACACTCGCCACCTACCTGCCCTCGGAGCTCCCCTCTGGGGCTACCCTTGGTGGTGATCAGCAGGGAGGCCATGCCTTTTGCCAGGTGCCGCAGCAGCTCCGGCTCCAGGTCCTTCACCACACCCTGGGCCTGCACATAGACAGGACAATGGATAGGAATAAGGCACTTTAGGGCTGAGCCTACTGTCCCCAGTTCACAGATGAAGAAACTGAGAGCCAGGGAGGTTAAATAAAGTCTTCATGGTAGCAAAGCCCATTGGCAATAGTGTGGAGCTTGGAAGCCAGGTCTCTCTGACTCCAAGTCCATGAGAACTCACCCCACTTGAAGGGCTTAGTCCATCCCACCTACCCCCCTGAGGTCCAGGATATTACATACTATCCAAGACACCCCACCAAAAAAAGACTTAGAAAGGAGAATGAATAATAAAAAGCCAGTCAGAGTCATGCCCAGGTCTGTCTGACTCCCAAGCCCATGCCAGCTCTTTTTTTTTTTTTTTTAGACGGATTTTTGCTCTTTCTGCCCAGGCTGGAGTGCAATGGCGCCATCTCGGCTCACTGCAACCTCCACCTCCCAGGTTCAAGCGATTCTCCTGCCTCAGCCTCTGGAGTAGCTGGGATTATAGGCATGTGCCACCACACCCAGCTAATTTTGTATTTTTAGTAGAGATGGGGTTTCTCCATGTTGGTCAGGCTAGTCTCGAGCTTCCTACCTCAGGTGATCCACCCACCTGGCCTCCCAAAGTGCTGGGATTACAGGCGTGAGCCACTGCACCCGGCCTACAAATCACTGTTTAATTTATTTTATTTATGCCAGCTCTTCTATACCAGGCTGCCTGCTCTCTGCTTTCCCCACCACAGGCCCACACAGCCCTTCAAGCTAAAAAACAGAAATGTTCCAAGCTGCCGCCTACCATCACATCCTTACCTCTGAGCCATAGAATCCCTTCAGCAGCCGCCGAGGCCCTGGCGTTCCAGGAGGCCCAAGGAGGTGGGCAGTGACAGTGCCTTGTTCTGAGCCACCAAGCCCAGCCAGCAGCACTTCATAGTGCAGGTGACAGTGGGTATCCAAGGAAAGCCAGGCGTGCCCTGCTGCTTGGCTCTTCACAGGGGGTAGCACCAGGGCTCCTGCTAGGGGCACGGGCAGCGCTGGGTCCAGACAGAGGAGAGATGACAGGTGAGAAGGTGGCCTAGGGCAAGCCCTCAAACCCAGCATTCCCTAGCTCCCCAGCACACATTCCACGAGCTGGAAGACACTGTCCATAGGTCCAGGGCCTGGAGAGCAGCAAGTTTTAGACCCTTGAACCTCAGCAACAGGAAGAGTCTGCCAGCAGGGCCACCCTATATGTCCCCACCTTCAGATGGCAACCGGAGCTTAGGCACAAAGAAAGACACACCAGGCTCCGGCTGTCTGCCACCATCCCTCAAATGTTCTAGGAAACCAAAGGGCAGACAGACCCCTAAGGACACTCACTGTCATGGTGGGCACTATGCCCACAGTAGGGCAGGGCAGCCACGTGCCCCCGAAGCTCTCCGTCTGGGAAGTCCTTGGTGCCCACGTTCAGGAAGAGCTCATTCTGCAGCAGCATATGAGCCCCTCGGGCACCCAGCCCAGGGCAGATACCCACGGCCTGGGGGCAGGGGAGGATAGGCCTTCTCAGCTCTCACACAAGTCCAAGGTTCTGAAGTCTTGGACCATTTTGTGCCCCCACTCCACCCACACACACTTCCACACACCAGAAACACAGGATAAGGACCTGCCAGGCCCAGTTTCAAGGCCCTCCCCTGCTGCTTCCTAGCTATGTAACAACCTTCAAGAGTAAATTAACTTCTCCAAGTCTTCACTTCCTCATCTCTAAAATGGATACTGTGAAAGCCAAAAACTATGTAAGGCCACCAATGCAGCACCTAGCACATGGAAAGGCCCTATAAGTAGCAACCATTGCCATTACATTTACTAATATGCGGCCTGTGGCACTGTTCTCCAGGTCCAATGCTCCCATTTGACTGTGAGCTTGCTAAGCACAGGGGCCACATCTGATTTGCTTTGTACTCTAGTCCCTAGTCTGGGGCTCACTAAAAATGTCAAATCATGCCGGGCATGGTGGCTCTCGCCTGTAATCCCAGCACTTTGGGAGGCCGAAGTGGGCGGACCATGAGGTCAAGAGATCAAGACCATCCTGGCCAACACGGTGAAACCCCGTCTCTACTAAAAATACAGAAATTAGCTGGGTGTGGTGGTGCATGCCTGTGGTCCCAGCTACTTGGGAGGCTGAGGCAGGAGAATCGCTTGAACCCAGGAGGCAGAGGTTGCAGTGAGCCAAGATCACACCACTGCACTCCAGCCTGGTGACAGAGCAAGACTCCATCTCAAAAAAAAAAAAAAAAGTCAAATGAATAAATGAATGAGTGGGAGAACCCATGAGTGAGTGGATGATAATGAACATCCCTGCTCATCCAACCTGGCTTCCCACAGCCCATGCATTGGGCCCTGGGGTCCAGCTCCACCTGGAGCCCTCACCGTGTGTCCTCCTGGCTGGAGTCCAGCCATGTGGCACAGGACAGTGCGCTGATCCCTCCGCTGAGGCTTGGTCTCCAGTGTCATGGCCACCACCTCACTGCTTGTCCCTACCACTTGCACCTGATGGGCAGGGATGGAGGAGGGCAAAGTGGAGAGGCAGTAAAGGCCTGGGGCCTGCTGCCCACGCCACCCCTCCCCCACCTTCTGCAGCCCCTGGCTCTTACCTGATAGATCAGGGAGCCATTTCCTAGCAGCGTGAGGCTGGCTGAGCCGGCAGCACCCGTCTGGACTGGGATCAGGGCATCAGCCCCACAAAGGACACTTTGCAGGACTACAGAGGGGCAAGACAGGTGAGGCTAGGTTTACCTCATGGCCGCTTACACCCCCAGTCCACAGGATCTCTCCCACACCCACCCTGGCACTTGTCTGTGTCTCTCAGTTGTGCATGCCCGGCGCACCAGGCCCCCCCACCCCGCCTCACCATCGCAGCTCTTCCTGGCAGCAATGTGTCCACTGATGCGCAGCCCTGGCCTGCCTGCCAACTCCAGGGCCATCTGCAGCTCCCCCAGCACCAGCCAGTCCATCTCCTGGACTGTCAGGTTGGGCAGCACCTCAGCAAAGCCTGGTTCCTGGGGACAGAGCAGGGTGTGATGGGCAATAGCAAGAGGCCAAGACAGGTGGCAGCAAGAGCCAGATCCCCACTCACCTGGGCTGAGACATTGGCCTGAAGTTCTCGCAGTAGCTGCCCCTGGTGTAGAATCTGGAGCCTCAAGGGAACCTGGGTTAGTCCTGCAAGGCCGCACATGTGGGCCTTTCTGAGACAGGTGCTCTCCCTAACCTTCTCACATGTTTTGCCCCCATCCCACTTACCCCCACTCCTGGGTTCCAGCAGCCCTCGGAAGAGCAGCAAAAAATGCAAGGAGTCCTCTGTGTCACTGAGAGTGAGCAGGGTGATGCCCCCTACGCCCTGCTGTGGGGGGCCTTCTAGAGTCAGGATGGCACTGAAGGTCTCTGGGGAAGGGACAATGATGAGAGCCCATCAGAAACCCCCCCTCCCCTTTCCTGGGTGATAGAGAAGACTCAGAACTTCACGCCCGGGGCTCTTTGCTCCCTACCTGCAGCCAGGGCCCGGTGCCGGATGAGAGGCCCCCAGACCTCCCCTGAAGGGTGAGTGAGTGTCACAAGTGCCACATGCAGCTGTTCTGCCCTAAGGAGCCGCAGAGACAACCGAGGCACTGCCCGCCACACCCCACAGACCTGGAGCAGAGAGACAAGAAGGCCCTACGCTCAAACACTGTGCAGGCTAGGCCAATTAGGATGCCCAGGCAGGGCTTATGAAAAAGGAACATGGAAAGGAACCTCCAGGGTGCCCTAGGAAGCTTAAGAAAGAACACTGGAGCCAGATGCTTGGGTTCCAATCCTGGCTGCACCACTTACTAGCTGTGTGACCTTGAACAAATCACATTATCCTACTGAGCCTCAGTTCCCCCTTCTGTAAAATGGGCATCATAATGTCAGTGCCTTCCTCCCACTGGGCTGTGGTGAGGACCACGGGAGGCAATGCAGAGCATGCTCTCAGCACAGTGCCCAGACTGGACAAGTGCTCATAAATGGCATCATCTCACCAGGCCATCTTGGGTGGGGGCTGCAGGGTGCTCAAACAGGACACTGCCATTGGAGTCTGAGAAGCGGACCCTGGTAGGGCGGTCCAGCCTGGGAATGAGAGGTCGGGTGAGGCCGGACTGAGCCAAAAGCAGCCCCTCCCAGCTCTCCCAGTTTCCCTCCCGGGCCCCGGCAGCTGACCCCTCCTTGCTCCTTCCCCTTTCTCACCGCCTGTAGGAGATAGAGAAGCGGAGGCTAGAGCGCAGCAGCGAGACTCGGGCTCGTGCCACCGCCTGCGACCTCGGCCCTGTCAGCAGCGCCACGAAGTCTGGGACGGGAGGAAGATGGCCTGAGCACTGTCAAATGCCGCTTTGGTGGCCCAGCCTCAACCACAACCCCGCTGTTCGCCAGCCCCCTACCCGTGTGGCCGTCACCACGGGCCCGCTCCTCAGCGCCTGGCTCCCCGCGGTCGCTATAACTGCGATGCTCCGGGTCCCGCGGATACTCGAAGGACAGGCCGCTCGGCTGCCGCTCCGAACTGCTGCGCTCTGCGGGCGGGGCGGGTAAGAACACGGGCTTCAGCTGGCCATGGGAAGGGCCAGTCCGACGCCCCATCCAAGTGGCCCGGGACCTAGTATCGTGGCCCTGCCTCCCTCCCCGCAGGGCGGAGCAAGACTTACCCTGGGGGCAGGTCTGGCAGCAGTGTCCCGGCAGCTGGCGCGGCTGCCCACAGGCCGGGGTTGGGCACTCTGGTTTGATGTTCTTGCAGCTGACCCTGCCAGGGCCCCTGGTACGGCGACCCCACTGAGGCTGCTCCCGGAAAAGGCGGGAAACCCAAGTGAGTGCAAGATGCCAACTGATGAGACCCCCCCCAGGCAAGGATGTCCCGCAGAGTCAGCCAGCTCTGCCACTTACAAGCTGCGTGACCCTAGACAAGCTACTTCATCTCTCTGGGCCTCAAGGTCCCTGTCTGGAAAATGGGGATAATAATACTCTCTATCTAGCAAGGCTGCCATGAGAGTTAGATGAGCAGGGAACGAAACGGAGTTGACACAGAGCCTCACACAGAGTGGGCGATCAGTAACAGCACCTAAGAATTGAAGGGGCTGATTCCCCTTCCTCCACCAGAAAAATATCCCCAACATCTGCCGACTGGGCTCCTTCTCAGCAGCTCCGAATCCACTCCGACGCCGGCGCGACCCGGCGCTCCCCACCCGCCAGGGCCCGGGCCGGCCGCGGGGTGCACTCACCGCCTCACAGGCGCACAGCACGCAGCGCATCACCCCGAAGGGCTCCCCTAGGTCCGGGTGCCACGTCTCGTCCAAGGCATAGACCTTCCCGCCGAAGGAGCAGCCTGCGGGGACGGGCTTGGCTGGAGGCCGCTGCCCAGCTCCCGCCGTGTGCCGCCCCGGGGGCTGCCCGCGGGTCCCGGGTCCCAGGCACCGCGCCCTTCTGCCCCCGCCCACCCTCCGGGCCGCCTGCCGCGCCGAGCCACCTGCGCCCCGCGCCCCCTCCGGGCTGGCGCTGACTCGCCCCGAGCCCGACTCCCCGCCCGCGCCTCCCCCGGGCGCCCACCTACCTGCCGCTCCCCGAACGGGCAGCGGCTCCTTCTCAGAACGGATGGGCAGCACGGGGGGCTCGGGGCCGGCGCCGCGGGCCGGCCGGGAGCCGAGCAGCAGCAGCCCGAGGAGCAGCAGCGGGGCCGGCGGGGCCGGGAGGCTCGGCATGACGCGAACGGGACAGCTGGGGAGGCGGGAGGGAGGAGGGCGCGGGAGCGGGCGGAGGGAGGGAGGCGGGAGTGCGGAGGGCGGAGGGCCGGGCCGGGGGCGGTGCGGCGGGAGGGGGCCGGGGCCGGGGCCGGGGCCGGGGCAGTGCCGCGAGGGGCTCGTCGGGCGGCCGCAGAGTCGGCGCCGGGCCGGGCGGGGCGGGAGGAGCGGCCGGGAGGAGCGCGGGCGGGCGGGCGCTGACCCGGGCCGTACGCGGCTCTACTGCCCCGGGCGCCGGCTCCGGCCCGTTTTATGCCCCGCGCCCGACGCCCCGGCCGGGGGCCTCCTCCTCAGCAAACGGGGCGGCGGCGGCAGCTCGGCGAGGGGCCGGGCTGAGCCCGGGGGGTCCGACCCAGCAGCAGCGGCCCGG
This sequence comes from Pan paniscus, assembly GCF_029289425.2. Taxonomy (NCBI): domain Eukaryota; kingdom Metazoa; phylum Chordata; class Mammalia; order Primates; family Hominidae; genus Pan; species Pan paniscus. Next base: position 182,252,870 of record NC_085926.1, on the reverse strand, counting down.
ATCGCGGGTGGGGGAGGGGAGGGAGGGGCTGGGACCGGGCAGGGGAGGAGGGAGGGGCGGGAGGGGAAGGGGGAGCGGGGGAGGGGGAGGGGAGGGACCAGGGGGCGCGAAGAGGGGGAGGAGAGGCGGGCCCGGAGCCCCCCGCTGCTGGCGGCCACAGGGCGGCTGGACCAGGAGGTCGGTGTCCAGCCCAGGAAGGGAGCCTCAGGCTAGGGAGGGGCAGAGGCTAGGCCTGAGGCCTGGACCGCTCTGTGAGCGAGGACCCGGTTCCGCCCGAAGGATGAAGACTTGTCTTTAAAGATGACAACGTACAGGAAAGGCCCATCAGCCGATCTCCCCCTGCCTGGGCCCACAGCGCCCCCCAAACCCTCACCACCCTCTCTCACTGCCTAACCTGCCTCCCTACCTTCTCTCTGAGGTCGCTCCTCATTCTTGTGTTACCCAGGACAGGGACCTAGCCAGAAACCGGCAGCATTCCCCCTTCTGTGGAGTGACAGTATCTCCCTCTCATTGTAACTTATCCTCAGGCGCATTCGACAGTCCCCTCTTGCTTTCTCACCCCCTTCCTTCACCCAAGGGACCCTCTGCCTCTCCAGCCCACTCCCAGCCTCCTTTCTCTTGGTTCCCTGGTCATGCCTGCCTCCCTGTCTCCTGTCTCTCCCTCCCACACACACCCACTATCCTCCCAGCTATCCCAGCACCCTCCTTCCTAATCTTGGGAGACATCTCGTCTGGCTGGACGGGAAAATTCCAGGATCTAGGCCACACTTCTCAGCAGACATGCCCATCCTTGGGGAGGAGGAACAGGAGAGAGCCTGAGGAAGTTCTGGGGGACAGGGGGATGATGGGATCAAGGTCAGGCCAGGAAGCCCCTGAGGACAGAGACTGTGGGGAGACTGGGACTGGGAAGAAAGCAAAGGAGCTAGAGCCAGGGCCAAAGGAAAAGGGGGGCCAGCAGGGAGGTATTTGCGGGGGAGGTCCAGCAGCTGTCTTTCCTAAGACAGGGACACATGGGCCTGGTTATTCCTCTTGTCACATGTGGAACGGTAGGAGATGGAAGAGGGAGACAGAACAAGCAAAGGAGGGCCCTGGGCACAGAGGTCTGTGTGTGTAGCCATCCAAGCCACTGGACCCCAGCAGACGAGCACCTAAGCTCAGGCTTAACCCAGTGCACGTGTGCACACATACATGTGCCCCGCACCTGACAGTCCACTCAACCCGTCCAAACCCTTTCCCCATAACACCAACCCATAACAGGAGATTTCTCTCATGTGGGCAATATCCGTGTTCCCACTTCGAAAGGGGGAATGACAAGATAGGACTCCCTAGGGGATTACAGAAAGAAAAGCAGGAAAGCAAGCATCCTGTTGGATTTCAGCAGCAGGTGTGATGTCCAGGGAAAAGAAATTTGGATAGCCAGGGAGTGAAAACCCCACCAATCTTAAACAAGACCTCTGTGCTTCTTCCCCAGCAACACAAATGTCCTGCCAGATTCCTCCTGGAAAAAAACTTCTGCTGCTGTCCCCCTCCAGGTCCCAGGTTGCCCATGTCCAGGAAAAGATGGATGCCCCTATCCAAATCTTCTCCGTGGTGTGTGTGGGTGGAGGAGTGGACCCTGGTCCAGGCAGGGGCTCCAGGGAAGAGAAGGCGTCACTTCCGGGGGCCTTCACCAGTGTCTGGTGGCTCCCTTCTCTGATTGGGCAGAAGTGGCCCAGGCAGGCGTATGACCTGCTGCTGTGGAGGGGCTGTGCCCCACCGCCACATGTCTTCCTACCCATCTGCTCCCCAGAGGGCTGCCTGCTGTGCACTTGGGTCCTGGAGCCCTTCTCCACCCGGTGAGTGGCCAGCAGGGTGTGGGGTTATGTGAGGGTAGCAAGGACAGCAAAGAGAAATGGGCTCCCAGCTGGGGGAGGGGCAGGCAAACTGGAACCTACAGGCACTGACCTTTGTCGAGAAGAGTGTAGCCTTCCCAGAATGGGAGGAGCAGGGCAGAGCAGGGGTAGGGGGTGGGGTGCTGGTTTCTGAGGGACTGATCACTTACTTGGTGGAATACAGCACAGCCCTGGCTGGCCCTAAGGAAAGGGGACATGAGCCCAGGGAGAAAATAAGAGAGGGAGCTGCACTTAGGGCTTAGCAAACACAGTAGTAAGATGGACACAGCCCCAATCCCCATTCTTAGCTGGTCATTCCTCGTTAGCTTAAGGTTCTGAATCTGGCGCTGGGGAGGCTGGGCCAGGCAAGCCGGGGCGCAAGGAGAGGGTAATGGGAGGAGGGCCCGCTCATGTTGACAGACCTACAGGAAATCCCAATATTGAATCAGGTGCAAGCCTCTTTGCACAACTTGTGAAAGGAGGAGGAAGCCATGTGGGGGGTCCTGTGAAGGAACCGGAAGGGGTTCTGCCAAGGGGGCAGGGAGGCAGGTGTGAGCTATGAGACAGATATGTTAGTGGGCGCCTAAGACAAGGTAAGCCCCTAAGGTGGGCATCACCCAGCAGGTGCCCGTTCCTGGGCAGCTGGTCTCAGGAAGGAAGTCCCAGGACTGTTAGCCCATCTCTTGGCCTCAGATAATGGAGTATTTCAGGACTTGGAGTCCAAAGAAAAGCTCCAGAGGCTTTATGTGTGGGGGTAGATAGGGAAAGAATAGAGGTTAATTTCTCCCATACCGCCTTTTAATCCTGACCTCTAGTGGTCCCAGTTACAGCTTTGTGCAGTTCCCCTCCCCAGCCCCACTCCCCACCGCAGAAGTTACCCCTCAACATATTGCGCCTGTTTGCCAGTTCCTCACCCAGGCCCTGCATCCCATTTTCCACTCTCTTCTCCAGGCTGAAGCCACAATACTTTCCTTCTCTATCCCCATCCCAGATTTTCTCTGACCTAACAACCAAGGTTGCTCAGAATTTAAGGCTAATTAAGATATGTGTGTATACATATCATGTCCTGCTGCTCTCAGCAGGGGTAGGTGGCACCAAATCCATGTCCGATTCACTGAGGAGTCCTGACAAAAAGGAGACACCATATGCTTTCTTTCTTTCTTTTTTTTGAGACGGAGTTTCACTCTTATTGCCCAGGCTGGAGTGCAATGGCGCGATCTCGGCTCACCACAACCTCCGCCTCCCAGGTACAAGCGATTCTCCTGTCTCAGCCTCCCAAGTAGCTTGGATTACAGGCATGCACCACCATGCCCTGCTAGTTTTTTTGTATTTCGTAGAGCCGGGGTTTCACCATGTTAGTCAGGCTGGTGGCGAACTCCTGACCTCAGGTGATCCACCCGCCTTGGACTCCCAAAGTGCTGGGATTACAGGCATGAGCCACTGCACCCGGCACACCATATGCTTTCATCACAAGAAAATGTGAGAGAATTCAGGGCTTTGGCAGTTCCAGGCTGGTCAGCATCTCAAGCCCTCCCCAGCATCTGTTCACCCTGCCAGGCAGTCTCTTCCTAGAAACTTGGTTAAATGTTCACTCTTCTTGCTACTTTCAGGATAGATTCCTCATCCTTGGCCCGCCTTTGCCCCACCCTACTCTGCCCAGAAGTGCAAGAGCCCAAGCCGCCTCCATGGCCCCAGGAAGGATTCAGGGGAGAGGCCCCAAACAGGGAGCCACGCCAGCCAGACACCCCGGCCAGAATGGAGCTGACTGGTGAGAACACACTTGAGGGGCTAGGGCCATATGGAAACATGACAGAAGGGGAGAGAGAAACGAGACACGCTGCAGGGGGCAGGAAGCTGGGGGAACCCATTCTCCCAAAAATAAGGGGTCTGAGGGGTGGATTCCCTGGGTTTCGGGTCTGGGTCCTGAATGGGAATTCCTGGAATACCAGCTGACAATGATTTCCTCCTCATCTTTCAACCTCACCTCTCCTCATCTAAGAATTGCTCCTCGTGGTCATGCTTCTCCTAACTGCAAGGCTAACGCTGTCCAGCCCGGCTCCTCCTGCTTGTGACCTCCGAGTCCTCAGTAAACTGCTTCGTGACTCCCATGTCCTTCACAGCAGGCTGGTGAGAACTCCCAACATTATCCCCTTTATCCGCGTAACTGGTAAGACACCCATACTCCCAGGAAGACACCATCACTTCCTCTAACTCCTTGACCCAATGACTATTCTTCCCATATTGTCCCCACCTACTGATCACACTCTCTGACAAGGATTATTCTTCACAATACAGCCCTCATTTAAAAGCTCTCGTCTAGAGATAGTACTCATGGAGGACTAGCCTGCTTATTAGGCTACCATAGCTCTCTCTATTTCAGCTCCCTTCTCCCCCCACCAATCTTTTTCAACAGAGCCAGTGCCCAGAGGTTCACCCTTTGCCTACACCTGTCCTGCTGCCTGCTGTGGACTTTAGCTTGGGAGAATGGAAAACCCAGATGGTAAGAAAGCCATCCCTAACCTTGGCTTCCCTAAGTCCTGTCTTCAGTTTCCCACTGCTTCCCATGGATTCTCCAACATTCTTGAGCTTTTTAAAAATATCTCACCTTCAGCTTGGCCACCCTAACCCAATCTACATTCACCTATGATGATAGCCTGTGGATAAGATGATGGCTTGCAGGTCCAATATGTGAATAGATTTGAAGCTGAACGCCATGAAAAGCTGGAGAGAAATCGCTCATGGCCATGCCTTTGACCTATTCCTGTTCAGTCTTCTTAAATTGGCATGAAGAAGCAAGACTCATATGTCATCCACAGATGACACAAAGCTGGGAAGTACCACTAAAATAACAAAAGAGTGAATCAAGATTCAAATCACTGAAAGACTGGGTCAAAAACAAGGTGAAACAACAGAGATATAAACTTCTACATGTGGCCCGGGGGCTCACGCCTGTAATCCCAGCACTTTGGGAGGCCGAGGCAGGCAGATCACCTGAGAGCAGGAGTTTGAGAGCAGCCTGGCCAACATGGCGAAACCCCGTCTCTACTAAGAATACAAAATTAGCCGGGCATGGTAGTGCACGCCTGTAATCCCAGCTACTCGGAAGGCTGAAGCAGGAGAATCCCTTGAACCCAGGAGGTGGAGGTTGTAGTGAGCTGAGATCATGCCAATGCACTCCAGCCTGGGTGACAAGAGCAAAACTCCATCTCAAAAAGAAAAAAAAATTCTACATGTGTAAATTAATGAGTAAAGTCCTATTCCAGCTTTCAGGCCACAATGCCCTGCTTCCATCATTTAAGCCTCTGGCCCTAGCACTTCCTATGAAAAGGATCTGAGAGAATTAAATTGCCCCCAAACTTACCATGTAACATTACTGAAGCTGCTATTCTTAAAGCTAGTAATTCTTGTCTGTTTGATGTTTAGCATCCCCATTGTGGACATGCTCGTACAGAACTCTATTCCGAGTGGACTACACTTAAATATACTGGCCTGAACACCGGACATCCCCCTGAAGACATATGCTAATTTATTAAGAGGGACCATATTAAACTAACATGTGTCTAGAAAGCAGCAGCCTGAACAGAAAGAGACTAGAAGCATGTTTTATGGGCAATAGTTTAAAAAACTAAAATCTATCCTCAAGAACCCTAGCGTCCCTTCTTCCTTCAGGACTGAGTCAGGGAAGAAGGGCAGTTCCTATGGGTCCCTTCTAGTCCTTTCTTTTCATCCTTATGATCATTATGATAGAGTCTCATATCTACATTTAGTTTATTTATTATTATTATTTGAGATGGAGTCTCACTCTATCCCCCAGGCTGGAGTGCAGTGGCATGATCTCAACTCACTGCAACCTCAGCCTCCTGGATTCAAGCGATTCTCCTGCCTCAGTCTCCCAAGTAGCTGGGATTACAGGTGCCCACCACCATGCCCAGCTAATTTTTGTATTTTTGGTAGAGATGGGGTTTCACCATGTTGGCCAGGCTGATCTTGAACTCCTGACCTCAGGTGATCCACCTGCCTCAGCCTCCCAAAGTGCTGGGATTACAGGCGTGAGCCGCTGCACCCAGCCTTCATTCAGTTTAAAAATCAAATGATCCTAAGGTTTTGCAGCAGAAAGAGTAAATTTGCAGCACTAGAACCAAGAGGTAAAAGCTATAACAGGGCAGATTTCAGCAACGTAAGAAGAAAGGAGCTCTTCTCACTGAAACCAAGTGTAAGACCAGGCCGGACTAGAGGACACCGGAGTTTTTGAAGCAGAGGCTGATGACCAGCTGTCGGGAGACTGTGAAGGAATTCCTGCCCTGGGTGGGACCTTGGTCCTGTCCAGTTCTCAGCCTGTATGATTCACTCTGCTGGCTACTCCTAAGGCTCCCCACCCGCTTTTAGTGTGCCCTTTGAGGCAGTGCGCTTCTCTCTTCCATCTCTTTCTCAGGAGGAGACCAAGGCACAGGACATTCTGGGAGCAGTGACCCTTCTGCTGGAGGGAGTGATGGCAGCACGGGGACAACTGGGACCCACTTGCCTCTCATCCCTCCTGGGGCAGCTTTCTGGACAGGTCCGTCTCCTCCTTGGGGCCCTGCAGAGCCTCCTTGGAACCCAGGTAAGTCCCCAGTCAAGGGATCTGTAGAAACTGTTCTTTTCTGACTCAGTCCCCCTAGAAGACCTGAGGGAAGAAGGGCTCTTCCAGGGAGCTCAAGGGCAGAAGAGCTGATCTACTAAGAGTGCTCCCTGCCAGCCACAATGCCTGGGTACTGGCATCCTGTCTTTCCTACTTAGACAAGGGAGGCCTGAGATCTGGCCCTGGTGTTTGGCCTCAGGACCATCCTCTGCCCTCAGCTTCCTCCACAGGGCAGGACCACAGCTCACAAGGATCCCAATGCCATCTTCCTGAGCTTCCAACACCTGCTCCGAGGAAAGGTGCGTTTCCTGATGCTTGTAGGAGGGTCCACCCTCTGCGTCAGGCGGGCCCCACCCACCACAGCTGTCCCCAGCAGAACCTCTCTAGTCCTCACACTGAACGAGCTCCCAAACAGGACTTCTGGATTGTTGGAGACAAACTTCACTGCCTCAGCCAGAACTACTGGCTCTGGGCTTCTGAAGTGGCAGCAGGGATTCAGAGCCAAGATTCCTGGTCTGCTGAACCAAACCTCCAGGTCCCTGGACCAAATCCCCGGATACCTGAACAGGATACACGAACTCTTGAATGGAACTCGTGGACTCTTTCCTGGACCCTCACGCAGGACCCTAGGAGCCCCGGACATTTCCTCAGGAACATCAGACACAGGCTCCCTGCCACCCAACCTCCAGCCTGGATATTCTCCTTCCCCAACCCATCCTCCTACTGGACAGTATACGCTCTTCCCTCTTCCACCCACCTTGCCCACCCCTGTGGTCCAGCTCCACCCCCTGCTTCCTGACCCTTCTGCTCCAACGCCCACCCCTACCAGCCCTCTTCTAAACACATCCTACACCCACTCCCAGAATCTGTCTCAGGAAGGGTAAGGTTCTCAGACACTGCCGACATCAGCATTGTCTCATGTACAGCTCCCTTCCCTGCAGGGCGCCCCTGGGAGACAACTGGACAAGATTTCCTACTTTCTCCTGAAACCCAAAGCCCTGGTAAAAGGGATACACAGGACTGAAAAGGGAATCATTTTTCACTGTACATTATAAACCTTCAGAAGCTATTTTTTTAAGCTATCAGCAATACTCATCAGAGCAGCTAGCTCTTTGGTCTATTTTCTGCAGAAATTTGCAACTCACTGATTCTCTACATGCTCTTTTTCTGTGATAATTCTGCAAAGGCCTGGGCTGGCCTGGCAGTTGAACAGAGGGAGAGACTAACCTTGAGTCAGAAAACAGAGAAAGGGTAATTTCCTTTGCTTCAAATTCAAGGCCTTCCAACGCCCCCATCCCCTTTACTATCATTCTCAGTGGGACTCTGATCCCATATTCTTAACAGATCTTTACTCTTGAGAAATGAATAAGCTGTCTCTCAGAAACGCTGTCCCTATACAATAGACAAAACTGAGCCTGTATAAGGAATAAATGAGAGTGCCCAAAAGCTCCCTAAAAAGCAAGGGAAAGATGTTCTTCGAGGGTGGCAATAGATCCCCCTCACCCTGCCACCCCCAACAAAAAAGCTAACAGGAAGCCTTGGAGAGCCTCACACCCCAGGTAAGGCTGTGTAGACAGTTCAGTAAAGACAGGACCTGGATGTGACAGCTGAGCAAACAGCTAGAGCTTTGGCAGCTCAGCAGGAGGCTTTGCCAGGCATGGACGCCTGCCTCCCTCCTGTGGAGGTCAGGAGGAAGTGCAGGAAGTGGCATGAGTCAGGCTCCCTGAGCTCACACAGCAGGAGAACAAGTACAAGTCAAGTACAAGTTGAAGGCTCATTTCCCAGTTCCCGCAAATGCATCTAAAAAGCAGCTCTGTGTGACCACCATAAACTCTGCTAGGGAATCTCTAAAAAGGAGTCAGGCTTATGGGGCTTTGCAAATAAGTGCTGCCTTGGTGCTCAGGAAAAGGTTTGTGTTGCACAAAAACACAAATTCCACTGCAAAAATCAACCTGCTACCTCCAGAGGTTCCTGTAGGAAAACTAGTGGAAGCTTCTTCCTCTCCCCCACCCCTGAGGAAGGAAAGGCTACCACGGAGGTAGAGGAGCCAGGAACCCAGAAACCCAAACACTGCCACAAATACCCCAGGGTCACCAAAGGCATTCCAAAGCAGCAGAATGAAAGGCAATGTGCTAGGAACCTCGTGTACTTTACCTTTTGTAACATTCACACAACTCTGTAAGGTAGGTATTATCTTTTCTGTTTTAGAGATGAGGAAACTGAGGCTCAGAGAAGCCAGGTGAGTTATCAGTGGTTACACACCCTGTGGGCAGGAGAAGAAACACCCTAGTCTGACCTCACTCTAGGGTCCATACTCTCTCCTGTGTGGTACACTGTCCTATATGTCATTTAATGATTCTATTTACTGGGAAAGACATACAAGTCCTTAAGGAGTAACAATTAGAGTTTTGAGGCCGGGCGCGGTGGCTCACGCCTGTAATCCCAGCACTTTGGGAGGCCAAGGCAGGCGGATCACAAGGTCAGGAGATCAAGACCATCCTGGCTAACATGGTGAAACCCTGCCTTTACTAAAAATATGAAAAATTAGCCGAGTGTGGTGGCAAGCGCCTGTAGTCTTGAACCCAGGAGATGGAGGTTGCAGTGAGCCAAGATCGCGCCACTGCACTCCAGCCTGGGCAACAGAGTGAGACTCCATCTCAAAAAAAAAAAAGAGTTCTGAGTAGAAAACCAAAGTTCTTAGTGGAGGTGACCAATTTAGACATCTTCCCATGTCCCTCTCTCCCTTCACGGACAGAATAGTTTTCCTAGAGAAGGAATCAACAAATGCACAAAGCTCAAAAATGTTGTCCAAATCTCAAATGCTGTCAGTTTCTGCATGGAAGAGAAGTAGTTCATTCATACTACAAATTCCAGCATGCAGTCAAGGGAATGTTAAGTGGAAACTAACTTACTGACATATTGAGCTAGGTTAAATTTAATAATCAAATGAAACACTTTATAGCACATGAAAGTGCCAGCACCTAGGACACGATACACCAATAGAACCAGAGAATGATGGGTTCCCAGCACAGACAGATGAGAGACAAGAATGGCAAAACTTTAGGGCCAGGTATGGTGGCTCACACCCAGCACTTTGGGAGGCCGAGGCAGGCGGATCACCTGAGGTCGGGAGTTCGAGACCAGCCTGACCAACATGGAGAAACTCTGTCTCTACTAAAAAATACAAAATTAGCTGGGCATGGTGGTGCACCACCTGAGGTTGGGAGTTTGAGACTGGCCTGACCAACATGGAGAAACCTCGTCTCTACTAAAAATACAAAATTAGCTGAGCATGGTGGCACATGCCTGTAATCCCAGCTACTCGGAAGGCTGGGGCAGGAGAATCGCTTGAACCTGGGAGGCAGAAGTTGTGGTGAGCTGAGATCGCGCCATTGCACTCCAGCCTGGACAACAAGAGCGAAACTCCATTTCAAAAAAAAGAAAAAAAAAATAAGAATGTCAAAACTGCAAATGTCACCAGAAACTTCCAGGCATCTGGTATTGGTATGTGACTTACTCCACTTGTGGGCAAATGCGAGTAACTCATGGGCTTCTCCAGTGTGAACTTACCTGCCCTATTACAAATCTAACCCATTCCCAAATCAGTCTGGTTGGTCCCATCCCTTCTTCCCACTAACACAAAAAAACAATTACAACCAGAACACTCCTATCCCTATTCAATGCTCTACCACTTCTCTTTCTTCTGCTACCCCAAGACCGCCAGGACAGTCTATGATAACCTACACACTATTACTTGTAATTCGTTTGTCTCACTCTCATTTGTCGTTCTCCAACCCCACAAAAAAACCCACCCCATGGAAAGGTTCTAGGATTTCATAAAAATTCATCCCAACTCCCTCCCCCTACTCTACCCATAGTAAGGTAAAAGAAACACCTCTTCCTCCTCCCTGCTGAGGCCATTCATTTTCAACCCATTTCCCTAAATACTATTTCTAACACCTCACATGAAGATCTGAAAATGATGGGGAAGGAAATACCCCAGGTATCCCAGCAGGGGACCAGCTCCCAGGCAAAACCAGATCAAACAGACAACTGTTTAATGCACAGAGAATCTTTTTGGATTGTTACCCTAAACTTCCTAGGGGAAAACAGAACCCCATATGCTTTCCTAGAGACCTCTAATGCCAAGCTGAAGAGCCAGCTCACATGCTGGAGCCCTTATCATAGCCATTTCCTTAATGTTTTTTCTTCCCCCACTCGTAAGTTAGTGACTGTAGTCAGGCCGCTACATGGTCCTGGCACTGGCCCTGGCTCTGGCCTGCCAACTTCATTGGTATTGCTGCCCTGTCCACTTCCACTTACCCTCCCTCCCAGGTCACCACTGGAATGTAGAGCAGAGAGCCAGCTCCTCCAGCTGCTTCCAGAACCACCAAGTCCTCTCGTCCTACTCTCTTCATAGTCATCTCCCATGCCTGTAGCTAAAAGCCTCTACCCAAAGCTTCCATAAAAATAATGAACATTTCTAGACTATGCAAGTGACTCATTCAAGTCAGCATGAACTGACTTCCTAAGAGACTGAAAGTGTTGGAAGGACATGAGCAGGGCTCCTTGCCAATTCAAAATTCTGCGCCAAATGGGTGGTATCTTCTGGGCCTGGGGTACCCTCAGGAGCCAAAAGCACAACTCTCTCCCAGACCGAAAACCACACTGGAGGATAAATGTTGAGAACAGTCAGCCAGGAGACTGAGATAACCCTGAACCCAGATACCAAAAGGCTGGAATAGATCCTACATTGACAAGTGATCAGCTGGCTGTGGGCCAGAAACAATACACCACAGACAAACTGGAAAAAATGATTTTACAGTAAATGGACTTTTTACAAAAAGGGGAGGGGCAGTCTGAAAAAGTAAAGTTTAATTTAAAAATCATATACATAAAGCTTCTGATTCATTTTCAGCTCTCCCACTGTGTCTTTCACAGGCGAGTCAGTTTCCCATTGAGTGGAGGCCAGTTAAAGATGCCGCCACGGTGGACAGTGAGCCAGCCCTTCCTCAACAGGTGAGCAAGAGCGGCTGCCACTCAGGCTTGAACAATGCCCATGACCTGAGTGACTTGGCAGAGAGGCTGGCTTCAGGCGAGGTTCAGAAGGCTAGCTTCTTCATCAGGAGATAAACTCTGGAGTCCACCTCGAATCCATGCAGGTTGTTGGCATCCCCCTGCAGCCTCATGAGCAGGCCCCCATAGGACACGTACGCAGAGCTGAAACAGAAGGCCCCATCCTGTGAGTCTGGAGCACTGCCACTCAGCAGCTCTCCATCTCAGCCTAAGAAAGAGAAGAGGCATCTTCCTACTGTTGTGTCACTAGGAACCAAAATTCTGACAAAGATCAATGCACAGGTATGTGCAAGGCACTGTTCCATCTCAGCCTAAGAAACAGAAGAGGCATCTTCCTACTGTTTTGTCACTAGGAACCAAAATTCTGACAAACATCAATGCACAGATATGTGCAAGGCACTGTTCTTTATATTATCGAGGGTGGCAAACACCTAGATGCCCCAAATCAGGGGAATGTTCAAATGAATCAAGACATATCCACTTACTGAAATGTTATGCAACTATTGAAACGTTTAAGAAAAGCTTTACACTGGCCGGGCACGGTGGCTCACACCTGTAATCCCAGCACTTTGGGAGGCTGAGGCGGGCGGATCACGAGGTCAGGAGATCAAGACCATCCTGGCTAACATGGTGAAACCCTGTCTCTACTAAAAATACAAAAAAAAAATTAGCCAGGCATGGTGGTGGGTGCCTGTAGTCCCAGCTACTCAGGAGGCTGAGGCAGGAGAATGGCGTGAACCCGGGAGGCGGAGCTTGCAGTGAGCCGAGATCACGCCACTGCACTCCAGGCTGGGCAACACAGCAAGACTCCATCTCAAAAAAAAAAAAGAAAAGAAAAGAAAAGCTTTACACTAACATGGGGAAACATGTTTTACATAATGTTAAGCAAAAAGAGCAGAAGAAAACATAATAAACACCACAGTCTCCAAGAAAAAAACAGAACACCAGGATATGCAAAAAAGTCTATGTAAAAGGTTCTCTCTGGATATGGAATTACAGGTGACTTTTTTTTTCCTTCTTCACATTACTCTTCTGCATTTCAAATTGCTTACAAAAAGCACATATTGTTTTAATAAGACTTTAAAGAAAAGAAAAAATAGCTGGACAGGAAAACCAAGGAACTAGGGATTGGGTTACAGAGTAGCAACACACACACACACACACACACACAAAGCCTTTTACAGAGTAGCAAAACACACACACACACACACACAAAGCCTAACAGTCTAATCACTTAATGCTGCATTTGTTCCTGGGGAAGCAAGTCTCCTTTGCACTTTACACAGTGAGATAACCAGTTTCTCATGTGGACCACTGGGCCAGGAGGGCCTGACAAAGGGCAGTCTACATTTCAGACTGGAAACTGCTCCCAGAACTATTTCTTTCTAGTTCCCACCTCAGTCTGAGGTGCCTGAGGAGAGGGACTCAACAGAGGAAGCAGGAGCATAGCTCAAAGTCTCAGAACATGGAGGAGGAAAAGAATCCTCACAAGATTACGTAACTTACAGGCGTGTTGCTGCTTCAGTAGAAGTTTCATCTCCCTCAATCCTGTACACTTTTCCATACATTACATACTCAAACTGGTCAGCCCTATGGAGCAATAGCAGCAAAGTTATTCTTAACAGTAATTAACAATATAAAAGATCCCATTTAAAAATGGTTACTGGTCAGCCGGGCGTGGTGGCTCAAGCCTGTAACCCCAGCACTTTGGGAGGCCAAGGCGGGCGGATCACGAGGTCAGGAGATCGAGACCATCCTGGCTAACACGGTGAAACCCCATCTCTACTAAAAATACAAAAAAATTAGCCGGGCGTGGTAGTGGGCTCCTGTAGTCCCAGCTACTCAGGAGGCTGAGGCAGGAGAATGGCGTGAACCCGGGAGGCGAAGCTTGCAGTGAACTGAGATCGCGCCACTGCACTCCAGCCTGGGCGACAGAGCAAGACTCCGTCTCAAAAAAAAAAAAAATGGTTACTGGTAACTAAATGCCAGCATTATAACAACAGGCACATTACAAACATGATGTCATTTAGTCCTCATGGCAACCCCATGAGCTAGGCATGACCAGCTCTATTTTATTGATGAGGAAACAGGCTGAAGGAGATTAAGGTTACTCAACAAATAAGTGGTAGAGCTCAGAAATGAACTCAAGTGGGGTGCCAAAGTCTTTCCATCACACCAAGCTCCCTCCCAAGACACAAGACCCACATGGCCTAGGTCACTCAGCAGTTACCTCCTCAGCCTTCAAAAGGCTGCAACTCACAAGCATGTAATCACTGTTATAGATAAATACCTGGTTGTTTGAATTTTTTTCTTTTTTTTTGAGACACAGTCTTGCTCTGTCACCCAGGCTGGAGTGCAGTGGTGCAATCATGGCTCACTGCAGCCTCAACCTCCCTGGCTCAGGCAATCCTCCCACCTCAGCCTCCCAGGCAGCTGGGACTACAGGCACATGACACCATGCCCAGCCTTTTTTTTTTCCTCTCTTCTTTTTTGTAGCAGTGAGGTTTCGCTATGTTGCTCAGGCTGGTCTTGAATTCCTGGACTCAAGCAATCCTCCTGCCTCGGCCTCCCAAAGTGCTTGGGTTACAGGTGTGAGCCACGGTGCCTGGCCTGTTTGAATTCTTAAGTGCAGAAATTTCCTTAAGGTTACTCAGATTCTGCTGATCATCATTTATTCCAGGAATTTTAGAAGAGTCTTTCTATATCACTTATCTACTTAGTCCTCAAGGCATATTTCAAGTATTACCTTCTCCACTCCCTCACCTGGAAGGCCTATCATCAGTGGGGTTGTATTCACCATCATCCAGGGTACCATCTTCATACAAGGTACTAGCTATGACCAACCGAAACTTGTCACCTGAAAATAACAGCAATATCAGAGAGTAAAGAATAGCAGAAGCAGCAAAAAGTCTCTTATTATTGTCTGTATTCAATACTTACCCAAGTCTACAGGGTAAATTTGAATGTTTACATCTAAGATTAGATCCATCTTGAAAGATTCACTCTCACAATGCAGTCGAGACACTGGGGAGAAGCAGGAAAAGAGTGACAGAGGTATTGCCAAGGCAGATCCTACAGTGTGGGATTGTATGCAACAGGATACTCAGTCTAACCCAGTCTACATCCAGTGGTCTCTCATCTGCTCTCATAGAAATTCAGGCTCAATCAGAACCAGATATGCAAGAAGGAAAAGGGGAGAAAAACTGTGGCAAGCGAACGTAATCCCCAGAAAACAACCAAAGATACTCCAGCAGCAAAGCCTGCCTGGCTGACTGAGAACCTGACTCTGGGCAAGTTATTCAATCATCCAAAGGTTTTCTCTTTCTATGCTAGGCACTGTGCTGAGGGGAGTGACCAAGATGTATAAGAACTGGTATCCGTCTTGAAAAACATCTTAGTCTCCAGGCAAAGAAAGAGACATCAAAGAGAAAATTATTGATAGATGACAAAATAAAGAGGTGTAGGCCGGTGCAGTGGCTCATGCCTGTAATCCCAACATTTTGGGAGGCCGAGGCAGGTGGATCATTTGAGATCAGGAGTTTGAGACCAGCCTGGCCAACATGGTGAAACCCCGTCTCTACTAAAAATACAAAATTAGCCAGGCGTGGTGGCGCATGCCTGTAATCCCAGCTACTTGGGAGGTTGAGGCAGAGAATCGCTTGAACCCGGGAGACGGAGGTTGTGGTGAGCTAAAATCGTGCCACTACACTCCAGCCTGGGCGACAGAGCAAGGCTGCGTCTCAAAAAAAAAAAAGGTATATACCAAGCAGCTAACTCTAACTCAAAGAAGACTTCACAAAACGCTAAAGATTCTGAGGGCAATACAAGAATATAGGCTCTGAAGTCAGATTACTCGCTGTGAAGCCTTGGGTGGTTTACTCAACCTCTCAGAGAAAAATGGGAAAGGCACCACCCACCTCATGAGGACTGTCATTTTTTTGAGACGGAGTCTCGCTCTGCCGCCCAGGCTGGCGTGCAGTGGCGCGATCTTGGCTCACTGCAACCTCCGCCTCCCAGGTTCAGGCAATTCTCCTGCCTTAGCCTCCCAAGTAGCTGGGATTACAGGCGCCCGCCACCACGCCAGGCTAATTTTTGTATTTTTGGTAGAGACGGGGTTTCACCATGTTGGCCAGGCTGGTCTCACAAGACAGTGTCTAGCACAGAGTAGGTAGCGATTACAAATATGCCTAGGAGTTTGCCAGCACCATGACAAAAGGCCACCCAGGCACCGGGCACGGCATGCGTGAAGCCAGAGAGAGCTCGGGAGTCTCCGTTTTCTCATCCATAAAATGTTTACTGAGGGAGGTCCCTACATCAGGACCTGCTGGTAGGGGCAGGCCACAAGAGCTGGGTGGACACGGGGCCCAGGGGCATGTCCGCGAGGTTAGCCTCTTCCTCCAAACCGCCCCTACACACCTTACTTACCTCGGTCAAACTTCTTGCCCTCCGGGTCAATATCCTTCACATCGAAAATATCCTCAAACAGGATGCCCGCCATCGCGAGGGGGCCACGAGAGCAGCAAAAGGGGTGAGAGCGCGACCGCAGTTGGGAGTACGCGCACCCCCTAGCGTGGACAAGACCGGAGAGAACCAAAAGCACCTCCTGAAAGCGCGGCGGCCAGACGAGAGTGGCGCATGCGCACAAACAAGCGGTAACGCGACCACTTCCGCCACAGCCTCCCGCTCGGGGCTACTTAACTTCCGTCCCGAAAGATTGCTTCCGAGAGGCTTCGGCATTGAGGGCGGGTCTCATGTCCAGGTGGCTCTGCCCAGGGCGGGGAAGCAATAGGCTGTAGAGCGGGTTCTCGCGCTCCGCTGGGGCCCTACTGCGCCCTCTTCAGAGGCCGGGTTCCGAAGACTGGAATGCGTGGGGGCCTAACCCAGGCAGGGACCTTGATCCTTGGCCCAGAGAAGCCGGGCCCTAGCCCTACCCCGCCGGTCCGCGTGCCTGCCGAGGGCACAGTCCGCGCCGAGGGCAGGTGGAGCAGAACCCCGCCCCAGAGGTGCCCAGCCCCTCCAGCCGGCACCGAGGACCCCGGGGCCGGCCTGGGCCGACTCGGCCCTGCTGGACGTAACCCGAGCCGGATCCGTCCAGTTTGGGAATTTGCCATGACGTCGCTATGGAGAAGAGGAAAGCCTGCATTGTCCCCTCCCCTCGTACTGCACCCTCCCACCACTGCCCTCTTCCCCCCAGGCGCTGCTCTCTTCCCCCACACCGCCCCCTCAGCCGGGCTCCCGCCACCCCCCTCCCCCGGGCATTACCCCTCCAGCTTAGTGCTGCGCGTTCCCCCTCCACTGCCTTCTCCTGGACACGGATCCCCTCCGTGCCCCTTCAGCCTGGCACTGCCCCGTCCCTTGGATACCAGCTCTTCCCTCACACTGGCCCTTCCTCCTGAGTGCTGGCTTCTATCACAAGGCCTCCCCTTCCCGGGCACTGCTCCCGCCCCCTGAGCCCCGCCTCTGCCTCCCAAATGCCCCTTCCTCCTGGTGCTGGCTCTCCCGCACACTTGTGCGTTTCCTGGGCGCTGCCCTCGCTCCTCTCACACTATCTCTACGCTGCCCATCCACCCTGCGCGCGCTCCGCCCTCTGTTCTATCCTTCCCCAGCCCCTGATAGAGAACCCAGAACACCAGTAGGCAGTTCCCCCAAAGCGGAGGGATGGAAGCAGCGACTTGGGTTCCTCCTTGGGCCCAGCCAGGGAGAAGCGACCCACGCCCGCGTCCCAGGAGTAGACTTCCCGGCACCTGGAGCTCCCTTCCCTCCGGCCTACCCCTTCCGGTGCCCTCCCCAACCTCCACCCCCGCACACCCCGCAGGCCCGGTTGCTCCAAGTGCACCTACCCACGGGAGCCCCGAGAAAAGGAAGGATGAGGAAGACGGCCCCAACCCTCTCCGAATCCTTCCAGCTTTGCTTTTCACCCCTGACGGGGCAGAGGGGCCTTCCCAGGCCTGTCTGGGCCGCTCGTCTCTTCGGAGGGGCAGAGGGGAGGCGGCTCCTAACGGGCTGACCCGGAGGAGTCCGATGTAGACAGCTCCGCAGCCCCCAGCCCCAACCCCTACGGAGCTCAGGCGTCTGCAGCCCCTCCTGCCTGGGCACGGGGAACCGCGAACACGGGCCGGCCCCTCCACGTGCCAGTAGACCCGCCCCTCCCGGGCGCCCCTCTCCGACCCGGGCATCCGCAGGGAGCCGGCGCGGGCTTGCGCCTTCCCAGCGCCCCTTGCCGCCTCTCGGGAGGCCCCGCGCGGACCCCAGCCTGGCTGGGCCGTCCCCTCCGGATGGGCCGGCGGGCGGAGCAGCGCAGAGGGCACCGCCCTCGGCCCGCCCGCCGAGGAGGGGACGCGAGCGGGAGGCTGCGCCAGCGGCGCCCGCCAGGGGCCCGCCGCACTCTGCTCTCGGCCTCCCGGGCTGCGGGGGCGGGACGGCTGCCGGCGCGGACTTTGCGGGCCGGGAGCCGAGTCCAGGACAGAGCCGGAACCGCCGAGGGAGGCGAGAGGGCAGTGCGCGGAGATGGCGGCCGCGGCGGCGGAGGAAGGGATGGAGCCACGGGCGCTGCAGTACGAGCAGACCCTGGTAAGTGAAGCTGAGCTGAGCCCCAGGAGTGCGCTCCGGGACCCCTGCTCCAGGTTACCCTGGGAAGCGCGAGGACCAGGGGCCTACCCTAATCCTGTCCTAGCATTTTGAGCTGGGGAAACTGAGGCTTGGAAGTCTGAGGCTGCAGGGCCGAAGGGATGGAAAACTGCATGCTGGTTTCTGGTTGAGGCTGAGGGCCTGCAGAGGACAAGGACACCAGGTACTTGTCTCAGGTGTCCTTCCCCTCACCCCACAACATGCACGTTTTCTTTGCACCTCCCCTTCACCACCTGGGCCCAAGTCTCAGCACCTCACTGCCCCTTCCGCGGCACCATTCACACCATTGAACTTTCTCTACGCCACTATCTCCACCACCCAAGACATTCTGTGTCCCTGCCATGTGCATGGCACCATGCTAAGCATAGAATCGAGTGTGTAGAAAGATGGTCAGCCCCAGACCCTACCTCTGGAGGCTCCACACCCAGCGTTGGCTCCAGGAGCCCCTCAGTTGACTCTGGAAAAGGGTGGCTTGCCACTCTGGGGGACAGGAGCTTTAGGGAGGGTGGGTGAAGCAGGAATGGGTGTGGGAATTGGGACCTTTGTCTATGCTGATGCGGGGTATCCAGCCCCCACCCACCCCAGGGTGTGTCCCCTGACCTCATTAGAAGCAGGGGTCCTGGGCTCTGAGCTGACTTATCGCCCCCATTGTTACTTGGTGTTTGAGAAGCCACGTGACCCTCCTCATGTCACTGGGGTGGAAGACCCAAGCCCTAGGGAAAGGAAGGGGCCCGTGGTTCCTTTTTACCAGCTTGGGCTGGAATTTGCCCAGGAAGGTGGCAGGGAGGGAACGTCTTGGAGAGGAGAGGCTATAAGTCTGGGAGGTGCCCAGTTAGGAGAAAGTAGCTGGATGAATCAGGATGTCAGGGAGAGGTGGGAGTAGAGCAAGGGTAAAGGGGCCAACCCTTGGGATGGGGTAGGAGACACTTGCCAATCTGCCCAGACCAGGATAGGAGCATGGTCAAGGAAGCCAGGCACCTGGCCTCTGAAATGGTGCCTCTTAACACCAGCCACCTCTCCATCTCCGTCCCTTCCAGCTGTCTCTGGAATGAGCTCTCAGGGTCGAGCTCTGTCCCGGGCACTCTGTGCTCCAGCCTGCTCCCGCCCCCCTTCACCATCCTATCCCTTTGTCTTTCTCTCCCACTCTCGCCTCCCTCCTCCTACACCGTGCTTGCCTCTTAATACTCTCCATTCTCTTCCTCCTCTGTACAACTTCCTCTCTCATCCCCTTCTTTCTCTTCTCCATCCCTTCGCCTTCCCTCTCTTTTCTCTTCTACTTTCTCCTCTCTAGTTCCCTCTCTTCTCTTTGCTTTCCCTTTCCTATCTCTCACCCTCTCTCTGTCTCTATCTTTCCCTCCCTCCCTCCCCCCCATCCCAGCCCCAACAGGAGCCCTTTGTGTCCCGAAGCTCTGCGGGTGGCAGCCGGAATCTACTCCTCCCCGCCCCCCAACACACGCCCAGCTTGGCAGGTCTAGCCATGGTTCAGGCGACTCTCCCGTCCCATCACCCCAGCATCCACAGTCACAGCCCAGCCATCCCCAACCCACCGCTGGGCTCAGTGCAGCTCCAGAGTGGGGCTGAGGCCACCAAGCCCTCTCCACCCACCCTAAGTGAGAGGCTTTCCACTCCCAGCTGGGCTGGCAGGCTGGTGGGGGTGGCAGTGGAGAATGGGGACAAGGGGATTAGGGTGGGTGGGAGAGGTGCAGCTGAGTTGGTCACAGGCCAGAGGCCCAGCAGGAACGTGATAAGGATTGGGGCTGCGCCTGCTCCTGGGCCCAACTCAGCTGCCCCGAGCTCCAAGAGGCTCTTATTGTTGCCCATGTGCCCCTGATCATCCCTTACTCCCTGGCCTTCCCGCCTCCCACTTTTAGACTGTGCCACAGGTTTTTCCACCTTTTCCTCTTCTGGGGCTTCCCTCTCACTCCTCTTCAGTGCCCCAGCCCCAGGCCTGTGAGAAGAGGACCGATTATTCTGCCACCCCCAGAGCTGTGTCCCTGTACCTTGGCTGTCCCCATCACTCTGGCCACGACAGCCTCCACAGTCTGCAATGTGCATTGTTCCCACACCTCGGGCCAGAGTGGGAACTGTGCGTTCAAGAGGGATATCCAGTGTGGGGGCTGGGAGAAGAGGAGTGGAGGCTCTAAGAACTCTCCCTGCGTTCCCACTCAGCCCATGACCTCGAATGCCCCCATCCCCTCTGATGCTCCAGATGTATGGCCGGTACACTCAGGACCTTGGGGCCTTTGCCAAAGAGGAAGCTGCTCGGATTCGCCTGGGAGGGCCTGAACCCTGGAAAGGTCCCCCTTCCCCTCGGGCTGCCCCAGAGCTCTTGGAATATGGACGGAGCCGTTGCGCCCGATGCCGCGGTGAGAACTGGGGTGGGGGCAGGGGACCTGGCTGTGCTGTGCTGAGGGAAGCAGAGGCCATTAGAGCTGCTGATGGGGGAGAGGGGACAGTTCAGGGGGCAGTAAAAGGGGTAGGAACACTTCGGTGCCAGCCTCCCCCTTCTTCCCTTCCCTGCACCCAGTCTGTTCTGTCCGCTGCCACAAGTTCCTAGTATCCAGGGTTGGTGAAGATTGGATCTTCCTGGTCCTGCTGGGGCTCCTCATGGCATTGGTCAGCTGGGTCATGGACTATGCCATTGCTGCCTGTCTGCAAGGTGAGGGCAACAGCTGGCAGGGGGAGGACTGGGAATAAACCTCCTGCGTCCATGCCACACTCGTCTAGACATGGAGGAAGGCGTCTTGGCTTCTTGGCCACTGACCACTTTCCCCAGCCAGTCTGACTGCCCAGATTCAGGCATCATCTCGGCCACTCCCACAGGGCACAGCTTCTTGCATCCCCTCTCCAAGTGATCCTCTTGCCTAGATTGCGCTTTGTCCCAGTGAATACCCTCAGGGACCCTTTCCTTCACCCATGCCCTGACTCTGTGTGGTACTCCCTGGGACAGCCTGTCGTATCAGCGTGGTCCACTGGCCAGGCAGGCAGTGGGTGTGTGCACTGGGGGTCCAGCAGGTCCTCTTCCCACAGCCCAGCAGTGGATGTCCCGGGGCTTGAACACCAGCATCTTGCTCCAGTACCTGGCCTGGGTCACCTACCCTGTTGTCCTCATCACTTTCTCAGCCGGATTCACACAGATCCTGGCCCCTCAGGCTGTTGGTATGTTAGAAGAGAAGGGGAGGGCAGAGGCGGGACCCCTGAAATGGGTGCATCGAATGCCTCTCCTGAGACTGTTCCCTCTCCAGGCTCTGGCATCCCTGAGATGAAGACCATCTTGCGGGGAGTGGTGCTGAAAGAATACCTCACACTCAAGACCTTTATAGCTAAGGTCATTGGGCTGACCTGCGCCCTAGGCAGCGGGATGCCGCTTGGCAAAGAGGTAACTGCAGGCTGGGGAATGAAGGAGTCCCTCCTGGTGGAAGAGGAGGCCAGGCCAAGGTCAGGGCGGGCCCCCTCCCGACTCACCGCCTGCCCCACCCCGCAGGGCCCTTTTGTGCATATTGCAAGCATGTGTGCTGCCCTTCTCAGCAAGTTCCTCTCCCTCTTTGGGGGTATCTATGAGGTAAGGGGAACCCTGGGGCAAGTGGGGGGCAGAGGCTGCTGAGCCCACAGCTGACCCCCTCTTGCCACCACTCTCACCAGAATGAATCCCGGAACACAGAGATGCTGGCTGCCGCCTGTGCCGTGGGGGTGGGCTGCTGCTTCGCGGCACCTATTGGAGGTAGGCAGGGCTCCTAGGTCAGTCCAGCCCCACAACCCTGCCCTTGGCCTCTCCTCCTTGGCCCCTCTTATCTGGGTCTGAGGCCTTAGGCCAGGCCCAGGCCTCAAGTGCTGGTCTCCCTCCCCCTCACAGGCGTCCTCTTCAGCATCGAGGTCACCTCCACCTTCTTTGCAGTGCGGAACTACTGGCGGGGCTTCTTCGCTGCCACCTTCAGTGCCTTCATCTTCCGGGTCTTGGCAGTCTGGAACCGGGATGAAGGTGGGGGCACCCAGGGGATGAGGGCAGCCCGAGATGGTGCCAGGTAGGGGGCCCAGGAGGCTAGGCCTGCCTCCCTCTGCTGTTCTTCCCTTTAGAGACTATTACAGCCCTCTTCAAAACCCGATTCCGGCTCGACTTCCCCTTTGACCTGCAGGAGCTGCCAGCCTTTGCTGTCATTGGGTGAGGAGCTGAGGGGGCTGGGGGTATCAGAGAGGAGGGGGGTTTCTAGAAGGCTCCTTTTCACTCAGGTGCCTCTTCCCTTTCCAGTATTGCTAGTGGCTTCGGTGGAGCCCTCTTTGTCTACCTGAACCGGAAGATTGTCCAGGTGATGCGGAAGCAGAAAACCATCAATCGCTTCCTCATGAGGAAGTGAGTGGCTCTCGGCTCCTCTCCAGGCCGCTTTGAGTTGTATAAGGGCCTCAGTAGGTCAGGGGACAGTGATGGGGAGAGAATGGCCCAGTCAAAACAGGCACTTCACTGAGAAATCAGCCAGCAGTGTTTTCCAGGCTGACTGAGCATTTTTATATTCATATGAATTACCTGAAAATTGGCATTTTTAAGTTTATAGTCAGCGGTAGAGGACATTTGGGAATCAAAGACTAAGGCCTCCTCAGGTCCTCTGGGCTGGCCCATATAGGAATGCTCCCTGGAGAGTGTTTGAGCCTCAGTTTCCCCCCATGACCCATGGGGATAGATGAGATCTCTTTTTTTTTTTTTTTTTTTTTTTTTTTGAGACGGAGTTTCACTCTTGTTGTCCAGGCTGGAGTGCAATGGTGCGATCTCGGCTCACCGCAACCTCTGCCTCCTGGGTTCAAGCGATTCTCCTGCCTCAGCCTCCCAAGTAGCTGGGATTACAGGCATGCGCCACCACGCCCGGCTAATTTTGTATTTTTTAGTAGAGACAGTTTCGCCACGTTGGTCAGGCTGGTCTCGAACTCCCGACCTCAGGTCCGCCCACCTTGGCCTCCCAAAGTGCTGGGATTACAGGCGTGAGCCACTGTGCCCGGCCGAGATTTTTTTTTTTTTATCTCCAGAACACAGCTCTCTCAGTGTGACCCTGAGGATTGGGAGTGGGGAGGGCGAGACATGACTTCCCTTGGGACTGACATCCTTCAGAGAGAGGGCAGCCAGCTGAACCTGCTCCCTACGCACCTCCGGTCAACTTTACAAGTGACCCCAGCTTCCCCCAACATTGACCTTCACTCTAAGTCACTGCAGAGAGACAAAGAGAGGCAGAAACTTCTCCACCCCATCACACAATATGCCCTGATGGGCTTCTGAGGGTGGAGGGTGGAATAACAACTCGGAGGGCCCCAAGGGAGGGCTTGGAGGATGGACTTTCTGCTGCTGCTACCCACCTACAGAGTCAGGGGCTGACAGAAAGGTCTTTGGGTCAGACCCCTGCTCTTAGAATAACCCCAGTCCACCATCAGCCTTGGGGCTATCGTATCATAAACAGCAAAGGAGACCTTCTGTCAGGACTGAGTGTTTTCATGAAAGAGCCAAGGCTCTGCTCTGACCTCAGCCCTGAGATATGCGAGGGCACCCAGCCCTTGGCCACCCACGACTGATGTGAAACCTACGACTCTAGACGCCTGCTCTTCCCGGCTCTGGTGACCCTGCTCATCTCCACGCTGACCTTCCCCCCTGGCTTTGGACAGTTCATGGCTGGACAGGTAACCACAGGCAGAACAGGAGTTTTGTGCTTTCCCTTGGAAGGCATTCCTCCAAAGCCAACAGCCCCAGTGTGACTGTGGGACCCCTTGTTCCCCATGGGATCCCATGGCCTCTTCCCTTCATCCTGTCGGTTTCCCAGCTTGAGGCACCCTGTTCACTCTAGCTCTCACAGAAAGAGACGCTGGTCACCCTGTTTGACAATCGGACGTGGGTCCGCCAGGGCCTGGTGGAGGAGCTAGAACCACCCAGCACCTCACAGGCCTGGAACCCACCACGTGCCAACGTCTTCCTCACCCTGGTCATCTTCATTCTCATGAAGGTGGGCTCCTCACGTGTACACTGCTAACCTTTACATAGCTTGCCCTTCTAAGCACCTGCCACGCAGTGCTCACTCCTCGAAGCCTCTCCACAGTGCCATGGGAAAGGCACTATTATCACCCCCGTTTGAAAGATGGGGGAGTCGAAACACAAGTAGCTGGCCCAAAGTCACACAGCTAGAGGGCAGAGCGATGATCTGAACCCAAGCCATCTGCTTCCAGAGTCCTTCCCCTTGCCATCACCTGGGAGGCCTGGGGGTCCCAGGGTAGCTAGGAGGGTTACGGGGTGGCTGGGAGGGTTACGCCCACCTGATCAGCGAGGTAGACTTCTCCTGGGTGGCGCTGTGGGCTGCCTGGGGCCAGGTGGAGCCTCTTTGCCTTTGAACCACCCCCTGCCTGCAGTTCTGGATGTCTGCACTGGCCACCACCATCCCAGTTCCCTGTGGGGCCTTCATGCCTGTCTTTGTCATTGGTGAGTTCTCAGCTGCCTGCTCTCCCAGCCTGCACCTTCCCCAGCCTCTGGCCACTCCCCCCACAGCCAACCCTCTGCCCAAGAGCGGGTTTTTGGTCCAGCCCTAGCCCGAACCCTGACCCCACAGGGCTGTGCCCTGCACTGAATGACCCGTTGGCCCCTCCCTCACCCTCTGACCCTCTCTCTTCCTAGTGCCCCCTGCCCTCCCCCTCCACTGCCTCTTTCTCTTCCCACCCCCCTCCCTGAAGGAGCAGCATTTGGGCGTCTGGTGGGTGAAAGCATGGCTGCCTGGTTCCCAGATGGAATTCATACGGACAGCAGCACCTACCGGATTGTGCCTGGGGGCTACGCTGTGGTCGGTGAGTGCCTCAGGTCCCATCGGCCTTGGAAGACCCCCTCACCCACGCCCCAGCCACAGGGTCTGAGACTCTGGTGCCCCCTGCTGGCAGAAACCAGGCTTCCCTCAGATGCACAGGTCCAATCCCAGGACTGTATTGGGCAGCCCTGAGGGACCCACTCAGGACCTGCCCTGGTTGTGGAGGGTCTTCTGGGACCTGGGCACCCTGAGGAGACTGAGTGTGACTGTCCCCAGGGGCAGCTGCGCTGGCAGGAGCGGTGACACACACAGTGTCCACGGCTGTGATCGTGTTCGAGCTCACAGGCCAGATTGCCCACATCCTGCCTGTCATGATCGCCGTCATCCTGGCCAACGCTGTCGCCCAGAGTCTGCAGCCCTCCCTCTATGACAGCATCATTCGAATCAAGAAACTGCCCTACCTGCCTGAGCTCGGCTGGGGCCGCCACCAGTACGGAGGGCTGGGTGCCAAGGGGGCTGTGGGTGAAGGGCAGAGGGCATCCTAGATCCCCCTACAGCCACCTCTAGCAAGGTCCTGGAGCCTGTGAAGCTGGGAGATGAGCCACCTTCGTCCACACTCCGGAGGGGCTGTAGCTGGCCCCTGCTGTTCAGAAAGAAGGGTGGGAGCACCCCTTGGTCCTTAGCTCCCGTCCCCATGGATGGGCTCTGGAGCCCTCCTTGTGGCCCTGGGATGGCAATGCTCTGGGCGCCTCTCCCCATGCTGACCACAAACCAAGCGCCTCTCTCGGCCCCCAGGCAGTACCGGGTGCGTGTGGAGGACATCATGGTGCGGGATGTTCCCCATGTGGCCCTCAGCTGCACCTTCCGGGACCTGCGTTTGGCACTGCACAGGACCAAGGGCCGAATGCTGGCCCTAGTGGAGTCCCCTGGTGAGGCCAGGAGGGGTCCCAGGTGCTAGGGGCATCGCCCAGGGTCGAAGCTTCGGGAAGGGGCAGGGAGCTCAGGACCAGTCTCCTTGGTTCCAAAGGGAATGGGCCAGCACTTGCCAGGTGGGGGCTTCCCTCTGGTGTGTGGCCTGCATGCAAGGCCCCCCACTCTGAGTGTGAGAGAAGGACGGGGCTGGAGGGCTCCCTCTCAGCTCCTGAGTCCTTCCACCTGTTCTGTCCAGAGTCCATGATTCTGCTGGGCTCCATCGAGCGTTCACAGGTGGTGGCATTGTTGGGGGCCCAGCTGAGCCCAGCCCGCCGGCGGCAGCACATGCAGGAGCGCAGAGCCACCCAGACCTCTCCACTATCTGATCAGGAGGGTCCCCCTAGCCCTGAGGCTTCTGTCTGCTTCCAGGTGAGGGGAAAAGCCACAAACGCTTCCTAAATGTCATTGTGTAGACTGATTGGGAGGGTGGTCTGGGGCCGTGGCCTCACCAGCCCCTTCCTGCCTATGCAGGTGAACACAGAAGACTCAGCCTTCCCAGCAGCCCGGGGGGAGACCCACAAGCCCCTAAAGCCTGCACTCAAGAGGGGGCCCAGTGTCACCAGGAACCTCGGAGAGAGTCCCACAGGTAAGCCCATGTCTCCTGTGTCCACAGAGCCTCAGCCAAGCTACTGAGATCCATTAGAGTCCCTGCCCAGCCCTGTTGCTGGGGTACATCCCAGCTGGAAGAGGCTGCCCACATGGGCCAGGGCTGGAACTGGGATACCTCTCCCCGTGTCTTCCTTACCTTTCCTGGTCCTCTCCCCAAAAGATGACATTGCCCCCTGGGGCCTTATGTTTGGGAACACAGGGAGCGCAGAGTCGGCAGGCATCGCCCTCCGGAGCCTCTTCTGTGGCAGTCCACCCCCTGAGGCTGCTTCGGAGGTGAGTGGCTGGAGCCTGTCCTCCTAGCTTGCTTTTTCCCCAGCTCCCTCTCCAATGCTGAGACCACGTCATTAACCCTGCAGTGCCTGCCTCTATTCTCCCTGCCCTTCGGCCCTCCCTGCTGTCAGCTCAGGTCCTGTGGCGTGCCCTTTCCCCTGGGCTCCACCACTTCCCCTCACCTCCCCTCTCCCTATAACCTCAACTCCTCATCTTTCTGGTTTGGCTCTAACAAAACTGAAGAAGTTGGAATCCTGTGAGAAGCGCAAGCTGAAGCGGGTCCGAATCTCCCTGGCAGTAAGTATGCCTGCTCTTCTAGCATCTCGGCGGCACCGGGCAGGGAGGGCAGGGTCTAGGCTGGATAAACTCCAGAGCCCCTAGCTGCCAGCCTCCCTCCCTCTCTACTAGAGTGACGCGGACCTGGAAGGCGAGATGAACCCTGAAGAGGTAAGGTGCCACTGGACTCTGGACCCTGTTTCTTCCTGGTTGTGTTCAGTCATCATGTTGGCTGCTGTCCCCATGGGAGGGACCACGGGGTTGGAAAAAGGGCAGGCCAGCTTTCAGGGAGGTGAGATCAGCTACAGGCACCTTCTCCCTAAACCTCATAGTCTCTTCCCCTCAGATTCTGGAGTGGGAGGAGCAGCAACTAGATGAACCTGTCAACTTCAGTGACTGCAAAATTGATCCTGCTCCCTTCCAGCTGGTGGAGCGGACCTCTTTGCACAAGGTAGGGCCAGCAGCCTGGCCCAGGGCTGGTCTGGGCTCTCAGGACACAGTGGGGATCTTGGTCCCCCTACAAGTTTGGACTCAGGCCAGTGGGGAAGGAGGGAGGAGAAGGGAGTTGGCTCAGTGCTGAGATGTTTTTTAGACATATTGCTTGGATGATGGGAGGTGGGAGCAGCCTCCTCCTGCTCTGTGGTGGAGCCAGGCATCGTTTTTCCTCTGCTCAGCCTTGCCCTCGAGGGAACTCTGGACCAACAAAGCAACAAAGACAGGGATTGAGCTGGGTGGAAGCCAGAAGGCCAGGCCAGGGTCAGAGCTAGGCAGGAGGCCACCACAGCCCAACAAGGTTGATACGCCCATGCGGAAAAAAATGGGTGAGAAACAGGCAGGATAAGAAAATGCAATAAACAAGCTAACAAACATCCAAGTAGGGGTGGGGAGACTGCAGAGAAGAGATAAACAAAGATGAGAAACACCCAGTGGGGGGCTTGGAATGCCAGACCCCAGAAAGTCTGCCTTAATGTGGGCCGAAGGAAAACTGGTAGGGACGCAGGAAGATGGCTCAGCAGAACTGCAAAGCAGCCTGCAGAAATGGGGCGAGGAACTGAGTAGACTGCCTGGTGGTGGGTGAGGCAGACACCAGAGGAGGCCAGGAGCTCTCTGCTTCCAGGATTCCTAAGGGGGGCAGCCTGCATTGGTAAAATGGCTCCTGGGACCAGCAGAAGCCAAGGGGTGTTTTAGCTAAACTTTTGACAGGCATAATGTACAAGCCTTGAAGCGTTGGGGGGTTTGGGGGAGGGGATAAGCAGCAGGTAGATGTACCCAAAACCTGCAGCTTGGGCATTCAGCTTACACACAAGCTCTGCCTAAGAGCCAGTATAGCATGGACAAGTGGAGACTGAGGCAGGAAGCATAGGGGACAAAAGAGAAACAAAAAGGCAAAAATAAAGGAACTTAGAAGTCCTTGGATGAGTGGCAAACTGCAGTGCAGTTGCAAGAAAAAAGGTAATAGGCCTGAGAGGGCTTTTATCTAAAGCCCTTCTTCCCAAAACCTCTGAGGCCTTTCCACAATGATCTTACTCCTCAAACATCCATGATGATGATCATGCTGACATTTTTCGAGTGCTTGCTATGTGCGAGACACTGTGCTAAGCTCTTCAACTGTTTAATCATCACAAGCACACACTTAGATATTGCGATCCTCCAGTTTTTATAGATAAGAAAACTGAGATTCAGAGAGGTTGAGCAAGTTGCACAAGGACACATAGCTAATAAGTAGCAGAACTGGCGCAGTGGCTTACACCTGTAATCCCAGCACTTTGGGAGGCTGCAGCAGGTGGATCACTTGAGGTCAGCAGTTCGAGACCAGCCTGGCCAACATGGTGAAACTCCATCTCTACTAAAAATACAAAAAATTAGCCAGGCGTGGTGGCAGGCACCTGTAATCCCAGCTACATGGGAGGCTGAGGCAGGAGAATTGCTTGAACATGGGAGGTGGACGTTGCAGTGAGCCGAGATCATGACACTGCACTCCAGCATGGGTGACAAAAGCGAAACTCCATCTCAAAAAAATAATAATAAGTAGCAGAACTGGGCCTGGAATCTAGGATGGTCTGACTCAAAAGCCTGTGGCTTTAACCATATTAATACACAGGGAAACTGAGGCATGCAGCGAGGAGGTCACATGCCTGAGTCAGCACAGCAGAGTCAGGCCCAGAGCCCAGATTTCCTGGCCCTGCTCCCAGGATTCTTTCAGAAGGCCATGTTGTCCCTCTCCATGTCAGTTCACTGTTCCCAGGCCCAAGAAGTATGGGCCCTCCAATGGGTTCCATGATGTCTAATTAAATTAAATGAAAAAGAACAAAGTAGATATTTGTTACAAACTTAAAAATCAGAAGAAGAGAAGAAGTCTTTGAGGAACCAACTAACAAAAGTACAAAGAACTAGAAGTGATAAGAACATAAAAGATTAGAATTCAAAATGTCCTTACAGGCCTGAGGAATCAATAGGTAGTCGCCCAATTAAGTTCAGGAGGGGAACATTCAGATAAGAGAGAGAAAACACTGGAGACTACTTAGGAACCCGTGCAACTGGAGATCGCTGTGCCGGCTAATAAGTAATTCATTCAGAGGCCACCCACGGAGAAGCAATGGTAAAGGCCAGAGTGGCGGCCACAGCTAGGGCCAGACCAGCTGAACCCAAATCCTTACTCTGCCACATGCTGGCTTGCTGTGTACCTTGGTAAGTTTCTTAGCCTCTCTGTGCTTCACTTTCCCGATCTGTAAAATGGGGATCACACCTCACTGGGTTTTCTAAGAATTAAAGGACTTGAAACATGTGAAGCACTTACAATAGGGCCTAGCACACAGTAAATACTCAATATATGTTAGGAATTACTATTACTACTCCTACTACTTATACTGAGAGATGAATTTTAAAAGATAGCATATGCTGGGCATGGTGGTGCGCACCTGTAGTCCCAGCTACTCAGGAGGCTGAGGTGGGAGGACTGCATGAGCCCAGGAGTTCAAGTCCAACCTGGGCAACATAGTGAGACTGTCTTCTAACACAAAAATTTTATTTATTTATTTATTTTTAGACGGAGTCTCACTCTGTCACCAGACTGGAGTGCAATGGTGCGATCTTGGCTCACTGCAACCTCCACCTCCCAGGTTCAAGTGATTCTCCTGCCTCAGCCTCCCGAGTAGCCGGGATTACAGGAGCGTGCCACCACGTCTGACTAATTTTTTATATTTTTAGTAGAGACAGGGTTTTACCATGTTGGCCAGGCATGAGCCACTGCGCCCGGCCCAGAAAATTTTTTTAACTAAAAAACATTGTTTAAAAAAAATACTGTAATGAGAGAAGAGCTGAAGTGTGGAAGAAATGAATGTTTTCAGAAAAAGAAGAGTGATTATGTGAAGCTGCAGGCTGGAAGCTGGAGTACACAGTAGAATGTGAGGCTATAAAGACAGGCTGGGGTTGGCTTGGGAAGGGTCTCATGGGCCTTCTAGGGAGTCTGGGCTGTACTCAAGTTTGACAAAGGGCATAGGATAAGCAGGGCCAGACTGGAGGGAAGGGAGGCAGAAAGGAGAACCCACCAGGCTGTTGCAGCCCCAGTCTTAGTGAGGATAGTGAGGCTACAGTCAGTGATGGCCAGGAGGTTTAGGAAGTGAATTGGTAAGGCTTGGTGACTGTCAGGGGCAAGTGGTTTGCAAACCTGAAAGGCATATCGCCCGCCAGAAGCTCACCTGATTAGGATTGTGGAGAAAAAGAAAATTCAAGGGAACTATTTAATAGGCTCCTTGGGAGAAGATGAGAGGGGTTATTTGACCATAAGAAGACAAGGCTAAGGGATTAGTAACATAGGAAGCCTTATAATAAAAGTGTTTCCCTCTGAAGTCAGACAAGGAAATTAAAGCTAACTTGTAGCACGTAGGACTCCAGTTAGCCAGAAGGAATCGCTAACCACATGACAACTGTGTTATAGGTATTCAAGAAACACAGAAGAACTTTTTTTTTTTTTTTTTTTTTGAGACGACAGCGTCTCACTCTGTCACCCAGGCTGGAGTGCAGTGGCACGATCATGGCTCACTATAGCCTCTGCCTCCTGGGCTCAGGTGATCCTCACAACTCAGCGCCCCCAAGTAGCTGGGACTGCAGGCATGCACCACCATGTCTGGGTTTTTGTAGAGACAGGGTTTCGCATATTGCAGGCTAGTCTCAAACTCCTGGGCTCAAGCATTCTACCCGCCTTGGCCTCCCAGAGTGCTAGGATTACAGGCATGAGCCATCGCACCCAGAAGAGCTTATTCTAAAATTGAACTTCTGGCCCCTCTAAGTACTGTCGTGCCATGGGTGGAGAAATTTAGGAAAGTTCTGGAAATCCCTCCCTAAAGAATTTCAAATGTGTAAGAACATTTAAAAAGTGTTAAGGCAATTTAAGTGAGTTCTGAGTAATTGGTACACAAGAAGCTGTTATTACTGCTCATCTTGATTCAAACATTAAGCCAAGAGGCTTACAAGTAAACTCAGAACAGTGAGATAAATGATAGGCCAAAAATTCCAGGAACTGCTGAGTCAGGAGAGCGTTTTTCAAGACATCTGGCCCCAAGAAAATCTACTTAAAGCATAAGGAGAACTGGCTGACAATTTCTGAACCCCTGGTGATTATATGTGAAAGCTTAGGGGAGGGCTCAAAGCAAGAAAAACATGGGAAGATGGGGGTGACCGTTGTCCTCCTGGACTGCAAGCTGCATCTCAACAGAACTTGGGATGCTGCTTGGACCCTAGAAAAGGCAGACTGTATGAGAGGCATAGCGTGCTTCAGGCCAAGACTGGAATGCCAGAGCAGGGGAGAGAGACTCCAAACCTGGCCAGCCAGGTAGGAGGGCAACTGAGAAGCAGTGGAACGAGAGGCATAGGATTCAGGGCCCAAGTGCCCTTAAGGTCGGTGTGGGCTCTCCCTTCTCGGTATATCTGCAACTAAACAGGACTGGGGTTGTGTGTCCCTCTCTGGTGTGATGAAAAGTGACTGGGGCTGCACAGCCACTCCTGAGGACCCGCCTGGAACAAGTCACTTCACTGTTGAGCCCCATGCTGCTTCTCCTAATGCTTAGTTCTCAGGACAGTACTGGAATTAAATGATAATGTAAGACCTAGCACGGAGCCTGGCCAATCACTAGATTTCACGTGTGAACAGTTGTTCTGTCCCACGTCCCCCTTTCTAACATGGGACTAAGAATTATTCCCCCATCCTATGTCTCCGTCAGTGTAAGCAATATAAGGATTTTGAGTATCAAGTTCCTGAGGCCTGGACACAGAAACATTCTCATTATTATTACTATTGTTATTATTTTCCCTCCAGCAGTCCTGTCTCCTTCCCTCCCAATCTGTGGCACCCCTCCTATTCCACACCAACCTTGTCCTGGGCCCCTGTGGCCTGTCATTTAGAGCTGCCCCTCATCCATCAAGTCCAATCGCTTTTCTCCCCACACTGCAGACTCACACTATCTTCTCACTGCTGGGAGTGGACCATGCTTATGTCACCAGTATTGGCAGACTCATTGGAATCGTTACTCTAAAGGAGGTGAGGTGATGGTGGCCTCCAAAGCTGCTCCACTTCCAAAAAGTCATGGAGGCTTATGTCCAGCTCACCTGGGGAGGAAGGCGGGGAGGAGTCTGACATCTGGGTCCAGACATCTGTCCCTCTCACCTTTCCAGCTCCGGAAGGCCATCGAGGGCTCTGTCACAGCACAGGGTGTGAAAGTCCGGCCGCCCCTCGCCAGCTTCCGAGACAGTGCCACCAGCAGCAGTGACACGGAGACCACTGAGGTGCATGCACTCTGGGGGCCCCACTCCCGTCATGGCCTCCCCCGGGAGGGCAGCCCTTCCGACAGCGACGACAAATGCCAATGAGCCCCTCGTGGGTGGCCTAGGATGGTGCTAGCCATGCCCGTCAGCCCAGAATGTGCATCTTTCATTCCTTCTGCCTTTGGAAGGCAGGAGGCAGCTATAGCTGGAGGCTGCACCCCAGCCCCCTCCAGACCTGGGGTGCCAGCTTCTCCCAGTTCATCCTACCTGGAATCTGACCCACTACCCACCTGCAGCAAGTTTTCCAGAGGCAGGAAGATCGGCCCTGCCCTGGCAGGATGGGTTGGGGTCACTTGACCCCTGCTCCCCCTTTGAGGGGAAAGGGGTGGAACTAAGATGGGTTTATAACTGGAACCTCCAATGACCAGATGTATATAGAGATTTACAAAGATTTTTATATTAATTTAATAAAACAAATTCTTAAATAGAACAAAATAAACACCTAATGAGCCACTTATATATAGAATGCTTGTGCCCGTTGGCTCTCGTTCTTACCTTGGGCCCTCTTACCTGCCAAAGCCTACAAGGCCCTTAATTCTAAAGCCACCCACCCTTCCCACAACCATAAAAACGTACAGTCCAGTGACCTTGGAATGCAGGATCTGCCAGAGGCCTCCACTGCATGGGCATTAACACCCTGGCTGGGGCGGGGCCCTGTACTGTAGCCTTGGCCTTTCATTCAGACAGAAAGGCTCTACCTTCTTTCCTCCCCAAGAAGAGACACTCCCTCATGACTGTCACTCACTGGCACAATTCCTGCCTCTCAGCAGGCATCAGCTGACAACTCCCGGCCACCCCTGTGGCCCTCTTGTGGCCCTCTCTAGAAGAACATGAAGTCCCAGCTCTGTGGCAACCAGAGCCATCCTTTCTTCCACCTCCCGCTCAGAGAGCTCTGCGTGAATGGGCAGCCCGGCTGGCTGGGAGGCGCCAGCACACTGCCCGCACATCCTAGGAGGGGTTGGGAAAGGGCCCAGGCCCCATTAGGGGGCCAGGAAAAGGGTGGAGGGTACATGCTTTCATCATTCCAAAGCCTCCCAGAGAAGAGAAGATCCGACTGAAAAAACAGACCAAAAACCTTCTGTCTTTAGGAAAAAAGAGGAAGATTTAGAGACGATGGAGAGGTGAATGAAGCACAGCACGAGCCCAGCTGGGCAGGGGGCCTTGGGGGACGGCTCAACCCATAGGCTCCGGGAGGGCAGGAGCCAGCCCCTCCAGGTGGGGGTGATTCTATCAAGCACTGCACATGGACTCGGAAGTGAGAAGAAAAGCAGAGAAGAGAGAGGCATGGGGAGGGTGGGGGGTTGCTGGGCCCCCTCCCACCCCGCCCTCACACAGCCCAGTCACAACCCCCTTAGTGGTTCACATCATCCGAGGAGGAAATGTGTGTGTGGCATTTTAAGAACATGAACATCACTGTCTGCCACAGCTGTAGCCATGCCCCAGAGGCCCCGGGCAACCCCCGGCAAGCCCCGGGAGTGGGGGCAGGACATGCGCCCCCAGCCCAGCCCCTGCCTCCTCTCCAAACACTTTCATGCAAAACACACAACGGAGAAGCGAGCGCTCCCAGGAGCCCTCTAGGCTGTGGAGCTCTGCTGGGAGCCTTGAGCCCACACTTGGGCACAGAGGCTCTGCCCCTGGCAGCAACCGGGGGATGCATGCCACCGCCAGGCATGATGTGGGTCACTGTTCCTCTGGCTCTGCTTCATCCTCATCTAAGGACACCACCCCAGAAGAGGCCAGGTCAGAGGCTTGCCGCTGCCGTTCCCAGCTGCCCGTTAGTGGTGGGCAGAGTGGCTGGCAGTCCTTGCAGGGGGCTGGCTCCTCCTCCGCGGGGGAAAGGCAGGACTCTGTGAGGGGCGAGTTGTAGAGTGAGTCCTGGGCCTCCAGTGGGCCCAGGCTGCGGAAGGCACTTTCCCGGCTGGGGGGCAGTTTGGCGAGAAGCAGCTCATCGCCCAGCAGCTGGGAGGCCAGCCGGGCCGGGGAGCCCAACAACCCATCCTCCAGGCTGCACAGACTAGAGCACAGGGTGTCTGGGGACACGGTCTGCGAGCAGTCGCTCTCAGGCTCCACGGAGCCCTGGCGCACAGGCCGGGAGAACCGGTGGCCGGTGAACAGGTCCTGGAGGTGCGGCCCCAGGGGCAGCTGCCCAGCCATGTCTGTGAGGAGAAGAGAAAAGAAGACAGTCCTGCTGGCTCCATTTCAATTGGACAACCTGGAAGCCACATTCACCCCACTCCACCCCTGGCATAGCTCTAGGGGTGGATAGGTGCTGGGTAACCTTGAACCAGTCACAACTTTTTGAGACCTCAGTGTCCTTAATGGTGAGTTGGAGATTCTAACAATACAAGAACAAGAGTCTCGCACACAGGTGGGCGCGGTGGCTCACGCCTGTAATCCCAGCACTTTGGGAGGCCGAGGCAGGTGGATCACCTGAGGTCGGGAGTTCAAGACCAGCCTGACCAACATGGAGAAACCCTGTCTCTACTAAAAACACAAAATTAGCCAGGCGTGGTGGCGCATCCCTATAATCCCAGCTACTCGGGAGGCTGAGGCAGGAGAATCACTTGAACCTGGGAGGCGGAGGTTGCAGTGAGCCGAGATCGTGCCATTGCACTCCAGCTTGGGCAACAAGAGTGAAACTCCATCTCAAAAAAAAAAAAGTCTGGCACACAGTTAACAAGCAATAAATGCAGGGTCACCGCATATGGCCATACAGGTTGCTCATCACACAACAGGGCCTGTCCAAGGCAGTGAGAAATAGCAAAATCTAACCCATACTCTGCTCACCAAGCAGCATGCCCTGGCCTGCCAGAGAAAGGCTGTGCCTGCCAGAGAAAGGGGTGCCTTTTTCTAATTTGCACAAAGATTCCACACAGGCTAGTAGCAGCCTTGGATAAATGTTAGTTATTATCATTACCCCAGGGGTCAAAGTAGGCCTGGAACTCAATCAAACAAAAATGCTTGTGGTTTAAGGTTCCATCTTGGCTTCAGACAACCAAATCAGCCCTCCAGACCACAGCAGCAGTCTCCAACCTGCTCTCATGTATTGCCTGCCTTGGAGAACTTGTTAATTCACTGGAGGGGTATGGGATGGTAGAGGTAATCTTCAAAGGCAAAGAGGTTGTGGGGAATGGTGGCCTGTGAGACTTGAGCCCAGAAGCTACAGAGAAAGTCAGCCATGTGGTCTAGGGAATGAAAGATGAAAGGAGGGCCGAACACAGCTGCAGAGCCCTGCAGGGTCCCCTCTGCAAGCACTGGCCCAGAGAAAGGCCCACAGGCTGGAATGCAAGGATGCTGAGTTGGAGCCAGCATGGCCCCGTGGGTGTCCAGGCCCAGCATGCCTTCCTGTTGACCTGGGCTGCAGCCCTGCGAGGTGCTGGGCTGTGCACTGCAGCTCATCTGCCCTGCCACAGCCAGCCAGAAGGCTGCCTCGGAGAGGAAGAGGCAAAGGCACTGCAGACCCTCCCAGAGACATGGCTGCACAGAAGGTGTCCTTGAGGTCTTTCGGCTTTTTTTTTTTTTTTTTTTTTTGAGGACTGCAAGGCACAACTGTGCAGACAGGCAGAGAAGCCTCAGCACCTGTGGGAAAGGAACGAATCCATTTCTGTCTGCTCATTTCCCACCCATGAGTGTGGACAGCCTTTCTGTCCCTGGAGTGTCCAGGCCTGCCTGGACTGAGTCTGTCCCTCTCCCTCCCCTTGCAAAGGCTGAGAGTGTTCTGGATGTGGCTCTGGAAGAATGCCAAGGTCTATCAGGTGGGTCCACCACAGCCCTAGCCCAGGATGTCCCTCACCTGTGTCCATTCCCCCAGCAAAGTCCTCATCATAGGAGTCATCAGTGGAGTCCTCGCCATCCACCGAAGACCATGCTCGGAGCTTGGCTTCCGCGATGGCAAACTGCTCAGCCACTCCTGTCGCAGGGACAGAATGCATAAGCAGAGAAGGTGAGCTAAGTCTAGGGCTCAGCTTGAAGACAGGAGAGAGGAGAAACAGGGTATGGGAAGACTCCAACCCCCATGTCAGACCCGAGGAGATAAGAAAGCAGCCCTGGCCGGGTGTAGTGGCTTATGCCTGTAATCCCAGCACTTTGGGAGGCCGAGGCAGGTGGATCACTAGGTCAGGAGTTCAAGACCAGCCTGGCCTAGACGGTGAAACCCCATCTCTACTAAAACAACAAAAATTAGCCAGGCACGGTGGCAGGCAACTGTAATCCCAGCTACTTGGGAGGCTGAGGCAGGAGAATCGCTTGAACTGGGGTGGCAGAGGTTGCAGTGAGCTGAGATTGCGTCACTGCACTCCAGCCTGGGCGACAGAGTGAGACTCCGTCTCAAAAAAAAATTAAATAAAATAAAGAAAGAAAGCAGCCCTGTGCCAAGAGTGTAGCTTATCCCCTTTCTGCCATCCACCTGCTGCAAAGCGAGCCTCTTGTTCGCCCTCGCTGAGGTCTGAATAGGAGGAAAAGGCTGATTCCAGGGCAGCAGGTGAGTCACTTGGCTTGCTCCAGCCCTTCCACTCAATGAGGTGAGCCACTCGGCCCTGGGCCATGGCGGTAGGCTTGGTCACGTGGTCCTTCACCACCTGGGAAATACCTGGAGATAGGGGAGGGTGGAGAAGCCTGGTAAAGGACCAGGCCAGGGAGCACAGGAGCAGGGAGGTGGAAGGGTGGCAGTAGTTAGGATCCATGTGAACCTTTGGGTGGGAGAAGGGGCTGAGATTCACCTGAGCAAGGGAAGAAAGGGGAGACCCCAGCATGTACTCACAGGAAACAGTTCCAAAGGGATGTGCAAATGGGAGGAGAAAGGACAAAGTGGCCAGAAACATGGGAGGGGCTGCATACCATGCAGGGAGGACCTGGCCAGCGCAGCGATCTCCTGGATAGTTAGGGCTCGCCGGGACTTGGGCAGCATCGCGACTGTGTCTCCAACATTCACCTTGGGTAACACCATTAGAAAGTCAGTGCCCCTCTGACAGCAATGACCTTCCCCCTAACATGCCCATACCCAGCAAAGGCATGAGGAGGAGACAGGAGCTAGGAAGGAACACCACATATGTCCCAGTGGCTACAGGGAAATGTAAGATGATAAGAAGCTAGGACAGGTGAATTATGTCCTCCCAGAAAGCAATGGAGATTCAGACAGGCCCCGAGAAGCAAAACTTCAGCTAATCCTCCACTTTCCCAGCACCCAGAGGAGATGGAGGCAGGGCAGGAAATGAAGAACCACGAGTGGGACCTCTGAGGAGAGGGAAGAGGAGGAAGGAAGAAGAGTGTGGCATCCAGGACTTCTTTAGGATTCCCTTCCCCTCTGCCCCTTGCTCCTCCTCTTGGTCTTCCCATCCACATTCCGGCAGACTCGGCAAGATGGAAACCAAACCCCCACACCTTCTCCCCACGTCTGGCCCTGCTTCCTGACCTCTTTCCTTTGCATCACCCACCACTGTCCCATCTAGCCTGGCTCCAAACCTCAGCATTACCATCAATTCTCCCCTGGCTTTGCTTACCCATATCTGTTGATAAGACCTAATGATTCCACCTGCAAAGTCCCTGCTCCTACCCTGTCCTTTCTACTGCTACTGCCATTGCCCTTTCTCAAGCCCTCAATGCCTCCTGCCCAGGTTGGCAGAAGTGGTGTTCCCCCAGCCTCCTCCAATCCCATGCTGTTTTCTCAGGCCAAAGTGTAGTGAGTGTAGTGCTCCCCATCTCTTCTGGACTATTCTGATGGCTGGCTAGCTCTTTCTCATTCTTCCAGTTTGGGCTGAAATACCACCTCGTCAGAGGAGCTTTCCTGGCCCCCCTCTTGGTAGTCTGTCCTCCCTCTGTAGTCTCTAACAAATCACTCTCCATCAACGTACCCCATTTGTGGCCCTTAGTCATAGTGAGTAATAATGGTCTCTTTTGCATTTCCTGTTTCTTGTTGGTCTCCCTCACTGGTCTTTGGCTCTTGGGGAATTCAGTCTGTTTTGGTCACTGTAGTGCCCAATGTTTAGCACAGCACCTAATACAGAATAATTTCTTAAAAATGCATAGGCTGGCCGGGCGTCAGTGGCTCATGCCTGTAATCCCAGCACTTTGGGAGGCCGAGGTGAGCGGATCATGAGGTCACGAGTTCAAGGCCAGCCTGGCCAACATGGTGAAACCCCGTCTCTACTAAAAATACAAAAATTAGCTGGGCATGGTGGCACGTTCCTGTAATCCCAGCTACTCAGGAGGCTGAGGCAAGAAAATTGCTTGAACCAGGACCCGGGAGGCGGAGGTTGCGGTGAGCCGAGATCGCACCACTGCACTCCAGCTTAGGCTACAGTGCAAGACTCCGTCTCAAAAAAAAAAAAAAAAAATGCATAGGCTGGGCCAGGCGTGGTGGCTCACGCCTGTAATTCCAGCACTTTGGGAGGCCAAGGGGCCAAGGTGGGTAGATCATCTGAGGTCAGGAGTTTGAGACCAGCCAGGCCAACATGGTGAAACCCCATCTCCACTAAAAATAATTTTTAAAATGGGCAGGGCATGGTGGCGGGTGCCTGTTATCCCAGCTACTCAGGAGGCTGAGGCAGGAGAATTGCTTGAACCCAGGAGGCGGAGATTGCAGTGAGCCAAGATTGTGCCACTGCACTCCAGCCTGGGCGACAGAAAAAGACTCTGTCTCAAAAACAAGCAAACAAAAATGCAAAGGCTGGATGAATGAGGTAAGATATAATGTAAACAGTTTTCCTGGAGTGCAGCTGGTCACAACACATCTCTAAAATCTTGTCTAGCCTACGCTACTGTCCAGTGAGGTTAGTGCAGGCATCATACCCAGGCCCTGAAGGATCCCACTCTGTGACACCCTTGCCTCCTTCCAAGCCTCCTTTGAATCCACTGCTGATCTCCTCTGCCCAATAAAACCCCCCTTCTCAGGCCGGGCGCAGTGGCTCACGCCTGTAATCCCAGCATTTTGGGAGGCCGAAGCAGGCGGATCACCTGAGGTCGGGAGTTGGAGACCAGCCTGGCCAACATGGTGAAACCCCGCCTCTACTAAAAATACAAAATCAGCCGGGCGTGGCAGCGCATGCCTGTAATCCCAGCTACTCTGGAGGCTGAGGCAGGATAATCGCTTGAACCCGGGAGGCAGAGGCTGCGGTGAGCCGAGATCGCACCATTGCATTCCAGCCTGGGCAACAAGAGCGAAACTCCGTCTCAAAAAAATAAATAAATAAAAATAAATAACAAAAAACGAAAACCCTTCTCCACCAATCCCTGTCAGCAAGCAGCCCGCCTGCCTCCAGGAAAAGGAACTCAGCTTTCCTCTGGGCCAAGAATGCCATCCTTACGTGAAAAAATGCTTGCCATCACTTAAGGCCCATCTCAAGTGTCACTTGCAAATAATGCTTTCAGCCGACAGCCTCTTCTTTTCTCTGACACACCCCGCCCCCATCATTGCCCTTGTCTGTCTCCTGAGGGAGCTCAGGATGGCAAGGCCTAAGTTTGATGCACCTAAGTTCCTAACTCCACCCTGTACCTGGCTCAGGGCTCCCTGACAAGCCCCAGCAAATGTTGCCCTCACTTAATGAAGTTGGAGGCACACATCCCTCCCCGGCATTGCCCAGCTCTCTTCTATCACGTTCCCGTCCCTCACAAGGGCAGCCAACCAACACTGCCCCTTGACCTGAGGCCCACCCTCGATCCCTCCCCTTGGGTACCTGGCTGACAGGGCCCCCAGGGTGGCGCCAGTAGCCTCCAGCCAGGCCTAGGCGGGGGAGCACCTGCTGGGTGTTTCTTAGCTTGCTCTCCCTCCCTCGCTTCGCTCCCCTCAGCCGCCGCCATCCGTGCCCGGCGCTCCGCGCAGCTGCGGCCCAGGCCCAGAGAAAAGGTGTATGTCTCCCTGGCAACCCATCACCACGCAACAGGGTCTCCCGGGATACGGCCCGGGATGCGCTGACGTCAGCGCGGAAGGCGCGAGCTCTCCGCCTGCTGGCACAGCGCCGAGCAGAGCAGACCGGCACGGGGGCGGCCTCCCGGCCCGCCGCCGGATAGCGCCTCCGCTCGCCGGAAAAGGGAGCCAGAAGCTGGCTGGCCAGGCGTGGGTGGGGGCTGCAGATCCCCTTTAAATGGATGCCGTCCTCCTTCCCCCCACCACCAGGGGCCCAGCACCTCTGGCAAGTCCTGACTGTCCACCGAGGAAGGGCGGGAGGACCTGCTCCAGCCTCGGAGGGTTCGAGCAGATCCCAAAGAGGATAGAGAGAGACCCCGAGGAAGTTCGATCCACTCCACAGCCCAAGCGGGGTCCGAGGACACTGAGAGGAAGGGGAAAGGCTGTTGAGCTGTGCCCCTACTTCTGCAGAGATCCCCATTTTCATCCAGTATTGCCGTATCATTTCTCGGCCCCTCCCCCACCTTCCAGAAGATCAGCGCCCACTGAGTGCTCTCCTCAACTCTAAAAGCCCCCATCCCACACATCACTGACCCTCGGGCCCCTGGGGCCATTCTGTGGCAGCCCACTTGCCACCTTCCTGCTCTGGATAAATTTTGCCTCAAAACCCTAGGGTGAAACCAAACAATGATAAATTCTGACTCTCCTTCCCGTTTCCCAGCCTACCCATTCCTCTTGGAAAGCACACTGAGTTCTTCCGCCATCACTGTCCCCCCACCACCGCCACCCTGGACCCTTTGCAGGAGGGTTGCCTTTCTTCTCTCTTCCTGCTGCCTTCTTTCCTCTCGCCAGCCTCAGCTGGTCCACAGCTCTTTACTCTTCTTTTCTGACGAACTCATGATATTTTTTCTGATTTTCACCCCTGTCCCCTGAAGCCGTTTCCTGATGCCCTGTCTGGCCCCAACCTGGTTCTCCCTGTTTCAGCCTGGTTCTTAATATCTAAGCCAGAGTAATTTTCCTTTTCCACCTAAGCACCCTACTGCTCAGCTTCCCATCATCTCCCAGATCACATCCATGATCCCTGGTCTCACCTCTGCGACTTGTCTGACAAGTCCATCGTCCTCCAGGCCCTTCACGCTGCCACAGAAACATTTTGCCCAGCACAGAAATCATAGGCATGCTGGCTGTGTTGATGCAGAGAACCAAAAGCCCAGAACCGCTCCAGGCTCAGCTCCCAGTTCTATTCCTGTTTTGGCTCCGGATGCTGAGCCAGTCCCCTCCCCATTTGGAACCTGTGCCTAGTCACATAAGGAGAACATTCCTGCCTCATGGCTCTGAGGAGGTGGGAACACCAGGGCTCAGCCAAGCTCTCTGGGACTCGGGGAGCTGAGGCCCATTCCCTAGACAGTGCCAACAGGCAACGTACATCACAACTGACCTTTAGCTGGAGCAGCCGTCTCTATCCCTGAGCCTCGGCCAGCTGTTGGTCCCCAGAAATGCTACCAACCAGAAGGAAAACAGGAGGTTACAGGCCATCCCTGGCCCCCAACTGGTACCTAACCAGGGCTCTCGAGGCCAGTCCTGAGGTCAGCCAAACTCACCCCTGACAAGAGAAGGTGATGACTTCCTGAACTCCAAGCCTTGGCAGGGCCAGAGAGATCAGAGCAGTCAGCTGCTCCTCAGCTTCAAAAGCCACGAGGTTAACTCAGGACTACAAATCCCAGAATTCCTCAAGGGAAGTACAAATCTCAGCCAGTCTTAGCTCCAAAGAACATCAAGTACCAACCACACCAAGGCCTGTGTGACTGACCACCTGCCCTGAAGGTCCAGGACCCATCCCAAACCCAGTCCTGCCTTGCCTTATGCGTCGAGAAATCCACCACACCGGAGTAAAGGAAGCTGGCCGACCTCTGATGCACAGGACTACGGCCAGGCCCGGTGTGCATGGCCACCCACGGAAACCGAGGCCCAGGCAGGGGTCAGCACTGTGGGAAGGAAGCCCTGATGGCCTGCCTCTGGGTTCCTCTTTCCCTCCACAGAGTAG
This sequence comes from Pan paniscus, assembly GCF_029289425.2. NCBI lineage: Eukaryota > Metazoa > Chordata > Mammalia > Primates > Hominidae > Pan > Pan paniscus. The sequence continues at coordinate 182,210,086 of NC_085926.1, read as the reverse complement.
AGTGATTTGTTTTTGCTGAGTGGGGGCAGGACATTAAAACAACTGTAATAGGTGAGAGGTGATTCAGTGTTCACAGGTGCCCCAGACGGGACCTCAGTCCCCCTTCGCCGACTGACTGAAGAGGGGAGTCAATGTCCGACAAAAATTCTGTGGTAGGGTGCTTAGCCAGGACCGAAAGGCTACCTCTTTAAGAAGATGGGGACACGGCTGGGAGAAGCAGGTTCCCAGCACAGGGCCACTCCCAGGACGGTGAAGGCAGAGGTGTAGGCGGAGGGGAGTGTGTGTGTGGGCGCGCAAGGCCAGTCGCCGAGGGCTGGAGTGGTGGGGGCATCGGGCTGCCCAGCCCCTTCCGGGGCTGTGCGTCTCCGGACACCCTGAGCAGTGGGCACACGGCAGCCAGCGGCGAGACCATGCGTCTGCCCTGCAAAACCCCAAGGCAGGCAGGCCGTGGGAGCGAACCGGAGTCGGTCTGGCCCCTTCCCTGCTCATTCCCGCTCCCTCCTGTTGCCTGGCCCGCCTCCCGGTGCAGGCTCCTCCCTCTCCCGACACCGGCCCCCTCCTCAAGGCCCCCACCCACCCGCGGCCCGCGCACCGGCGGCCGCAGCCCGACTCCCCAACCCGTACCCGGCCTCCGCCTCTTACCCTGACCCGCCGGGCTCCGAGAGCCGATACAGCCCATGGCAGGGCACCCAGGCACGCTAGCCTGCGCTCGGGGCGCGGGCCATCGCCTTGCAGAGGGTAGGGTCGCGGCCACACTGGGGAGGGGAGAGCCCGTGAGAGGGGAGGGGTGGGAGCCGCGCGTCCGCCGCCGCTCCCCGGAGAGGGAACCGGACCGGTGACGTAAGCGCGGGGGCGTGACCGCCGCGTCACCACCCAAAGTAGGCGGGGCGCAGCGACGTCACAGCCACGCAGAGGCGGCCTGGACCGGGTTCGAAAATGCCGGTCCTCTCCTCCCAGAGCCGACTGCCACCTGAAGGCAGGGGCGGCGAACACTCACTGAGCCAGCCCAGTCACACTACACGGGGTCGCAAAACCTCCCTTCATGCATCCAGCCCCTTCATTTTACAGATGACACCTTCAAGCCATAAAGGGATTCTCCAGCTATAAACAACCCGAAACCCAAAAGCCTTCTCCACACAGGGGCTTGAATCATTCTGGTAGGAGAGCAGAGTCTAGCAAGGATGTCCTATCACTAATCTCCCTTTTCTCCGGACCAGGAAGGCACCTATCAAGCCCATCTGAGGGCCCAACCTTCCAGGAAACCTCAGATCCCTGCAATCATGGACAGGGGAAGAGGCAGGAGGGGTGCCAGGTTACAGGGAACAGCGCTACAGTACCAGCTCTGGGAAGGATCCCCACCTATAAACACCTTCTCTAGAGGGAGCAGGCCATAAAGCAGAAAGGCAGTGAGCTTAATTGAATTCATGTTTTAATAATTACAGGCACCGTGCCCCCCCTTCCCCCTGCCCAGGCAACAGCAGGGGTGGTACAGGGGCTGGGGCATATGCCCCCAGCAGCGAGGACGGTAGTCCCGAGAGTGATTTTCAGAAAATAAAAAAAAGGACCCCAGGGGCAGGCGTTGGTGCCCCTCCCCACCCCAAGACACACCAAATTTCAAGACTTTATATATAATATATCTCTGTGCCCCAGGGGGAGGAGAGGGACACCTGGCGGCATCCTGGAGGGGGGCCCAGGCAGCCCCAAGCCATCCTGCCTCTTCAGCCACTTTATTAGTTCAGACACATCACACTACAGGCACCCACTGCCACCGCCGCTGCTGCCGCCCCCCTGCAGTCCAGGCGGCCAGCCGGGCCATCTGTGTGTCCATGGGGCTCCAGGTCCCCGGCCCCACCAGCCCTCAGTTGTGGTCAGACTCCTCCTCTGCCTCACGGAGCCACTTGAAGAAGGCTGTGACAGATTTAAGGGCCACACCCTTGCCCTGCTGCTCAGCGGGGTCCTTGCTACTCTCCCAACTGTAGAAGGCATCCTCCTTCACCACGTCCTCGTCATACAGCGCGTCAAAGAACATCCGCAGCAGGTCTGCAAGCAGGCGGGACAGCAGTTAGAGGTGACTGGCCACCGCCACCCCAGCCCACCCCAGGGAACCCTCCCAAGTTCCACTGTTCAAACAAGGCCCTGATGCACCAGCCTGACATTTGTGGCCATTCCAGAGTGACTAGGCCTCTGACAGGATGCTAATCTCATGATCTGAGACTGCTGCACAGCAATGAGTCACTTGGCCATCGGAAAAACCTTACAAACTTGCTTGGCCTCACCTTGGCAGCCTGAAACCTCTCTGCCCATGATGTATTTAATGGAGAAAACTATATTCAGAATTGGTACTCCTGAATTCAGGAAATCGCTAAAAGTCCTATATATATCATACATAAAGTCCTATATATATCCTACATGTAACCTGAACATTCACTGCCCCCCAAACAGATCCTGACAACTCCTGATCTCAATTTCCCTTCCTTCCCCACACATTTCCTGTACATACACACCTTCTCTGGCCTTGACACTTTTGTGGATGCTATATCCTTTGCCGGAAACTTCCTCGTGTCTTGTTCCTTCAGGACTCAACTCAAGCATCACCTGTTCGGGCCCTCTTTCTCCTCAACCCCTAGCTGCTGGGTGGCCTTCCCAAGCAACGTGTCCTATAACCCCTGAAACACAACCCACCCCAGTGCCCACAAGGCACCACCAGTCTTTCCAAACCAAACCTTACACTTCTAAGCCATCTATGAGATGCTGCCAGCCAGGATGTTCTGCAGGGCATGCCCAGCCTCAAAGTCACAAACTGCCTAGGGGCACAGTCACCTGCTGCCCCCACCCCATAGCAATGGGCCACAGCAGGGCAGAACCTTCACTTAACCCGTACCTACACTCCAAATCCCACACATACCCACCCAGGGACCCCATCCAATCGATTATGCACTCTGCCCTGTATTTTCAAGCCCAAGTTTCTCTAACCTAAAAACAAAAAGCCCTGTTTTCAACCACTATCTTACAGCTAATAAAATATTTTGTCTACACTTGATGTTTTCCCTTCTTTCTGTCTCACTTAAGTATTTCTCAGTCCTTTCCAATCCAGAATCTGTCCCCTGCCCCACTAAATACTGTTTTTGCCAGGGTGGCCTCTATGTTTTTATATTCCAGACATCCTGCATTTTCAGGCCCACTCCTACAAACGCTCACAGCAGCATCTGGCATTATCAACCACATCCCTCTCCTCAAATTTCTCTGTCCTTGGTTCAGAGGGGCCTGTCCTCCTTTGGTCCCTGCCAGTATGTCCGCTCTACCTCCTTGGGGCTGTATCTCAGGCCCTTATCACTCTCCCTCAGGCAAGCCCGTATCCTCTTATGACTTGCACATGAGTTACCCTGTGCCGGCATTTCACAAAGCTGCCTCCTGCCCTGACCTCTTCTTTTCCAAAAGGACCCAGATACCCCAGCTATTGAGCTGACATCTCGATTCCCTTACTCAAGGACCACAACTCAACTTGATCCACCATTGCCTACCCCAGCAAATGACATCACACTATGGCCTCTAAGCCCACTGTGATTTAAAAACCATCCTGGGAGTCATCCATGACTTCTAATCTCTCATGGCCCCCTCCCCAGACCAGTGTAACCAAAAGCTGCCAACTCCATTTCCTAAGTATCTCTTGATCTGCCTACTCCTCTCCACCATCACCAGCAAGGCTGAGCCACTGGTGCTAACACTGCCACATCCACTCTCACCCCATTCCAAACCACTCTTCCCTCTATTGCCAAGATGATCTAAAAACTAAAATCAAATTCCTTTATTCCTTGCTTAAAATCCCACAAAGGCGTTTTCTTGCCCTCAGGCTAAAGCCCCAGACTCTGGCCATGGCTTACACCCGGCCCTGTGTGGTCAGGCCCACATCCCTCTCTTCGGCCCCATCTTGCCTCACTTAGGACTGGTTGCTGTGCTCTCCCACACTGGCCTTTCTTTAATAGTTCTTTTCCCTGTGTCAAGTTCTTCCTACCACAGGTAGAAAGAACACACATAGTGCCTTCGCTTCAAACATTCTCCCCCTCCCCTTCCCAGTTGCTGTGGAGCGAATTACCACTCATTACCCCTCAGACCAGGTGTCCTCCCTCCGAGAGCACCCGTCTTCCCAGGCTCATTGCTCACGCCAGTACTAACTCCAGGCCAGCACAGGAAATTGCTCGGCTTCCTCTCTGTGAGCATGCCAATGCCCTGACACATACCTATGTTCTGAACGCATAACCTGAGACATGTTCACTGAGACCTCAGTCTCCTCATGTGGAAAATAGGGGTAATACCATCCACCCTAAACAACATTTGTGAGGACTACATGAGGCAAGGTAAGCAAAGCATTTCAGGCCTGTGCCACGCCGTGGGGGCACACGGTACTGGGAAGATCCTATCATTTATCACCTCTGCACTGTTGGCATCAAACACATGGCTAGGCACAAAACAGGCAATTACCCTTCAAGGCTGTGTCTAACTCCTTCCACTTGTAGGAACAACACAACACAAACGTAAAAGGAAGGAATGAAACCCGGAGGGCATTTTGCTCTCTAATGACTACCTACCTTTCTTGGATTAAGACCCTTCCATGAAGGGTCTCATGCCCTGCTATCTGGCAGTCCCTCCACCCCACCCCTGTCCCCGTGGCCTGGCTCTTACTGGGAGGCTGTTCTAAGGTCACTACAAGGGCCTGGAGGGCGTAGAGCGCCTGTAGCTCCTTCTGCTCGTCACACAGGTATTTCTGCAGCAGCTTCGCTCGCGCTTTCAGCACTGCAACGTCCACTCGGAGGGGAGTCTCAACTACAAGAAGACAGGGATGAGTGGAGCAATATACCCTTACCCCGGTTCAGAACTGGGAGGCCAAGGCTGACACCCACCTCCCTCCACTTGTCTGTCAGGCCCACCCTTGCCCCTCCATCTCCCTGGTTCCTCTTACAAATAATTGCAGAATAGCAGACAGCCGTCATGAGGGCTCGAACTAACGTGTTGGATACTATCTGCTGCTCACTCAGGTTGGCCTGTATGGGAGAAACAAATGATCCCCAGATTCTGAATTGGGCCCTTCAGTCTTCATTCTTGCTGCCCCCACCCCCACCCTAAGAACTACCTTTCCTTTATCGATATCCAGGAGAAACCTACCTCTATCCAGTCGAACACCCGCTGGTTACTGCTGCCCTCCTTCAGCAGCTTCTCCAGCTGCCTGTTCAGCTCCTCGGAGGGGAGTGCCCTCTGGCCAGGGGCTTCCGACTCCTCTCCCAGGGTATACTCCACCTTCTGCAATGGAAAAGGCCCGCAGTTAAGAGGTAAGGTTGCCAACAGGAGACAAGAAAGAAGACTGGCCAGCCTCAAATGCTAGAATTAACCCAACTCCATCCCCAAACCTGTTTAGCGACGAATGCACCAATGTCCTGGCCTTCAGGTAGAAATTCCTTCCAGCTAAGCCCGGCTTCTCGCCACAGCGTCCCCACCTTTTTAGGACCCTGGAAAACACAAGACCAACCCAGCTTACCAAAGCTCTCTCTCTCCAAGGACCCAACAGCTCTACCACATTAATCCAACAAATATTTACTGAAAGCCTACTAGGTACCTGCTAGGCATTAAGGATGCTATAGAAATACTAATAGGCAAAGCCCTTCCATTCCTACGGTCTGGTGCAGGGCACAGATGTCAGTCAAATAACCACCCAAATAAATAATAACTCGTCCCAGGAGCGGGCGGTGGCTCACGCCTGTAATCCTAGCACTCTGAAAGGTCGAGGTGGGCGGATCACCTGAGGTCAGGAGTCGGAGACCAGCCTGACCAACATGGTGAAACCCCGTCTCTACAGAAAATACAAAAATTAGCCAGGCGTGGTGGTGGGTGCCTGGAATCCCAGCTACTCGGGAGGCTGAGGCAGGAGAATCGCTTGAACCCAAGGCGAGGGTTGCAATGAGCTGAGATCACGCCACTGCACTCCAGCCTGGGCGACACAGCGAGACTCTGTCTCAAAAAAATAATAATAATAAAATAAAATAAAAGAGAACTTGTCCACCAAAGTGCTATGACACTAGGGTAGGAAAAATGATGTAAGGGCCTCTAGGAAGGGACAACTTCTAACAAGTATGCTTGTTTCCTAAACCCAGAAAATCTTAAGACACAAATATACCCCATCCCTAACACAAATAAAAAATCCTCATAAAACCAGCAGTCTGAGCGCATTTTCTGTAAGGGGCAATAGACTATGAAGACATCACTCTTTTCTTTATAACAGACTAATGGCACTGGCTCTTAGCAAGATTATTGCAGTTCACAGATTTTAAAACATGCCCATTTTTTTCACATTTTAACTAAAAGTTGTCTTACAGCCGATATATATCTTTTTTTATTTTGAGACAGAGTCTTGCTCTGTCGCCCAGGCTGGAGTGCAGTGGCACAATCTTGGCTTACTGCAACCTCCCCCTCCTGGGTTCAAGCAATTCTCCTGCCTCAGCCTCCCAAGTAGCTGGGACTACAGGTGCGCACCACCATGTCCAGCTAATTTTTTTGTATTTTTAGTAGATACAGGGTTTCATCATGTTGGCCAGGCTGGTTTCCAACTCCTGACCTCACGCGATCCACCCGCCTCGGCCTCCCAAAGTGCTGGGATTACCACGCCCGGCCCAGTCTTTTCTTTCTTAACAGCGCATAAAGAATGTCTTATAATCTATGGCACCTTGGAGTTGATGAAATACACAAATAGTTCAATATGCTTATTTGTTGTTAAAAAACAACTTGTCCTGGTACACGTCTATTTAAAAGAATTAAATGATGTTGACATAACAATTCCTTTAAATCCCAAGTGTGATTCCTCCAGGTTCCAGATGGCTGAACCCTTGAAACTGCACACACTCACCCCAACTTCTCACTTCCACTAAGTACCACATTCAACTTACCTTTCCCCATCTCTTTACCTTTATATTCGCTAGTTACCAATTAACTTTCACAAAGCCGCTTCAGCACCCTGAAAGCCTCCTGTCACGAATATTGTCAAATATTCCTTTGCAACCCCACAGTACTTAAGATACTCCACTCTATTTCAACTGTTTTATGTCACGCTTTACTGTTGTTTTTATCAAGCTGTCATTTCTTTTTTCTTTTTTGGAGACAGAGTCTTGCTCTGTTTCCCAGGCTGGAGTGCAGTGGCACAATCTCGGCTCACTGCTACCTCCGCCTCCCGGGTCAAGTGATTCTCCTGCCTCAGCCTCCTGAGTAGGTGGAATTACAGGCGCCTGCCACAACACGGCTAATTTTTGTGTTTTTAGTAGAGATGGGGTTTCACCATATTGGCCAGGCTGGTCTTGAACTCCTGACCTCGTGATCCACCCACGTCGGCCTCTCAAGGTGCTGGGATTACAGGCGTGAGCCACTGCGCCCGGCCCATTTCTTCCTTTTTCTCTACCAACTTGTTTCTTGTGTTTTATTCATTGCTGTGTCCCTAGTGCTTAGTATATGATAAATGATCATCAACAAAACCCTAGTTCAATGGATGAATAAATAAATGCATCAATCACAGGCCTAGGGTCTTAGACTGCCATTCTTCTCCAGTCTTGGCCAGAACTCATGATAGGAACTGGTGTGCGGGAGATGGCCCACCTCAGTATTTCCTCTCCCAGGTACCAACACAATCCTGTCATCACCATCACTCCACTCCACCAATGGACCATGAAGCTTCAGGGCCACAGCAAACAGCCAAAACCACACCGTGGGAGGCATCTCTGGACTCCTGGCCCTCACTCACCATGCTTTTGCACAGGAGGCCCAGGATCTCCAGCAACAGGGAAGCAGCTTTGCCCAACGGTCTCAGAGGCTTTGTAATCTCCCTGCAAGAAGAGAAAAACCTAATGCTGACAGCCTCCACAGTTCTCTCACCACTACTCCATCTCCCTCCAAACCAGGGTATCCAACCCAGCCATTTCCCTACCACCTTTCCTCTGGTCTTTACCTCCCCTGAATTCCACCCAGGGGGACTTACCTGAACAGCTCCCCCATGGGCACCCCACCTTCCTGCAGAATGGGTGTTACCAGTTCCGCTAGGTAGAGCCACACGTGGGGGATGTCAATTTCCATGTCCTCAGCCAATTCCAAGATTTCATACAACCTGCAAAGGGAATTCAAAGTCAAGACATTCTAGGCCAGGTCCCCACTCTCCTTCTGGGGCAACATGGCATGGCTAGGGCATCAACTATGGAACCCCCAGGAACATTTTCTAGACATGGGGACAATTATTTCAAGCTAAGGCCACCTCTGTGTCCTTAGATGGTTTTCACCCCGCTTAAACCCCCTAAAGTTATGCTGACCAGGATGGTCAAGGAACCCAAACTGTTTTTTGGTGTTTTTTTTTTGAGACAGTTTTGCTTTTGTCACCCAGGCTGGAGTGCAATGGCACGATCTCGGCTCACTGCAACCTCCACCTCCCGGGTTCAAGCAGTTCTCCTGCCTCAGCCCCCCGAGTAGCTGGGATTACTGCGCCACCACGCCTGGCTAATTTTTGTATTATTAGTAGAGACAGGGTTTCACCATGTTGGCCAGGCTGGTCTAGAACTCCCAACCTCACGTGATCCTCTAAGGAATCCAACCCACCTTGGCCTCCCAAAGTGCAGGGATTACAGGGGTGAGCCACCACACCCGGCCAGGGAACCTACACTCTTATGCAAGGTTCCAAGGGTCCCAAAAAGGAGGTAGAAAATTGTGGGTCTGTATAAGTGGGAGGCCCAGAGAAGCCGGTCATACCCTTGGTAGTACTGAGCAGTAGACAGATGCCCAGCACAGAGCAGCTGGTGCAGCAGCTGCCCCATATGCTCACGAGCAATGGCACTGCGCTCCAGCGTAGACTCGACACCATGCCGTACAAAGATGAAGAGCAAGGAGGGTGAGGCCAGCTCCTGCACGCACTGGACTGCCTCCTGAGGGGTGCAGGGCACAGCAGGAAGAGACCAGTCACTGTCTGACCCAGACCCCGGACCCCTATGCCTGCCAGCATGATCCCTCCCTGCCCACTCCTCAATCACACGCCGCTCCCACTGCCTACTTTCATGTCATTGAGATGGAGATATTCCTCAATGATAGCCTTGGATTTCTTCTCTAACTCCTCCTCAGAGAGAGCCGCCTTCGGGGGGCTCACTGGGGGTAGGGCAGCTTCTCGCTTCACTGTGGGAAGAAAACACAGATTAGAGGGACTTTTCAGTCTTCCCAGCAAACAAGATTCGGAGCTCTCAAAAAGCTGGGGACCAGCTAGTCCCAAGGCAGCCAATGCCTTTCCCTCCATTCCTCTCCCAGACTCTCACCGGCATCCCGCCCACGGTCCCGATCCTCCGTGAGGCTAGCTGCCTTGCGCAGCCCCTCAGGCTGGGAGGGCCGTTCTCTACTCCGCTCCTCCACTTCCTTGCTGAAGCTCCGCTTGGTAGCAGGTGTCCGCGCACGATCAAGCCGGTCCCCACGGTCCCCTCCCCGTTCACTCCGCTCTAGGCGGTCTCCTCGGTCTCCAGCTTTCTCGCCTCGTTCTCGGCTCAAGCTACTCCTGGAAGAAAGACAGACACATTTTCACTCACTTGCACTGCCCAGGCACTCATGTAATTACACAACATGCTGAGCAACTGTTGGGCCTTGTTCTTAGCATAATGAGTATGCCCCAATCTAACCCAAGGGCTCCAACCAGGACAGGTATGAAGAAATTTCCAACCTATGGCAACAACCAGAACCCAATCACGGTACCCCCAGTGTGAATAACAAAGATGTCCAGGAAACCTCACCTCTGCACCACACGTCTATTATCTGTGCTTTCTGTGGGTACCGCTTGTTGAAGGGCTGAGAAGCGATTCAAAGTACTAGTAGCTGGGCGAGCAGCTTCTGATGCTGGGGATGCAGAAAATCCGTATTAAAATCTTTTTCTCCTTTCCTGCATTTTATCCCCTACTTGCCAGTTTAGGACACTTGGTCCCAGTCCCAAAAGTAAAGCAGTTCAATCCCTGGAACCACAACACAAACCTCCTCTATTGCCCGCATTGCCTAACCACCTTGTACTGAAGGCCTCCCTAACAGAAAAGGCTCTGTCCTCAAGGGAGCTCTGACGGGTAACCACCCAGCTCCTGACACTGCCTCCATACCTGCGTCTGAGGGCTTGGCTCCTGAGCCTCCGCTGCTGCCCTTGCCCCAGCTCAGTCGCCCTCCAGGTGCAAAGAGCTGGTTGTTAGAATCGATGGAGCCAGGCTGAAGAAGAAAAGGGGAGTAGAATCATAGGTCCAACCCGGCTGAGTCCCTTGGCCAGCACCACCATATGCAACCAAACAGGTAGTGAATGGCCCAGTCCAGGGGTAAGAAAATCTTTTTTAATAAAGGGCCAGTCTCTATTGCAACTACTCAATTCTGCCACAGTAGCATGAAACCAGCTGTAGATGATAAAGGCATGCTGTGACTGTGTTCCAATAAAACTTCATGGACACTGACATTTACATTTTATTTAATTTCCACAGCATAAATTACCATTCACTTTTTGACTTTTCGCAACTTTAAAATGTAAAAACCACTACTGGGTCCTGGGATGTATGAATGGGCTGGATCTGGCACGTGTGTGTGTGTGTGTGTGTGTGTGTGTTTGCCAAACACTGGTCCAGACTAATGGGAGTACCACCCTCCCTCTACAGCTGGCAGTCCTGTCTCCAGCAATCCAACCAGTTAGTCTAAGAGGAAACATTCAGCTGTCACCTTCTCAACTTTAGAAAAGTGAAGGGACTAAGATCTAAACCTGAGCTGAATCACCCACTCCCACACACACCCCTACCTTGGTGATCTTGGTGAGTCGTGAGGTGTCAATGGGGCGGCTACCTTTGCTGATGGGAACTGTGTTCCAGCCACCATCATCCACAAGGGGAAGTCCACGGCCTGACACAAAAAAAGGGGCATACTGGAATAATGAATAAATCCTAGCAGCCCCTTCCCCTTGGGCCACCCCCAGCCTCCCTTCCTCAGATCCTCAGTTCCATCATGGTGTCTCAGTGGCCCAGACACGTGGCACTAACAGGAAGTCATCAGAGGAAAGTATAACCTCCCGGTCCCTTCACTGCTCCCTTCTCAATCCCAGCCTGGAACTCACTGATGGGAGGGCCTGGAGGACCACCCCGACGCTTGTCACTGCCCTTGGCCATGAGCTGCTGCACTTTGATGTGCTCTCGATGTTCTTCCATCTCAGCCTCCTTATGGATCTGGTCAATGGTCTTGGGACCCTGATCCCCTCGGCGTGGCACCCAATTGCTCTGTGGAGACAGAGGGCCAGTCACGATGATGTCAGGGAAGGCCAGACAAGGCAGTGTCAGAAACTGGAGGCAGCAGGCTGGCAGTGGGGAGGAGGGGGACACACACCCCTCGCAGATCCAGCACGTCCTGCAGCATAAAGCGGATGCGGGATGACGTCTTCTTTTCTTTAATGATTTTTTCCATCTGGTTGAAATACTGATCCATTCGGGGCTAGGAAGGAGAAAGGCATCAGACCAGGAACTTCTCATGTCCCACCTATAACTGCAGGCCCCACGCCTCCTCATGCCTTCCGCCCCATCATTGTGGGCTCAGTGAACCCCACATATGCTTCAGCCCATCCCCCTCCAGATGCAAGGACCTCTACCTTGGCTTTTTCAAAGTCCAGGTCTTTGCCAATGGTGGTGAGCAGACGACAAAGGCACTCAAGGGACTCTTCATCATGGTTCTTAAGCAGTTTGACCACACAGTCATGCATTATTGCCTCTGTTAACATCTTCAGTTTGAACAACTCTCCAATAAACTTGATATTCCCTAAAGAGCGCCGCCGGGCTATGTCCCGAGCCTCTTCCAGCTCTTCCTTCAGGCGTCCTCGTTCCTCTGCCTGCCATTCACGGGACAGGGATTGTGTCAAAAAGATAACCAGCCACTCGGCTAAAACCCTTTTCTACCTGGATATCCAAACCTAGCAATAAGCACTCAGTCCTGAGGCAGGCTGGCTGGGCATAGTGGCTCATGCCTGTAATCCCATCAATTTGGGAGGCTGAGGCAGGCGGATCACTTGAGGTCAGGAGGAGTTTGAGACCAGCTTGGCCAACATGGTAAAACCCCGTCTCTATTAAAAATACAAAAAAATTAGCCAGGTATGGTGGCACATGCCTGTAATCCCAGCTACTTGGGAGGCTGAGGCAGGAGAATCGCTTGAACTCAGGAGGTGGAGGCTAGCCAAGATCACACCACTGCACACCAGCCTGGGTGACAGAGCAAGACCGTCTCAAAAAGGAAAAAAAACGTCCTGAGCCAGAGAAATCCCCAAGACACCACTACCTCCATTCCAAATTCTACAGCTGAGTAGCATCTGGGTAAGGGAAGGAGGTAAGTGGTGAGTGGAATCGATAGTGGGTTTTCTCTCACCGTAGCAGCTTCATCCATCTCTTTTTGCTTCTTCTCAAAAACCTCATCATCATCTTTGTCTTTCTCAAACTCCTTCTGACATCGATTCAACAACAGCTTTCGGAAGTTCACAGTCACTGTTGGCTTTTCCGTAGTGGGCACTTTCAGCTGTAGGTCAGAGAGAATGTCACACTCAGACTAGTCCTGGGCAGGGAAGGCCCTCCAAGAGCCTTTAACTACCTGACCCAGGAAGATCTCTGGCCCCAGCTCTGCCTCCTTCCAGCTGGAAGAGGCACAAGTTGGAGGGGAACCAAGAAGCTGGACTCAAGGAGTCTTGGTAATAGAAATGGGCAACCAGACCATTAGATTTAGAACCCACTGGAAACTAACCGCCATGAGGCAGCGGCACATGTTGGCATAGGCCACAGAGAAGTTGGGCTCTGAAATGGCCTTCTCAAAAATGAGGTCAATGACCCCTTTGAGGCGTTCCTCGGTGTCGATGGCCAGCTGCGTCACTTGCTTCATCAGCTGCTGGAACATCTGGGGTGTCAGTTTATTCAGGATGGAGCGCACCCTGCGGAATAGGTCCTGGAGGGAGAAGAGACAAGAGTTCCAGTGAGGGTCTCAGAACAGGCTGTTGGGAGGGACAGGAGAGGGTGGTGGGGACTTAGGCATGACAGACGCTAGTGATAAGGACAAAAAGAAGCAAAGAGGGCACAGATGGCAGACCTGGAGAAGAAATGGAGAGAGACCAAAAGCAGGACTTGCCAGTACCTGGGTTTTGCTGCCATCAGCATCTTCTTCCCCTCGATCCTTATCAGCCGCCGTCCGCTTGCTGCTGGGTTTCCAGGCTTTCTCTGCTTTGTTCAGTTTTATATCTTCGGTCATTAACACTGTGGCAATGATCTTGCGTGGTTCTTTTCGGGGTCCCTGCTGAGAGCGCCGGGGTCCCAGGCCAGCCTGCTAAGCAAGGGATGAAGACAAGAGGGGACATTGAACTAGTCAGCACAATATGTGACACCACTACTACACGCCTCCAGGGCAAACCCCTCCCCGCGGGCACTGAGACATGGAATCATCCACTCCCACTCCTTGCCCACCTGCCACTTTACCCAGCCCCACTCACCGGCCCACGGGGCAGCTCCCCACCTGGCCCACCCCTTGGGGGCCCACGGGTGCTAAGGGTTGTCCGGCCAAGGTTGGCAAAGGATGGAGTGAAGTCTGGGCCACAATTTATGCCTTGTAGTCTAGTGGGATCCAGTGGCCGCAGTGGTGTTTTATTGGCCTGCAAAGAGGACAGGAAAAGGTCTCAGAAGCAGGCTAGAGTGGTTGACTACTCTTTCAGGACCTCAGGCTCCTCCCCAATCCATCCAGCACAAACTTATCGTCCCCTCCCCAACTGAAGCCACTAACCTTGTCCAGCACCACGTCACTGATATGTGGCAATCCCTCTGGCTTCTGCATACTGGCAAAGATGAACTGAAAACCAAGCAAGAACTCACGGTCGTAACGTTTTTTCTCCTCTAGGTTTAGAGGCTTCCACTGATCTGCAAGGAAAACAGAATGAAGCAATCATACTGCCTCCTCTGGCCCTAATAAGAAAACTCAAGCCATTCTCAACCCTTTCCTCAGCATACCTGACTTATATTCATACTTCTGTTCCCCGGGCTGGATGTTCTCAGCATTGTGAATTTTGTCTTCCTTTGAGTCCCAGGTCTCATCTGCTTCCTCAGGACGTGGGGGCACACCGCTGCCCTCAGACTCTGGGCCTGGATTGCTGCCTGCAGGAGGCTGATTTTCCACCTCTGGTACTGCCGGGTTCGCCTAGAACAACAGAACATCCAGTTTTGGTTGCAGAATGACCACTGCTCCATACCTCAAACTTGGCCCTCTCCCCTCCCATTTTCTGCTCCCTTACCTCCTTGAAGGCATCCAGAAGGTCTCCAACAGCCTCCTTCTTATTTAGCTCCTTAATTTTCCGTCTCCTCTTTGGCACAGATACTGCCACTAATTAAAAATAAATAAATAAAAGCATGGATCTTTGCCAATAATTTAAGGAGTACCCTTAATCCCTGGGAAATAGAAAGCAGCCAAAGAACAATATTTCCCCTTTGCATCACCCTTTTTAGGCTTAAAAGTCCTTAATCTAGTTCTTAGATTCCATTGCAGGGACCCAGAAACATGTCAAAAATGGGCGGTCATCAAGGAGGGCAAGGAACCATATCCCCTAGCCCGCCCTACCTCTACCGTCCAACCACACCTTACCTTGAGTGGCTGCTGCTGCCTCCAAATTCTGAGACAAGTTGGCTGGAATAGGGGTACTCTCTGGGGGGAGCAGTTCCTCTCCTCCTTTCTCACTCTCAGCTTCTCCTGCTTCTCCTGCTTCTCCTTCTTCCTCTTCCTCTTCTTCTTCCATTTCCTCCTCCTGAGCTGGGCAAGTAGCTGAAGGAGCCATAGCTGGAGTAGCAGAGGGGATGGTGGGGGGCGCCACTGATGCTGTCACCTCCTTGGCCTGCTCCTCTGGCTCACTGACTGGGCTTAAGTCCACAGCTGGTGGCGAGGGGGCTCCGTTGAGCAGTTCCTCAGGTTGGGCAGTTGGAGCAATGGGCACAGGGGATTCGGAGGGGCAAGCTGGGGGAGGAGCAAGCTCTGGGCTTGACTCCACCTCTGGTTCCAGATCTTCAGATGGGACCATGCCATTAGGCTCATGAATTTCCACTGTGTGAGATGCCAAAGGGGTGGGAGCCTGGAGAGGACTGGAAGAAAACTCAGATTCTGGAACCGGTTTGCTAAGTGTCACTTCTACTTCCAGTATGGGTTCGGCGAGAGGAGTGGGTTCTGGAGAGAGGCGATATGGCTCCCCAGTTTCACGGGAGATGGGGGTTGATTCTTCTACAGACATTTGTATAGTTGTCATAGTGTCCCCAGGAATAGAGAGGACTGCGAGATTAGGCTCAGACCCCGGTTCCAAGACTGGGGATGGTGATGGGGTCGGAGAAGGCGACGAAGGCTGGGATTCTGAAGGGCTATGCTCTGGGCCAGGCAGCCCTGGCCGGTCAGCAATGATTGCTCCCTGTGACCGGTCATCTGCACCATAGGAAGGAAGAATGAGCAACTAAAGGCAAGTGCTTAACTGCTGTTGTTCCTCCCCATCCTCCAGCCAAGGCATTCCCAACTTAATAACCCCGCATCATCTTCTCCCCACCTAAGCTATACTTCCACTTTCATCCAAAACCCAATTCACCCTCAAAATCCCACAACCTGAAATCTAAGTCATCATTCTCTGGTACCCAGTTCAAGTCACTCCACCACCTCAGCATTTAACTGTTAACATTCCCTTTCCCCATAAAAGCTCCGTCCCACCGGCTTACTTACCTGGCCGGACAATGACAGCAACCTGGGGCGTCTCCCCATTAGCTTGAGGCTCCAGACCGCCTCCCGTCTGCAGGACACAAAGGGTTACCAAGTTTGCACTGAAGAGTCCCACAACCCTTCTTTACTAGAGCCATTTCTACTTTAGCTCTGCCTAGAAATCCAGGAAAGCAGGGAAATAAATCCCTTAGTTGAAAGAAAAGATCCAGGGACTTGGGAGTCCAGGGCAGAACAGACATCCCAGCCAGGGTATCACTCGAAAAGCAGACAGTACCTGGGGAGGGGTGGGTGTGGAGGCAGTGCGGGCCCCAGACATGATCTCCTCCGTGATATCCTTTCCTCCTTGGTTTGGATCTCGAATTCGGATCTGGGGAAAGAAAGCTATAAGATGAGTGGGAAGCAGGAAGAGCCCACCTCTCCACCCTGCCCCAATCTTAAGACTCTGGGCCAACTCCCCACCCCCCAGCGGGAAGCAGGTAGGTAGGTGCCAGAAACCCCTTGAGTTCCACTTTCAGCCCATCTGGCTGCTCTCATAGTCCCTGCCCCAGCTCCCACCCTTAAGAGACCCTTGATCTCACAGAGCAGCCCTGTACATCACAATGCCCCTCCCTCCCTCATCCCTACCCCACTAGCAGTCCCCAAGTCAGTGGCTGCACACCCTGGGGCCCAGGACCCCCATCTAGAACCCAATCGGCTCACTTGTGGCTAGTGTGCCTGATCTCTGGGGGCAGGGCCCAGATCCAGTAGGTGGAGCCAGGGTGACTCAGCGGCTTCCCCAGCTCTGGCACCCTATTCTGGGCACCACGCCCAGGGCTTGAGGACTGAGCAGAGGCGGAGGCCTTGAGAGCTTCCAGGACTGGGGGGGCAGGGGGGAATGGGGGCTGGGGCCACAGAAAACAAACCATTTCCAAGGCAAGCCACCAGAAACCCAAAACCAAGCATAGTTCTTCCAACCCCCCAGCACCCAGGTCTCGCAGGAACTTCCTCGCTAGCCACTTCAGTCTTCCCATGACCTGCTTCTATGCTGAAATCTTAGCATCTTACAAAGAACCTGAGCCCTCCACAGACCCCATTCTCTGCCCACTCTCAGCTCCTTCCTCCTCAAGTCACTGCTCTTTCCGGCACAATGTCCCAGCAGCACCTGACCTTGATTCTCCCCTTCCCAGATGTCCCGGAGCCCCTCACTGCTACTCACCGTCTTACGCTCCCTCTTGGGAGCAATCTGGGGTGGCTGGTTCATCAAAACTGGGGCGGGGGCCACGCCAGTGGGAAACTGCTGCACCCCTTGGGCTGGATAGTAGGCGCCAGCTTGGGGGAGGGGGGACGGAGAAGAATGGTGGTAGCGTCAGGGCCCAACCATATACTAATGCCTGCCTGACACCTCCCACCCCAAAACCTCTCACCACCCACAGCCGGCCCCTTGCCCTGCCCTGCCCTCCTCCCCCAGGGAATTAGGTGTCTGTCAAAGCTGGGGAACCAGTCTGAACTGCGTTTACAAGAATTCCTAACACACACACACACACACCCCTCGTAGGCAGGCACTCTTTCCCTACCACACACCAGTGACCAGGAGGACTTATGTCTGTCCTTCCACCGTACAAGTTACTCTCGTGTGTGTACCCCACCCGCTATCAACATGTACACACATACTCTGAACCTGAAACAGAACCAGGTCTTTGGCTGGTAATGAGAGAAAGAGATCTGCCAACCCTGTTCCATTTAACTTGAGTCTAGTTCCTGTCTCCAGCCCTTTACAAAGGGGCAAAGAAACAAAGTAACATTATGAACTAGGCTCAAGATGAAGAAAAATTAATTCCTTAAAGCAAACTATCTCCAAAGTGGGTGAGTTCTTTTTTCCCCTTAATTTCTTTTTTTTTTTTTTTTTTGAGATGGAGTCTCACTCTATTGCCCAGGCTGGAATACAGTGGCACAATCTTGGTTCACTGCAATCTCCACATCCCGGGTTCAAGCGATCCTCCTGCCTCAGCCTCCCGAATAGCTGGGATTACAAGAGTGCATCACCAGGCCTAATTTTTGTATTTTTAGTTGAGACAGGGCCAGGCGTGGTGGCTCACGCCTATAATCTCAGCACTTTGGGAGGCTGAGGCAGGTGGATCACTTGAGGCCAGGAGTTCGAGACCAGCCTGGTCAACATGATGAAACACCATCTCTACTAAAAACACAAAAATTAGCTGGGTGTGGTGGCACACGCCTGTAATCCCAGCTACTCGGGAGGCTGAGGCAGGAGAATCACTTAAACCCGAGAGGCGGAGGCTGCAGAGAGCCAAGACTGTGCGACTACATTTCAGCCTGGGTGACAGAGCGAGACTCCGTCTCAAAAAGAAAATTAAAATAATAACAATAAAATTTAGTAGAGACGGAGCTTCACTATGTTGGCCAGGCTGGTCTCGAACACCTGACCTCAAGTGATCCGCCTGTCTTGGCCTCCCAAAGTGCTGGGACTACAGGCGTGAGCCACCGTGCTCAGCCCCCCTCAAATTTTAAAATAGAGACAGGGT
Source organism: Pan paniscus (assembly GCF_029289425.2). Taxonomy (NCBI): domain Eukaryota; kingdom Metazoa; phylum Chordata; class Mammalia; order Primates; family Hominidae; genus Pan; species Pan paniscus. The sequence continues at coordinate 182,191,796 of NC_085926.1, read as the reverse complement.
CTCACTAAGTTTCCCAGGCTGGTCTCAAACTCCTGGCCTTAAGCAGTCCTCCTGACTCCCAAAGTGCTGGGATTACAAGCAAGATCCGGGCACATTCTTTAATTTCATCCCTAAATTCCACTTGTTTTTGACAAGCACAAGTGTATTTGTTTAAATTTTGCATACATATAAACAAAAACATACGTGTATGAGAGATTCATACTCAAAACTTTTCCTGATAGGTGATCAAAAAACTTGGAAGCCACTGCCATAAAGAACAGACTAATCCTTCCCTAGAACATAAATAAAAAATAGCTACAAAAACCTCCCAAATTTGCATTACATGGGCTCCCAACCATGGAAGAAGTGTCACAGGGAAAGCCTACTAATAGGCTCTCAGGCTGGTGCCTGATCCTACATTCCCTGATGTGGGAAAGACTCTAACTCTCCTGGCAATAAAATCAAATTTTCTCCCCACAATCAACACCAGTTAAATATTAAGCACCAATCCCTACCACCTATTAACCTTATCATTTTTAGACCAGAAGCCAAGCCTGGGAAGGGTCTGCTGCTTTAGAAATCAGCAGATGAGTTTAGATGCTCCCTTGGGCTTGTTCTCACCTCTGACTCCCTCCCCTGCTTACCGTAGGTCCCAAATTCTGTAGGGCTTGCACCTGGATAGAAGCCTGGGGCTCCTGGCTGCACAGGGTACTGCTGTGTCGGGACAACGTATGTGGAACGCCCCTGGTGGGGAAGGGGGAGAAGGAGAGAAGGAGTTGAGGGAGCTATGAGTTCCATATCAGACTCCAAAAAGAACGTAGGTCAAGACAAGCCAAGCCAACTCTGGGCAATGACCAGAAGGAAGTCCCACCTCTGGAAAAGCAATGGAACTGGAGGGTCAGGGTGAGGTAAGTGAGAGGTATAGGGGTCTGTGGCTTCTAGGCTCCAAGCCCCCAGCCTCACCTGTCCAGGGATGTAGTAGGCCCCCTGGGAGGCTGGGTAGGAGATCTGGGAAGGGATCATCATTACTTGGGATCCAGCAGGGTAGACATGGGCAGCTGGGCCAGGGCGGGCAGGGGCTGCACTCTGCACTCGGGAGGCTGCACTGCTCGGGGGCTGGGCCCGGCTAGGGTAGAAGTGCTGTCAGGAGGGAGGAAAGCAGTTGGCATTGTAAAGAGAAGGAAGTGGACAAAAAATAGCCACTCCACAATGTCTCTATAGCCTGGAAAGAAGTACTGTGGGCTTCAGAACATGGCGACCAATCCTTCCAAGACCACTTGACCAAATGGCTAAGCGGCTTCTTGTACACACACACGCCCTCCAAACCTCCAAATTCAGATGTACACTTTGCATCCTGCAGAGATTTACTCTCTCACTGCCATGCATACACACGTCACCTCTACCAAACTACCCCTCTGCAGAGGCTTCCTAACACCGAGATGCATCATGCCTAAGTAAGGCCCTTTCGGGCAACATATCCCCAGCATGCACTGCTCCACCAGCATGTAATGAGGAGCTAACCATAACATGCAACAGCATCCCAGTCCCCAGATGCGCGTTCTTCAAGATGTAGCCCCTAACATGCATCACTCGGCCTCCAACTGAGAACCTGGACACCAAACAAGTCACTACCCTGAAGATCCCCATTCCCTGTGTCTAGCCCCTGACTAGGGTGGAGGGTAAGGATGAGACCAGAAGACTGTCCAGGGTTGGGAAAGGGGTATTACCTGCAGAGACCTGAATCCTCCCTGAGAGCACATGGGGATAGGAAAGAAGAGAATTACCCCCAAGGTGATGGCGGGGGGAGGGAATGAAGGCAATAGGACAGGACAAGAATCCTCCCACTTAGTAAGGAAGAAGTTGGGGAACAGAGAAACGCAAGGACCAGCTGGAGTGTTTACCTCACCACAGTCCAAAGAGAAAGCAGAGAGAGCAATAGAGCAATGGCAGCCTCCGGTAAAAGGAGCAAATAGGAAAGCAAGAGTTGGCAGCAGGGCCCAAAGCACTGCCCCCAATTCTCAGAGGCACTAGGATCCCAGTAATGCCACCCTCATTGACAACATACTATCCAAGGGACCAGCCACCGTGAGTAATCAACAGGGCAAGGCGCAGAGCCGCATGAAAGAACACAGAGGATTAAGGCCAGGTATGGGGCCTCCAGTTTCCATCCTAGACCTAAACTGGCCAAAGCTTTCCACTGCTCCCACCCAGGTCCCCTACTCCCCTCCCCACAGCCCCTCACCTGGCGGGGCTGAGAAGGCGTGTTCATTTGTGTCGCTTGTGGCGTACTGAACACCACCGGCGCTGTCTGCCCCGGGGGAAACGCTGGCTGAAGAGGGGAGACCAGAGTTCAGCAAGAGGGGAAGCCCAGGTAGGGCAGAAACCCAAGCTGGTGAAATAAGGGGAGCAGATCTGCGGCAAGAGCCTTAACAATCCACATACCCCCTCCCCGTGACAGCCCCCGGGGACAGCCCAGGGGCCCTGTCTCAATTTGGCAGCAGGCGGCTGCACTTTGCCCTGACACAGATGGGGGTAGGAAGATCCAGAGGCTGGAACCTGTTCCTGCCCGACTGCCTGGCCTCCCCCACCCCCACCCCTGCTAATTCCTCCCTAATTACCTGTGGGAGTCCGGGGGATGGGGCGGGTGGGGGGCCTGTGGACTGTGGAGCTTTGTTCATTTCATTTGGTGCCACATCAGGGTCCCCCCAGCACCTGTTGGGAAAGAGTGGCGCTCAGGAAGAGGAAGGGACCCAAGCTTAAGGCAAATGGGGCGGTGAAAGGGTTGATGCAAGGGCTGGGTCCCATACGGAGTCCCAGAGATGCCAAGAGGGTGAAGCAGAAAAGATACAGCCTGTCCCCACCAACATGCTGTCAAACCCGCATCACTTCCAACCAACCCCTGACCTACTGAAACAGTCCCCTCACTCACCCCCTCGATTAAGAACAAGTCCACGGTGCGGCCTACAGGTTCTGGGCATCCGAGGGCCTGGGGTTGGGAGGTGAGGGTATCAACCTGGCTCCGCGGGGCCCAAGACCAACCAGACCGGAAATTCCAGGTCTCGCTGGCACCAGGCTCCCGGATCACGAACGGAGCTAGCTGCTTCGGCCGTGGTGTCCCCACCCCCCACCCGGGGACACCGGGTTCGGGCCTGGCCCAGGGGCACACAGGATACGCCTGCCGCCGGGGAACCCGCACTGGGCCAGAAGCTAGGCCTGCCGCCGCCCAGGAGTGTAGGCCAGGAAGGGCGGGAGTCAGGCCCTAAAAGGCCAGGCGGGCGGCGGCCGTCGAGGAGCCGGTTTCAGGCAAGTGAGGGTCGGCCCGGAGGGCGGGCGGGGCCGGGGGCTCCTCCCTGCCCGCCGCCACCGCCTCCCTCCCCTGCGCCCTCCCTGCGCAGCGCGGGCCAGTGCCAAAGAACAACGTGTCACTTCCCGGCGGCCTGGCCGCGAAGGGGGGAGGGGGCGGCGGGCCGGGAGCCGTGGTGCCTGCGCCCGTGGGCTGCCGGGCCTCCTCGGGTCAGGCCGAGGTGGCATTTCGCGGCGACGAACCCGGCGCCCTACCAGCCCGCGGGGCCCGCATAGTCTGGCCCTGCGCTCCCCACCCCCACCCAGCAGCCAGGCCCGGCCGGGCCAGGCACACGTGGGCCGGGGATCGGGACCCTGGCGGGCCGGAGCCCTGGGTCGGGCCGCGGGGCCAGGGCGCCGGGGCGGCGGCGCAGGGTGGCCGGTCCCGGCCCGGATGGCGGCGGATGCGGGGGGAGGGGGTGGGGGGGCCGGGTCGGGCCCGGACATGGCGGCTTTACCTTCAGTCTCCTTCAGTCCGCGCGGCCGAGCCCCACGCAGCCGCACAGACGTAGTCCACAACCATTTCCGGCTCCCCGCACAGATCCCGCTCGGCGGCCACCGCTTCTCCGCAGGCGCAGCCGGCGCCCCCACGTGACCGGCGCAGGGGGCGGAGCCGCGCCGGGCGATCTGCGCCGCCGAGCACATGGGATTTGCCCCGCCCCGTCACGTGACAGCCACAGCCCGCCCCCGTGTCCCCTCCCGAACTTTGAAACTCCCAGACCGATTCCCCTCTGTGTTTCTCTCTGTTCCGCGATTCTTTAGTTCATTCATACTTTAAGCAACCATTTATTGAGTGCATGGTAAGTACAAGGCGAAGTGCTGGTTGAGGGCTGAGAAACTGAAATCAAAGTCTCGGCAAAAAAAAAAAAAAAAAAAAAAAAAAAGCGGGGCGCGGTGGCTCACACCTTAATCCCAGTACTTTGGGAGGCCGAGGTGGGCGGATCACGAGGTCAAGAGATCGAGACCATCCTGGCCAACATGGTGAAACCCCGTCTTTACTAAAAATACAAAAATTAGCCGGGCGTGGTGGCGCACCCGTAGACCCAGCTACTTGGGAGGCTGAGGCAGAATTGTTTGAGCCCGGGAGGCAGAGGTTGCAGTGAGCGGAGATTGTGCCACTGCACTCTAGCCTAGCCTGGCGACAGGGCGAGACAACATCTCAAAAAAAAAAAAAAAAGAAAGAAAGAAATTAAAGACTCCATCCTGCCTAAGTAAATCGTGATACAATACGAATTATGCAGGCTTTGAAAATAATTTAGATTAGGTCATTGAAAGACCAATAACAAAGGAAATTAAAAGGATAGAAACATTCTAATTAGGCAAGTAGTATGAGATTTGTAGTTTAAAAAGATCATGGGCCGGGCGCAGTGGCTCACGCCTGTAATCCCAGCACTTTGGGAGGCCGAGGCGGGCGGATCACGGGGTCAGGAGATCTAGACCATCTTGGCCAACATGGTGAAACCCCGTCTCTACTAAAATACAAAAAATTAGCTGGGCCTGGTGGCGCACGCCTGTAGTCCTAGCTACTCGGTAGGCAGAGGCAGAGAATTGCTCGAACCCGGGAGGCGGAGGTTGCAGTGAGCCGAAATTACGCCACTGCACTCTAGCCTGGCGACAGGGTGAGACTCCATCTCAAAAAAAAAAAAAAAGAAAGAAAGAAAAAAAAGAAATTAAAGACTCAGTCCTGCCTAAGTAAATCGTGATACAACACGAATTATGCAGGCTTTGAAAAGAATTTAGATTAGGTACCTGAAAGGCCTATAACAAAGGAAATTAAAAGGATAGAAACATTGTAACTAGGCAAGTAGTATGAGATTTGTCGTTTAAAAAGTTAGAAACATTCTAACTAGGCAAGTAGTATGAGATTTGTCGTTTAAAAGGATCATGGGCCGGGCGCGGTGGTTCACGCCTGTAATCCCAGCACTTTGGAAGGCCGAGGCAGGCGGATCACGGGGTCAGGGCGGATCACGGGGTCACCATCCTGGCCAACATGGTGAAACCCCCATCTCTACTAAAATACAAAAAATTAGACGGGTCTGGTGGCGTGCGCCTGTAGTCCCAGCCACTCAGGAGGCAGAGGCAGAAAACTGCTTGAACCCGGGAGGCAGAGGTTGCAGTGAGCCGAGATTGCGCCACTGCACTCTAGCCTGGATGACAGTGAGACTCTGTCTCAAAAAATAAAAATAAAAATAAAAAATAAAGGCAGGCACGGTGGCTCACGCCTGTAATTCCAGCACTTTGGGAGGCCAAGACAGGCAGATCACCTGAAGTCAGGAGTTCGAGACCACCCTGGCCAACATGGTGAAACCTCATCTCTACTATAAGTAGAAAAATCAGCCAGATGTGGTGGCAAGCACCTGTAGTCCCAGCTAGTGGAGAGGCTAAGGCAGGAGAATCGCTTGAACCTGGGAGTTGGAGGCTGCAGTGACCTGAGATCACAACTGCATTCCAGCCTGAGCAACAGAGTGAGACTCTATTTCAAATAAATAAATAAATAAATGACATAAAATATAAAAAGAGCAGACACTCCCACAGAGGGGCAAAAGCGTAAGGATGGAAGAATAAGGACAGAAGAGAAGTTATCTTAAAACTGACAGCCGGTCGGGGGCGGTGGCTCACGCCTGTAATCCCAGTATTTTGGGAGGCTGAGGCAGGCGGATCACCTGAGATCGGGAGTTTGAGACCAGCCTGACCAACATGGAGAAACCCCGTCTCTACTAAAAATATACAAAAATTAGCCAGGCATGGTTGCGCATGCCTATAATCGCAGCTACTCAGGAGGCTGAGGCAGGAGAACTGCTTGAACCCGGGAGGTGGAGCTTGCGGTGAGCTGAGATCCTGCCATTGCACTCCAGCCTGGGCAACATGAGCGAAACTCCGTCTTAAAAAAAAAAAAAAAAAAAAAGCTGACAGAGGCCAGAAGGGACCATCATCTACAGCCAAATCCACAGGTCAGATTGCTTGAGTTTTCATCCAAACTCTGATACTTATTACCTGGCCAGAATTTGTTAACTTTCCCTACTCAATCAAGTCCCCCAAATATATTGTTGCTTACGTAATAGATAGTGCCTAACCTGAAAATCTGGGATTCATCCTATATTCCTTCTCCATCCACACACTACATCTAATCAGACACCAGGTCTTACTGGTATTTGGATCAAAATCAAGTCCTATTGATCTTATCTTTTAAAAAATAACTATTCTACCCTTCCCTATGTCCCCATTTCAACTGCCTTAGTTCAAGCATTCATTTTCCTTGCCTGCTCTCCTGTCCTCCAGGGTTAGCTTTCTCACCCAGATAGCTGACCATGTCACTTTTCTGCTCTCATTCAGTGGGCCCCATTGAAAGATACTGTCAAATTCTTAGCACAACAAAGCTCTTGTAAACCTAGTCTGAGCCTGAATTTGCAGCTGTATCTCCTACCACCCTTTTCCCTGGCCCCTATACATTTAGCCAAACCAAATTATCTGTAAGTTTCTGAAAACAGCTTTTCCTCCTTCTTGCCTTTGCTACTCCCTTAGCTATATTCTGCCCTCTTTTCCTCTGTACAAACTTATCTTCCTCTAAGGATATAAGCTTCCTCAAAGTCCCCCCTGATTGCCCCAGGCACTTAGGCCCCATCTCAGTGATACCAGGGTACCTTGTTCACACCCTGGTAAGTATCGATCACAGTTGTTTTCATCATTTCATTAAACTTTTTGAGCATAGGGTTTTTTTTCTGTATTTGCATCCCCATAAATTAGACGAATGTCTGATGCAGAGTAAGGCTCCACTGCTATTCACTGATGAATGAAGAACTAAAGGTGAAAGGTTAAAAGCCACTATGAAACTGTCTTATTCTAAAGCACAATCACCTAAATCACAATTTGGGAGAGAATCATTCTTTTTAGTTTACAAATCACTTTTTATTCTAACATCACCACCACTGGAAATCAGGTAAGGCAACTACTATATCCACATTATATAATAACAGAGGCTTATCACATCACACATGCTAACTTGAAGATTATGGCAGGAACCATAAAGGGGCTCAACAGGGATTCCTTAATCCTGTTTCAACCTTTTTATACAGGCTGCCAAGATGACTCAATCCAAAATTGCTAATGTCTCATGCCTGTAATCCCAGCTACCTGAGAGGCTGATGTGGGAGAATCACTTAAGCCTAGAAGTTCAAGGCTGCAGTGAGCCATGATCATGCCACTGCACTCCAGCCTGGGCCACAAAGTGAGACTTTGTCTCTAAAAAAATTTAGTAATAAAATAACTGGGCCAGGTGCGGTGGCTTACACCTGTAATCCCAGCACTTTGGGAGGCCGAGGCAGGTGGATCACAAGGTCAGATCAAGACCATCCTGGCCAACATGGTGAAACCCCATCTCTACTAAAAATACAAAAATTAGCAGAGCATGGTGGCGCATGCCTGTAGCCCCAGCTACTCAGGAGGCTGAGGCAGACAGTCTCTTGAACCCCAGACGCAGAGTGAGCCGAGATCACACCACTGCACTCCAGCCTGGGCGACAGAGCAAGACTCTGTCTCAAAATAAATAAATAAATAAATGGCCAGGCACACTGACTCATGCCTGTGATCCCAGCACTTTGGGAGCTGAGGTGGAAGGATCCCTTGAGGCCAAGAGATTGAGACCAGCGTGGGCAACAGAGCAAAACCCCCACCTCTACAAAAATAAAAGTAGGCCAGCTGTGGTGGCTCATGCCTATAGTCCTAGTTACTACTTGGGAGGCTGAGTCAGGAGGATCACTTGAGTCCAGGAGTTTGAGGCTACAGTGAGCTATGACTGTGCCACTGCACTCCAGACTGAGTGATAAGAGTGAGACCATTTCAAAAAAAAAAAAAGCCAGAAGTGGTGGTACACACCTGTAGCCCTACCTTACCTGCTTGGGAGGCTGAGGGTCAAGCCTTCTTGAATCCACTTTCTACAAGGACATCCTAGAAGTAGATGTTAACATAATCAAATTCCTCATAGCAGCCTCCCAAGAGGGACAGATGGTTGCGGGAGGTAAAGATGTCTCTTTCATTCAGTAGCACGTAAGTCAAGTTAGAAAAGTATGAGGCTGCCCACTCTTGGGCATCCTTAGCCCAAGGTCAGAAGACGATAGGCTTTAAGAGGGTGTATTGGTGGTGGAGGGTGAGTGTGGGGGGTTATTTACAGGATCCACAAGCCCCCTGAAGTTATTTGGAAGAGTTTGTGTAAAAATTTGTGTATTTGCGTCTCCTAGGAAGAATATCCATTGACTAGGCACGGTGGCTCACACCTGTAATCCCAGCACTTTGGGAGGCCGAGGCAGGTGGATTATCTGAGGTCAGGAGTTCAAGACCATCCTGGCCAACATGGTGAAACCCCATCTATTAAAAATACAAAAATTTGCCGGGTGCGGTGGCTCACGCCTATAATCCCAGCACTTTGGGAGGTTGAGGCAGGCGGATCACAAAGTCAGGAGATCGAGACCATCCTGGCTAACATGGTGAAACCCCGTCTCTACTAAAAATATGAAAAATTAGCCAGGCGTGGTGGCAGGTGCCTGTAATCCCAGCTACTTGGGAGGCTGAGGTAGGAGAATGGCGTGAACCCGGGAGGTGGAGCTTGCAGTGAGCCAAGATCGCGCCACTGCACTCCAGCCTGGATGACACAGCGAGACTCCATCTCAAAAAAACAAAAACAAAAAACAAAAATTAGCTGGGCGTGGTGGCAGGCACCTGTAGTCCCAGCTACTTGGGAGGCTGAGGCAGGAGAATGGCGTGAACCCGGAAGGCAGGCATTGCAGTGAGCCGAGACTGCCTCACTGCACTCCAGCCTGGGGGACACAGCGAGACTCTGTCTCAAACAAAACAAAACAAAACAAAAAGAAGATCCATTACATTTATTGGCTTCTCAAGGGTTCTAAGAAAATGCAAAGAGAAGATGATTAGAAAGGAGGGGCTTAGTTTTTTCCACCCAGGGGAGGGAAGGGGCTCAGTTCTTTCCATCCAGGGCAGTGCTGCTAACCTAAACTCAGAGTTGCTCCTAACAATGCCCTCTCACTTCCACTCCTTACTCTAGTTTAGACTCCAGCCATGACACCCCAGAAAACAGACAGAGAGAGACCTTGGGGATAAAGGTCTTTATTGAACAACCTTATCTCACTCAGTAACAAAAGAGCAGGAGGCGACAATTCCCCCAGAAGTCTGCAGCCGTGTCCACCCTTGGCAGCAGGATGCATGGCCCGCTGATAACATCAGCTGCAGTTCAGAGCCCCTGGTGGTCACTTAGAGATCATAATTGGGGTTCTTCCGAAGGATAACAAAACCTTCCAGAATGGGGGTAACAGGAAGAAACTCCTCAGTGGCCAATTCTGCCCGTTCCCCGTGGGCCAACAATACTGGGGTTGTATGCGTCTGGAACCCTGTGATAGTCTTCGGCTTGCCAGCCTGGCCCACCACATCCACTGCCTGTAGGGTAAGAAAATTGAAAAGAGAGATGGAAAAGTAGCGACAAGCCACCGCCCACGCCAGTTTCAGCAAAGCAAGTATATGTACATTCTCCAGTTTGAGAATACAGCCTGAGCCCTCCCCTCTACTCAGCCTCTCACCTGGCCCACACGGACAGACACTGGCAATGGCCGCAGCTCCTCATCAAACGTAACCAGCATTCGGGGCTGCATGGCAGCCACCAGCCCATACAATACATAGTGTGATTTGCCTAGAATAACTGAGGGAAGCAGACAGGACAAAAAGTTAAGAGACAAAAAGACAGGCCTGGCCAGAAACATTGAGAGCCCACCTCAGCGCTGACCCTTTAACCCGTCAGTCATACGACTGAATCCACACTCCTCCCCTCATACACCCTACTATGAACCAGAGATGCCCCCACCTCACTTTGCTTACAGCCCTTAGACTTGAAAATCGCATTTCCTCAGTGACTTAGGAGCAGTCGCTGGGCACATCACCCTCAAATCTCTTTGGGCCAGATCAAAAGTGTGGGTGATGAAAGTCTCATGTCACAGGCCCAAAGCCTGTCTCAGGAACCTAGAGCGATACAGAGCTAAACTGGGGTCTTGAACCTAAATTATCAAAGTGGCCCTGGAAAGGGTGGAGTCAGAGCCCTGCATGCTATGATATAAAATTTCTGACAGGAACTCACTGTTTCGAACATCCAGGAAAGAGACAAGCACAGTGAGCAGTCCAGCCACGGCCACTTGACTCATAAGCTGCCGGTCGCTGTGGTAGGGGCAGAGGGTAAGGGTACCCTTCCCTAAATGTGTCAGGCCCTGAAAAATACAGAGGGAAGTAGAGGTGAGGAGTTACCACTGAGGAGACATCGCCTAACCCAGCCAAACAGAAATCTCCCACTTGGTCACATCTTTCCTCCTGGGCCAACACTCCATGTTCCTCCTTCCATCACCACAGATACTTCCCCGGCACGCTCTGTGGAGGAGTTCTATTCTTTACCTGTGCCAAGCGCACCATGAAGAGGTTGTTTGGGTCCTTGGCATGATATTGAGCTAACTGGCGCAGCATTGCAGCCAGACGGGCATTATTGGTACCTGGAAATGTTAAGCATTACAGAAGTGAAAAAAGGGGCTTCAAATCTTCCCCCAATCTGTTTATGATCTTCTTCTGCCGGATACTCACCACTGCCCACCATGCCCATGGCAAAAATGGAGTTATAGGAAACTTCTGGATCAGCATCATGAGAGAATTTGCTTAGGGTATCCAGGATGTTGAGTCGTGGATTTGAAACAGAGATGAGGGCCAGTGCTAAAGGTACAGCCCTCCGGAGTGTAGGCTCCCCATATCTCAGCTGATGATCCAAGAAAATACAACAGTAAGGCGGAATGCAGTAAAAACAAGTTCCATTACAGGAGTGGACTGATGGGTAAAAGGGGGCCTTAACTTCTGTAGAAAAGGCACAGCAGGCTGGGCATGGTGGCTCACGCCTGTAATCCCAGCACTTTGGGAGGCCGAGGCAGGTGGATCATGAGGTCAAGAGATAGAGACCATCCTGGCCAACATGGTAAAACCCTGTCTCTACTAAAAATACAAAAATTAGCTGGGCATGGTGGCATGTGCCTGTAGTCCCAGCTACTTGTGAGGCTGAGGCAGGAGAATCACCTGAACCCGGGAGGCAGAGGTTGCAGTGGGCCAAGACCGTGCCATTGCACTCTAGAGCAAAACTCCGCTTCAAAAAAGAAAAGAAAAAAGAAAGAAAAGGCACAGCAAAAAGACCAGCTCTCCACCAAGAAAACCCATCAGAAAAATCTTCCCTGGGGAACCCCAGGCCATCAAAACCAGTATATTCCAATATTCTTCATGCTATACTCACCAAGTGGCCAAAGGTTCGTAATGCCATCTCTGCACCAATCTCCTCCCCCATAGCAATAAGGGCAATCCCCAGAACAGCCACTCCCTGCAATTGAAGAGAGAGCAGAATCCATTAAGCTCAAGGAATAAAAAACAGTCACCCTTGACTCAAGTCCCATCTGAAAATAAAAAGCCATCCTGTGGGGAACACCTTTACCCCTTACATACAGAACCCAGTCACACGCTATTTCAATACATGGCAATACCCAGAGAGGCCCTAAAGCAAAAACCAAACCCAGCTTCCCCTATATGCTTATCTCTTCTCACAGCCTCTCTGCAAGTGCCCAGCTGCCCATATAACCTGATGTGCTCCCATGTCAGCAGGGGCTTCCTTCTTGTCCTTGTCCTTCTTTTCCTTCTTGTCTTTGTCTTCCTCCTTCTCTTTGGAGTCAAAGTGTTCGCTACAAATGTGGAGCAGCTGCTGCACCTTCAGCACATTCCCAGAGCCTGCGTCAGGGTGGTGAGGGAGAATGGACAGAAATGAGAAGTTACCAAGGAAAAGCTTTGGAAAACAGGAGAAGTCTAAAGAATCTAGAGCAGATCAGAATGAAGGAGAAAGGAGAAACAACCTGAAAATAAGGACCAAGAAAGAAGTGAGGAGTCACTGGGGAAGCACAAGACAGACTCATAAAGACACAGACCTGCATATGCACACACATCCACCAGTGTGTTGGCAAAACTGCGGAATGGCTCTGACACAACCTCCAGTGCAGCCAGGATTGCCTCGATGGCCTCACCCTTCCCTACAGGACAGATTCAAGGGGTCAGAGGATACTTGCCTCCATCCAGCACAGCCTGACACATAAACCCTCCCTGTTGTATCCAGTTACTGTCAGCTCTTTGCCCAAATAGAAACATCCCCTCACCCAGGTGGTTGAGACCCAGTCCAAGAGGAAGCCAACGAGCATAAGTATCCTTGAGCTCAGTCTCTGACTTCTCCATGATGGTCTGAAGGATAGTGGAAGTTACATCTCCATTGCAGGACCCTACTGCTATCATTCCACAGGCTAAAGCTGTCACACCTGCCACCTACAGGTAGGAAAATCAGTATTACACAGAGTAAGTTATTAAAATATTTATGTCTTGATTCAAGATAGCCTATTCCTACAGTCCACTGCAAGATATTCTCCCTAATAACATTAGTTCATAATATCAAAATAACAATAGTAGTCATTATTCATTGAGTATATACTATATGCCAGCCACTAGGCCAACTGTTTTACATACTATTGACATTTAACCCTTGTGACAGCCCCAAGGTCACAGATCCTGAGGTTATCCCCTGCACTGCTTTTTTTTTTTTTTTTTTTGAGACAGAGTCTCGCTCTATCGCTAGGCTGGAGTGCAGTGTCGCGATTTTGGCTCACCGCAACCTCCACCTCCTGGGTTCAAGCGATTCTCCTGCCTCAGCCTCCCAAGTAGCTGGGACTATAGGTGCGCGCCACCACGCCCAGCTAATTTTTGTATTTTTAATAGAGACGGGGTTTCACCATCTTGGCCAGGATGGTCTTGATCTCTTGACCTCATGATCCACCCACCTCGGCCTCCCAAAGTGCTGGGATTACAGGCATGAGTGCCTGGCTGTTATCCCCTTTTATGGATGAGAAAAATATGGCCTAAAGAGATTGAATTACTTGTTCAGGATCACACTGCTTATAAGCAGAGGTGGCAAGATTTGAACTCAAGTCTTTCTGACTCTAAATCTATGCCACTAGCCACCATGCTGTATTTATCCATTAATGACTCTGCACAAGTATGAACATTTAAGGCTGACCAATGACTACAATACTAAGGAGAATCATCAACCCCAGGCTGTGTTAAGTTACACTTCACTCTAGTCCAAGTAGTTTCTCAGAGATTCCAAGGGACAGAACTCAACATTAAAATGTTAACTTTTTTTTTCTTTTAAAGACAGGGTCTCACTCTGTAACCCAGACTGGAGTGCAGTGGCGCGATCTCAGCTCACTGCAACCTCCACCTCTGGGTTCAAGCAATTCTCCCACCTCAGCTTCCCTAGTAGCTGGGACTACAGGCGAGCACCACCACACCCGGCTAATTTTTCTGTTTATTTTTTGGTAGAAATGGGGTTTCACAATCTTGCCCAGGTTGGTCTCGAACTCCTGGGCTCAAGTGATCTGCCCACTGCAGCCTCCCAAAGTGTTGGGATTATAGGCACGAGCCACCGTGCCAGGCCTAAAATGTTAACTCTTTAGCCTTAAAACCACCAGAGGCTTAGAATCCCAGATCAAGGGGTTTCACTGAGGTGACGCCCCTCAATACACACCAACAGGCAGGTACATGTATGCACACATGCACACACTTACTTCTTTTTCATTATTTATCACAGAAAGTAGGACTCAAAGCACCTTCCCTACTTACTCTAAATGCTCAATAGCCTCTACTCACCTCCATGCTGGACTTTGAATCTCCCATCACAGGCAGCAGCAGTGTTAGGACATCTTCACGATTTGAGCCAGCATAAGCCAAGCCTAGCCTGCAAAAGCCATGGAAAGGCGGTCCCCAACACATACCCAAGGATGCAGCAAGAAAAGAACAAAAGGAGAATCGGTCATTCATTCACCATTTCAACAAACATTCACCAAGAGCCAGATACCCAATAGGCACAGTGGTAGCCCTTGGCAATATGGGTGAAAAGGGCCCAGTTCCTGTTCTCCAGAGTGTACAGGCTGAGCACTACCAGAAAGACAAGCGAGGAACCTTACCCAAAGATGGAACCAAGTCTCATGGTGTTGCTGTTGTGGAGAACATAGTCTGAGAGCAGTGCCAGAGCAGGGTCACACTCATTCCGGACCCCAGAGTTCACTATGCCACAGGCAAGAAGAGCTCCTGACTACAAAGAGCAAACAGATTCTTCACTCAGGATACTCTATCTTCCTCACCACAAAGGATGCAACATGGGCCTCACTGCAGCACCCTTATTAACTAGAGTTAAAAACTGGGCAGACCTCATCAGTGAAAGAAAGGCACTGCTAGGCACTAGAATATGGAACGGGGAAGTCCCCATGAGCAGGCTGTATGCAGACCAACCTTAATGTAGTCCTCAGAGGAGTACAGGTACTTGTCAATCTGGGTGAGGCCACCATCCACATCCCACAGCAGAATCATCCCAAGAGATGCAGCTGCACTCAACATTCCTATACCAGGGAAGAATCTATTAGTCTTAAAATGGCCCTATCCTGAGGATCCTGTTATTATAAAGAGCTCTCCAAAGAACTGCATGGTGGATCCCTTGTCAGATAACGTATGACTCCAAGAGGACAAAAGAAGTGATCAAAGCAAAACAAAAGACAAAGCAGGAACAGAATTATACCGTGGTCCTTGTTCTTGTAAAGCCATTTGTTGCCATCATCTGTTAGCAGCTTGTCTTGGCCAAAAGCTGCATTCACAAAGCCATTCACAAAAGAGGAGGCCAGGTTCATGCGGGCAGAGTCCACCTGAGAGCCACTGCCCCCAAACCCTGCAACAGGAGGGAGAGGAAAAGTAAGGAAAGAAGGTTTCAGGTAGGACAGGAAAGAAACACAGCATGGCAACTGGTCTCTGGTTCTGAGCTAGTCCCTTAGTATCCTCTACCTATACCCCCAAGCAGTGACCTGAAAAAGATTCATGAGGATTCTGAGCTCGATAGGATAAGCATGTTGGCCAAGCCATCACTCCCAATACAAGGGGCATACCTACAATCCCCCAAATCCCATACACAGAGAGGGCTACTCACTGTTGTTCTCTAGGTGGGTTTTGTAGATGTCATCAGGCACCTTGGGCTCCATGATGTCCAGCTGAAGAGAAGTCAGAGGGTCACAATTGCTTCCCTAGAACTCCCCCAGCTGTCCCTTCTGCTATCCCACTGAATGGCAATTCTAATCAAGGAGAGTCTAGTCAGAGGTAGAGTCAGGGAGGTGAAATGGCAGGTAGAATTATGACGAAAAGGCCTTGATGAAAAAAGGGCAGTCTCACCTCCCGAGCTAAGGCCAAGAAGTTGCTGTTGAGCTGTACATTGGACATGATCTCTGTCAGGTCCTCATACTCCTCGACATCTTCACTCAGCTCCAGGAACACCCCATGCCGGCCTAGCATGAATGCCATCTGTTTCTGTACTACCCTGTGGAGAGAGCCCGTACATCTGCTCATCACTGTCCACTAAGGGCACAGGAAAACCCCTCAAGCCCTAACCAGAAACTACAAGTCCCAGCTCTTTATGCGAGTGTCCTATTCATAAGCTTATCTCTTTGCCAGCTTCTTCCCTACATACACATCCTTGCAGGAGGTGAAGATGTCTTCTACCAACTCCATGTCATTGAGCATCAATGCCAATCTCAGAGCTTCAGGGAAGCGGCTAAACTTCCGGAACACACCCAGGGCACAACGCAGTAGGGCTGAGTTCTCAGGCTCAGGCACGTAATTCACACAACTACAAAAGTAAAAGTAACAAAGAATTCAGAAAGTCCCAGGCACTCATTTTCCCCATTGAATTCACTTACCCAAAATAAATAATAAATATCTACTATATACACCAGGCACTGTGCTAGATGTTAGAACTACTAAGAAGACACAAAGTCTCTGTCCTCAAGAAACTCACACACATCAAAAGATTAACTACAGCGTGATGCTATGCTTGAGCAAATGCTCTGGGAAAATAGAGGAGGCGCAATTGAGAGAGAGGTGCTGAGGAGGGCATGCCTGCCACCCTTCCCTACCATGTTCACTCACCTGGTGAGATAAAGGCAGACCTTTGCATATGCATTTTCATCAATGTCCTTCTCCAGCATGTCCACCTGCTCAATTTCCATAAGCAGGTCGCAAGCCTCATGCTCTGCATTGTGGGCCATGTTATAGGGGACGATTTCCTTCACCAGAGTGAGCAGAGGCTCCCGCTGGACCTTCTCTGCGTCATCCAGCTCCTGCCACTCCTTAGCCACTTCTCCTGCCAGATGCCTACAGATAGTCCCAGACGATTAAGAGAGCACAGCTTCAGGGGAAGCACTTCTCTGTGGGTCAAGGAATCCAGCGTCTGGGAAATTCAATACACTGATGCTCCAAGACAGATTGTACCCCACAAGAGAATTCTGAATTATCTCAGAGCCTCAGAGCCCCCTTCAGATTCCCAAGAAGAAAGATCTTACCTGACATACTCATGACCCCATGATGCCAATTCCTCCTGGGAGCCCACTAGCCGATACTTGAGGCACTCACGCTCCCCACTCATGGTCATGGCCAAAACGGAGATGATGTCAGCAGCAAAACGCTACAAAGAAAAGAGTTCTTTGAAGTCAAACCCAGCAGTCCAGCATAAAGGGAGCATGCATTGTGGAATCAAGATCATTGTCTCCAAAATTGAACTAACTACATACCAATCTCTGTACTAGAAATTTAACATGTTATTGAAGCTAAACCTCACAAAAACCAAGGTTGGTGTTGTTGCTATCTCCTTTTTTTTTTTTTGAGACTCAGTTTCGCTCTTGCTGCCCAGGCTGGAGTGCAATGGTGTGCTCTCGGTTCACTGCAACCTCTGCCTCCGGGGTTCAAGCGATTCTCCTGCCTCAGCTTCCTAAGTAGCTGGGATTACAGGCGCCCACCACCACACCCAGCTAATTTTTTTTTTTTTTTTTAATTTTTAGTAGAGACGGGGTTTCACCATGTTGGCCAGGCTGGTCTAAAACTCCTGACCTCAGGTGATCCACCCCTCGGCCTCCCAAAGTGCTAGGGTTACAGGTGTGAGCCACCACACCCAGCCACTATCTTCCTTTTAAACTCACACAGCTGAAGGGTGATAAACAAGGGATAAAGTGGAAAAAAATGGAGGCTCTTAATTTTACTTTAATTGCAATTATAAACTATTAAAAGGTTTTAAGCAGAAAAGACCCATAACCGAGAAAGATCACGATAGCTGCTACATGAGAGGCAGACTGTGTAGGAACAAAGCACAAAAGCAACAACATCAGTTAAGAGGTGCTGCAATAACCCATGCAAAAACTGAACATTTCCAGGATTAGGGTTGTACCAGCAGGCAGAGAAGTGACTGAATGTGGAACATATTTTAGAGATAAATGAATGTATATGGGATAGAAGAAAAGAGAAAAATCAAGGTTAAACATACGTTAAAAGTAGACCATGCTAATGAAACCCCAAAGTCCAATACACATGACAGAAACAGTGTCTTCTGAGAAGCTGACCTTCCTTTCAGCTCTTTTGCGGATATTTTGACTGTGATGAACTCTGCTCAAATAGATCACGGCTTAGGTCTATCAGGCTTCCTGTGACTCACAATGAGCCCCCCCATGATCTGGGTAAAAAGGAATTCCTAAACTAGGCCTCCACCAGGTTTGAAACAGTTTTACCTTATTCTCCCCAGGGGCCATGTTCTCATAGATTTCCTTCAGTTTGCCATAGTGTGGACGCAGAAATTTGAGAGGCTTGGGCACTGAAGTCATGGAAGTTGTAGAAGAACGAATCTGCCTTCGCAATTCCTCCAGCGCTGGTCGATACAGGGATGTGTCCTTCTCCTGATCAAGAGACGACAGGGCTCAGACAAAAAGGAGTCACACCCCTTCAAGTCATAATACAGAGATATTTAACTTAACAACTCCTCCAAGGAAATGCTGTGTCTTATTCATTCAGCTGTGATTCCTCAACTCCCTGCACCCTGCCTGGCACAAAAACAAATGACCCAAGTTAAGAGGTAAGAACTCTGCTTCTCCCACAAGAGAAAGCTGCAAAACTGTACAAATACCCTTTGTAACTCTCCTGCCTCCCAACATCATCATAACACTGACCCTAAAATACAGTCCACCGCACATAGCAGTTGCCTCAAAAAAGAATAAAACAAGTGGGAAAGATCCAAACATGCACCGAATCATGTTAACATCGTGACTCACCCCTAGTCGTTCCACGAGCATCTCCAGTTCATCCTGAAGCTGTTTATCCTCTTCAGACTGGAGGGTTGGGAGAAGCAGCTCATGAAGAGAAGGAATCCCAAAGACGTCCCCTCCCACTTACCCGGGGCAGGTGAAGAATAAGCCTGCCTCCTTAGGAGGGGCGAGGTGGACAAGGAAACCGAGTGGGAATGGGAAGCCCTGGTGAGAAATCAGCCTGGGTTCTGAATCAGGCTCTACTTGAATGCCACTCTAGGAAACGGAGGTGACAATGACCTGCCCGAGTCCACCTCACGCGGCGGTGGTGAGGGTTGGTGGGGACGGCGGAGGTGACAGCGCGGAACGGAGAATGAGGAGCAGAGAGGCAAGGTGCCGGGAGTCCCGAGGGTCGCCCCAATCGCCCTCTCCCTGGCGCGGTGGGGTAGTTGGGTGTCGGGCCTGAGGCCTGCGGAGCCGCCGTGACTCAGCCCCGCGGCCTCCTTCGCCGACTCTCGGGGTCGCGCCTCACCAGCTCCTGTTCTTTGTCCTTGTCCCCGGCATCCCGCCGCTCCTTGCCGCTCGGCTTCTCGTCCGTGCCGCCGGGGGCCGCCGCTGGAGACTGCTGGGGCTGCACCGGCGCCTTGTCCCGGCCTCCCTCCTCCATCTCCGCCGCCACTGCCGGCCCGCTGCGCGCGCACCCGCTCGCACCGCCCTTTTTCCCAGACCGCCTCGCGCGCGTCGGTCGCGGCGCCCCTCCTCCTCCAGAGCCCGCCTGCGACCGGAAACGCCGGGGCGAGCCGGGGCGCTCGGCGACCCACCCACCCCCACGGCCTGAGAGCCCCGCCCTCGGACCCCGCCCTCGGAGGCAGGCGGAGACTACAATTCCCAGCCTCCCCCGCGCCATAGGCGCCCCTGGCCCCCGACCTCTTCGGAGTTTCCTGAAACCCGCGGGACTTGGCCGTGTGGGGTTTGGGTGCGCTCACTGCTGTAGATGGGCGGTCTGCGACCGGAGTTACCGAGTTTTCCTCGGCCACAGGTTTTTCTCATAACGGTGTAAATAGAACCCACAGTGACACTCCAGTTGACTGCGTGGCGCGACAGACAAACTAGATTTCTTGAAGTCCGGGACGCTTGATTGCCGCCTGTATAAAGTCTGTGTAACTGTGTCTAGCCCCACACCGCTGTGGAATATTAACCTCATTTGGTTTTGTTGTTGTTGTTGCTTTTGAGAAGGAGGCTCGCTCTCTCGCCCAGGCTGGAGTGCAGTGGCGCGATCTCGGCTCACTGCAACCTCCGCCAACCAGGTTCAAGTGATTCTCGTGCCTCAACCTCCCGAGTAGCTGGGATTACAGGCACCCGCCACCACGCCCAGCTAATTTTTGTATTTTTTAGCAGAGACGGGGGGGGTTTCACTATGTTGGCCAGGCTGGTCTCGAACTCCTGACCTCAAGTGATCTGCCCGCCTCAGCCTCCCAAAGAGCTGTAATTACAGGTGTGAACCACCGCGCCCGGCCTATTAACCTCATTTGATATTCCTCCCCAGTTGAAAGAGAGTACTCTGCTATTCCCGTGGCTACCATTTTAAATACTTTGGGGAGCCAGGTGGAGTTGACATCGATCAATAAAGCCCTGTGCTCCCCGCCAAGTTCTGGAGCTAAAAGCAGAACAAGACAAGGTCTTCGTCCTCTATCTTCTCGTCTTTCCCTGTGAAGCCTTAGAGGCGTGTGACTGACGCGCTTATGTCAGGACCGCTTTCGAGTGATTCCATGCACTTCTTACAATCTTTTGAGATTGGTAGGGTTAGGTCCATTTTACAGAGAAGATCATATCAAGTAGTAAAATGAGGATTTATTTTTTATTTTATTTATTTGTTTTGAGATAGTGTTTCTCTCCTGTTGCCCAGGCTGGAGTGCAATGGCGCAATCTCGGCTCCCCACAACCTTCGCCTCCCGGGTGCAAGTGATTCTCCTGCCTCAGCCTCCCGAGTAGCTGGAATTACACATGTGCCACCACGCCCGGCTAATTTTTGTATTTTTAGTAGAGACGGGGTTTCTCCATGTTGGTCAGGCTGGTCTCCAACTCCCGACCTCAGGTGATCCGCCCGCCTCGGCCTCCCAAAGTTCTGGGATTACAAGCGTGAGCCACCGCGCCCGGCGGAATCAAAATTTAAAGCTCAGTCTTTCAGTCTTCAAAGCCCTTGACTGTTTTAGGCAAACCCCAGAGTTTCTTCTTCAGCTGTGTGTGTGTGTGTGTGTGTGTGTGTGTGTGTGTGTGTGTGTAAGGTGAGAAAAAAGGAAGTAACTCCTCCCCTTCACCTAGTGGGAACACTCAGGAGTCTTCTAGGAATCTTATTTTATGGGTTCTGACACATTGAAGAAAAAGACACCTAGTACAACATAGCACAGAGTGAATGTTGGGTAAATGTTTGTGTAGATACGGAAGTGAAGGTCTGAATCCATTTTAAATACCTGTTGCTCTTTTCCACTCAGTGCTTGGATTCTAGGCATGACCTTCCATTGCCATTGCCAATGACTCCCCCAGCGCTGGTCTGCAGACAAAAATTCAACAGTCCATAACTGTTCTGCCTATTCTATCTCTGGCTTCACGGTGTCCATACATTTTCATGCTTTTCAGTCATCTGTAGAGGGATTTTTTTCTAAAACTCCTCTTTATCCATGACTTCCTTCTTCTTTTTTTTTTTTTTTTCCAGACGGAGTCTCGCTCTGTCGCCCAGGCTGGAGTGCAGTGGCGCCATCTCGGCTCACTGCAAGCTCCGCCTCCCGGTTTCATGCCATTCTCCTGCCTCAGCCTCCCGAGTAGCTGGGACTACAGGCGCCCACCACCACGCCGGGCTACTTTTTTGTATTTTTAGTAGAGATGGAGTTGCGCCGTGTTAGCCAGGATGGTCTCGATCTCCTGACTTCGTGATCCACCCACCTCGGCCTCCCAAAGTGCTGGGATTAAAGGCGTGAGCCACCGCGCCCAGCCTGACTTCCTTCTTTTTTTTTTCTTTTTCTCTTTTTTTTTTTTTTTTTTTTTTTTTGAGACAGAGTCTTGCTCTGTTACTCAGGCTGGAGTGCAGTGGCGCGATCTTGGCTCACTGCAACCTCCGCCTCCTGGGTTCAAGTGATTCTCCTGCCTCAGCCTCCCGAGTAGCTGGGATTACAGGCACGTGCCAATCGCCCAGCTAATTTTTGTATTTTTGGTGGAGACGGGGTTTCACCATGTTGGCCAGGCTGGTCTTGAACTCCTGACCTCAGGTGATCCGCCCATCTCGGCCTCCCAAAGTGCTGGAATTACAGGTGTGAGCCACCGTGCCCGGCCCCATGACTTCCTTCTATCAGATTGCAGATTTTGTGCCATGTACCAGTCACACCCCAACCAGTACCTTAGAGGAGGTAAGGTGATGTGGCTTTAATAAAGCTCAAGTGACTCCAGATGAAGAGTAAATGAATAGGTGTTGTAGTATGTTTCAACATTTTTGTAGGTTGGAAATGTTTTGAAATAAAACGTTGAGGGCAGGAGAACACAAGCTTTATAGATAGATCTGGTATTTACAACCAAATTCTGCCATTCACCAGCCATGAAGCTTGGGCAAGCTACCTAATCTCTCTCAGCCTGGTTTCTGCTTCTGTAAAATGTGAATCATAAAGTATCTCTCGTAAATTGTTATAAAGAAATGAGGCCGGGAGCGGTGGCTCACGCCTGTAATCCCAGCACTTCGGGAGGCCAAGGCGGGTGGATCATGAGGTCAGGAGTTCGAGACCAGCCTGGCCAACATAGTGAAACTCTGTCTCTACTAAAAATACAAAAATTAGCTAGGTATGGTGGCGTGCGCCTATAGTCCCAGCTACTTGGGAGGCTGAGGCAGGAGAATCGCTTAAACCCAGGAGGCAGAGGTTGTGGTGAGCCAAGATTGCACCACTGCACTTCAGCCTGGTCAACAGAGCAAGACTCAGTCAAAGAAAGAAAGAGAGAAAGAGAGAAAGGGAGGGAGGGAGGGAGGGAAAGAAAGAAAGAAAAGAAAAGAAAGAAAGAAAGATGAGCCGAGGTATTTAAAGTGCCCAGGTAGGTGTCTGGCAACTAGAAAGCAGGCAGTTGTCATTTTATTTTCCAGTTACCTCAAATCTGCAGGGTGACTTAAATATTCTTGTCCACTACTCCCCACCTCCAAGCCCTCAAGCTTCCAAGTTTCTCTTGCCAAATGCAAATGTCTGGCCGTTCTTTTCTTTTTTTTTTCTTTTTTTTTGACAGAGTCTCACTCTGTCGCCAGGCTGGAGTGCAGTGGCACGATCTCAGTTAACTGCAACCTCCACCTCCTGGGTTCAAGCAATTCTCCTGCCTTAGCCTCCTGAGTAGCAGGGATTACGGGTGCCCGCCATCATGCTGGCTGATTTTTGTATTTTTAGTAGAGATGGGGTTTTGCCACATTGGCCAGGCTGGTCTCGAACTCCTGACCTTAAGTGATCCGCCACCTTGGCCTCTCAAAATACTGGGATTACAGGTGTGAGTGACTGTGCCCAGCTGTGGCCATTTTTTCAAGGCCCCGATAACACTGATGTCCTGCTTCATGCTTCATTTCAGCCAAACTATTTTTCTAGGAGCACTCCTTTCTACCATATCACCAAACTCCCAGCCTTGTGGCCAAACTGCTCTCTAATCGGGGCCAACCCATTACCTGACCCTTCCTTCCTCCTTCCTTACATTACATCCGTAAGCCTGCCATGCTGCCCCCTAGACATGGCCTAAGCTGTAGAGCTACATTATCTTATGGATAGCTCACACATCAGAGAACTGTTCAACCCAAAGCCATCACTTACATAACACCAGGTTTGCTCCTGGCAGCACTCAGCATTGCACTGTCTCCACTGGCTTGCTTCTTTCTTTGTGAGGTATTCTTCAAACAGCCAGATTGTGCTGTGGCCCTTCTTACTCTTAATTCCTAGGACTGACAGCAAATTTTTTTTTATTGTGTTTTTTTTCCTTTTTTATTTTTTGAGATGGAGTTTCCCTCTTGTTGCCCAGGCTGGAGTGCAATGGCACGATCTCGGCTCACTGCAACCTCTGCCTCCCGGGTTCAAGTGATTCTCCTACTTCAGCCTCCCAAGTAGCTGGGATTACAGGCATGTGCCACCACGCCTGGCTAATTTTTTGTATTTTTAGTAGAAACGGGGTTTTACCATGTTAGCCAGGCTGGTCTTGAACTCCTGACCTCAAGTGATCTGCCCGCCTCGGCCTCCCAAAGTGTTGGGATTACAGGCGTGAGACACTGCACCTGACCTTTTTTCCCTTTCATACCTAGTCCCACAGAAGATTTTACAATTCTTTCTTTTCATACCTACTATTACTACCACCCTTCTACAGACTCATAATCCCTTATTATGCCCCTATCACTTATCCCCTTTTGATCATTCTAAACACTTCACCATTTCTGAGTAAGCCTTGCCCCTTCAGGTGACTGGCCATTTCACATTGTTGTTCCTTCTGTATGAAACACCTTTCACTGTTTTTCAGCTCCAGCTCAATGTCACCAGTCCAGGAAGCTTTTCCTACCCTACCTTTAGGTTATTCATTTCTTCCCTTGTGCTCTCATCATGCTTGGCACATACCTCTCCCTCCCTAGACTCTGAGCCCTTGGAGAACAGGAACTGTGCTCTGTCGCCCAAGCTGGAGTGCAGTGGCATGATCTCAGCTTGCTGCAACCTCTACCTCCCGGGTTCAGGTGATTTTCCTGCTTCAGCCTCCCAAGTAACTGGGACTACAGGCATGCACCACCACACCCCGCTAATGTTTGTATTTTTAGTAGAGACGGGGATTCACCATGTTGGCCAGGCTGGTCTTGAACTCCTGACCTCAAGTTATCTGCCTGCCTTGGCCTCCCAAAGTGCTGGAATTACAGGCATGAGCCACTGCGCCCGGCCTGGAACTGTGTCTTATTCATCTTTATGCTCCTAGCCTCCAGCCTAGCGCCTGGCTTGTAGTGAGCCTTGATAAATATTTGCAGAATGCATGCATGCGGAATGAATGAATGAATGAATGGCTTTGCATTCATCTTCAGGCCATCTTTGTGTATAATAATGACCCACTGGGAGCTGTCTTTGGAGGCCAGAACTAGGCACTGGAAAATCATGAGGTTTCTCCATTTGTAAATCATGATAGACCCACTAAAACTGCCTTTTTTTTTTTTTTTTTTTTTTTTTTTTTTTTTTTTGAGATGGAGTCTCCCACTGTCGCCCAGCCTGGAGTGCAGTGGCGCGATCTCGGCTCACTGCAACCTCCGCCTCCCGGGTTCAAGCGATTCTCCTGCTGGTCTTGAACTCCTGACATAGTGATCCACCCACCTCAGCCTCCCAAAGTGCTGGGATTACAGGCATGAGCCACTGCGCCCAGCCTGCTTTTTTTAATTAAAAAAAAAAAATAGGACCTCCAATCCTGCAGAAAACTGTGCTTATTTTTATGAGGGACTCTCTTCCACCCGGACATTTCCAAAGTGCTATCAAGGGTGTGAAATCATACTTCTTGGCATATGTTAGCTTATTGTGGATGGGAATTAGTTAGACTTACCAGTGGGACTGCATAAGGGATGGCCTAGCACTTTACCAATAATTGCTTCCCTGTGTCCACCGAGGAGCACCATCCCTTATTTCCCCTTCTGCCTTGACACACCAGAGCATATCACATACGCATACTCAGCCTGACAGGGCTACTAAGGGTAAAGGTTACATCTCTTACCTGATGTTCACCTTGGCTTGCCTCTGGAACCAAGCACCTGCAGAGTGTTCAACAAACAGGTGTTCCCTGGCTTGATTTCAGCTCAATGTGTGCTTAGGTTTCCCGAAGCTGTCTGGTTGTCACATGTGCCTTGCCCAGGGAATCTGGGTTGCATGGAAATGCACCTGCTGGTGATGGTCCCACTCAGAAGCATGATGAAATTGCCCAGAAGACAGATGTGTGTGTTTCAGTCTAAATTCTGTCATGTTGGAAGACTAACTGATAGTGATTAAGGGCATCTGAGTTCCAAATCTAACTTTAATGCAATCTGTCTTGTCTGACATTGGAAGTTACGTGATCTTTTCCCTTAGTTTCTCCATTCGTAAAATAGAGACAATGATAGAACCTCCTTGCAAATCATTGTGTGCATTTAATGAGAAGGTATGTTTAAAGTGTTTAGCACAAGCTTAAGCAAAATAGTGACCCAGTAAATTAAGGCTAGCCATCATCATCATCATTTGACACTTTGACCTTTTTGCAATATGAGGTTTTAATAACCCACTGGCCAGCCTGTCAGAATCCTAAGCTGGCCTCTGAAATTAGGTGTCAGGGAAAGGGTAAGGCTTTATCTGCCAAGCCTGTCTCCTCAGTCATTATGCTGTCTGACATTATAAATCTCATCTGAATGTCACGAGTCACTTACTATCTCTTTGGGTTCCGGAATTTGCTAAGCCCATGGATTCACTTTTTAGAGCATTAAAGCAGAAATGCTCCTCAAAGATCGTCTCATCCAATTCACTTGTTTTACAGACTGCAGAAGATACTGAGACCTGAAGGCCTAATGTCACACAGCTCAAGGATGGCAGAGCTGGAGCTAGACCAGGCCTGCAGATGTGATGGCCTCCTCTTTCCAATACACACAGCCATTTACCCTGGAGTCATGCTCTTAGAGACTCAGGCTGTGCTTTCCCTGGGTCCTGGAGTTCCTCAGGACACTTTCCTCCTTTCTGAGCAGTCGGCTACTTTCTTCCTTTTGTGGCCAGCCAGCACTTTGAGGTCACATGACAGAGATCCACATACAGCTCTTTATGGAAAGATTGTGGGACACATACTATTGCCATTCACCAAGGGGCCAAGGACCAGCAGCAATCATAACCAGAGCTTCACTCCTCCCCTTCCACACTGAACAAACTCATCCCTACTTGCACCTTGGAGAGCACTAAGGTTTTTTTGTGTTTGTTTGTTTGTTTTTGAGACGGAGTCTCGATCTGTAGCCCAGGCTGGAGTGCAGTGGCGCAATCTCAGCTCACTACAACCTCCACCTCCCAGGTCCCGGTTCAAGTAATTCTGCCTCAGCCTCCCAAGTAGCTGGGATTACAGGCACACAACACCACGCCCAGCTAATTTTTGTATTTTTAGTAGAGATGGGGTTTCACCATGTTGGCCAGGCTGGTCTCAAACTCTGGACCTTGTGATCAGCCCGCCTCGGCCTCCCAAAGCGCTGGGATTATAGGTTTGAGCCACTGCGCCCAGCCTAAAGCACTGAGTTTTAAAGAGAATTGAGATTGAGGCTGGGTGCTGTGGCTCACGCCTGTAATCCCAGCACTTTGGGAGGCTGAGGCAGGTGGATCACTTGAGGTCAGGAGTTTGAGACCAGCCTGGCCAACATGGTGAAACCCCATCTCTACTAAAAATACAAAAATTAGCTGGGCGTAGTGGCACGCGCCTGTAATCTCAGCTACTCAGGAGGCTGAGGCAGGAGAATCACTTGAACCTGGGAGGTGGAGGTTGCACCACTGCACTCCAGCCTGGGCGACAGAGTGAGACTCCATCTCAAGAATAAAAAATAAAGAGAATTGAGATTGGACTCTTTCCACTGTTTTGCTGTAGTTCTCATTTCATAGGTGAAGAAACTGAGGCTCGTGGAGTTTAGGGAACAGGCTGAAGCTCACAAAACTATCAGAGCTTCCATTTCAGTTCAGCTCTCTTTGACTGCAGTGAAGTAGTTAGGGATAGATCTGTAAAATGGAGACTAGAGTATTTGTAAAGGGCGGTTGTCACAAGGATTAGGTGAGCTCATGAAGGCGAAAGTGCCAACAGAAGAAGAGTCACCTAAGGGAAGAAGAAACTTCTCATTCATCAGTTTTGTTTTTTTTTTTCCTAAGAGATGAGGTCTTGCTATGTTGCCCACGCTGGATTTGAACTCCTGAGCTTAAGTGATCCTCCCACCTCAGCATCCCGAGTAGCTGGGACTACAGGCGCACCACCTCACCTATCTTATTCATTTTTGTATCACCAGTGCCTGACACATTGTTGATAAAGCAGTATTTTTTTGAAAATAAGCCTATGAATGTATAAATTAATAAATGGATGAATGAATAAAGAAATGAGCCACCTAGCACAGGTGCCTGGAACACAGGAGGTATTCAATCAACGTTCCTTTTCCCTCCCTCACTCTGGAGGGTAGGGCCATATATGCAGTCTCTGTGCCTGGCACTTGATAGGCCTAATGAGTGTGTGTAGGTGGAATGGCTGACTCTTGGGAGCTCTGAGCCTTTGAGGCTAGAAGGAAATGTTTGTCTTTTCAGCTACAAGCAGAGGCCAGGGCTTTGAGCTCTGGGGGCTCAGGGAGTGATATGCCCAGGACTTCCCACCACTGCAGGGTAAGGGCCGCCCATCTTCCAAGTTGACCCTGGCCCAGTAGTTACCCACATTCAGTGTCAGGCCTGGCTGCACACACCAGTGGAGGAAAGCAGCAAATCCTTCCAGCTGTAGAACAGCTGGGGATGGGGCTATGGCCACCAGTTAGCAGACAATGTATTCTGCCCAGTCAGACTCAACTTCCTTCCATTCCTCCATCCTGCCTCTCTTTCTCTGTCTTCTCTGGGCTTCAAATCTCAGTCCCCTGTATCCGCTAGTGAGTAAATGAGCACTGAGGACAGTGGCTGGCATACAGTAGTTGCTCTGTAGATGCTGGTGGAATGAGTGAATGGATACATGAAAACAGGACTGAAGGAAGAGAGACAGGCCGACGGATGCATGTCTGTTTATTGGCACAGGGTCCTATAAGGGCCAAGACCACACCCTCCCACCCTCTTTTCTGTAAAAATAAACTCTGTTCTTCCTTTTCCTTGCTCTATCTGCTTTCCTGCTTTGTCCAGGGAGAATCAATCATTTGCTAAGGCTTGTGCCCTAAGACACAGGAACCAGTACCCGCTACACATATGCACTTCCCCTCTCAGTCCAGGGAAACAGTGGGCAGCAGGAGGCTTTCAGAGGCCCTTGGGCTTCCACTAGGAGCTGTCAGTGAAGGTCAGCAGCAGCACTGGGAGCAGTGGCACAAGGAGCACAGGGTGAGGTGGGGGTAGCCCGTGAGGGTGAGCCAGACAGAGCTGAGTCCACCCCTAAGTGCGCACTGAGTGAGCCTGGGGAGAAGTCCAGGAGGTACACCACCCAGGCCTGTGGGTCACAGTGGGGCAGGCACGGCAGGCCCCATGGCCGCCAGGCTGAGTGAGCCTGGGGACAGAAGAGGCAGACTCCTTCCTATGGGAACTGGCCTCCCCACCCAGACCTCTTCCAGGCAGGGTGACACAGAAAGATGTCACAGTGAATGGTGGGGGCTCTGCTGGAGGCAGGGGCACCCCCAAAGCAGAGGCACAATGTGGTGATTGAGGAGGGTCTGTACTCATGTCACCTGTGGTGGGGAGGGACTAGACCCAGCCCAGCTTGCATTTGCTTCCTCCCAACCCAAGAGCAAACAGCTTTGTCAGGAGAGCTGCCCCAGGTCTGGTGACAGCTGGCCATTTCTCCCCTGATCCAGGTCTACCACACCTCACACAGCTGCCCTGGGTTCATGGGGGAGCCGACAGGGCAGCCGAAGTGCCGCAGGAAGTCACGGGAGTTGGAGAGAGTGCCCAGCACGCGGAAGCGGGCAGGGCTGTGGGGGTCGGTCACCAGCCCCTCGTGAGAGCTCTCTGGTGTGCGGACCGAGCACCACACCTGCGGGCCAGGACAGACATGGGGGCATATGGTGTCTAGTGTGGAGCTGGGCCTTAGAGTCAGCTACAGCCATCCCAGGGGCACAAACCACCACCGCTGCAGCCCCTCCCAAGTTCCTTCCAAAACTGCCCTGGACATCGGGTTGCCCAGCATGGACATGACGAGGGGAAAAAGCGGAGCCCCAGAAGCTGCCTGCTGTGGCTGCCCAGCGGAGGCTCTGCCTGGGTCCTTGCTCTGCCACTTACTCTATTCCTGGGCAGCCCCGGACAGGCCACTCTGCATCCCGAGCTTTAGTTTCCTGCATGTCTCCCTCACAGGAACAGCGTGAGGATGAACGTTTGCCCCCTTCGCCACCCTTTGCCCCACCCTGTGCCCCGCAAGCACGACAACCTTGCCCTTTGAACTATGCGAAATCCTACCAAGGCATTCTCCCGCTCAGGCCTCTTCAGGCTGCCTTTGTGGGCCCTGGCTGGCCGGAGGCTCTGGGCATGGGCCTTCCCAGCCCACCTTTCATGCCCCAGCCTCAGCCCCATTCACCAGCCCCTTTGACACGTGCCCCAGAGTTCTTCTAATGACATACTCAGGAGGGAGCAGGACAAAGGGGCAGACCCCAGGCCTTCCGAGAGGGTGATACCTGGGCAAATCCCACGAAGAAGAGCTGGTGGTTGGTGAGCCCCACGGCTGGCAGTTGCTGCTCCTCCCCATGCTTTCTCAGCCATGCTTTGTAAGCCTGGGGACAGAACAGTGGGCAGCAAGCCCATCCAGGCCTGCCCCCATCCACCCAGCACCTTTCACCCCAGGCCAGCAGGCCTCAGCCGCTGGAGGGCTGGTCAGGCCACTCACATTGTAGGCAGCCTTCAGCCCCCCGTTGTCAGCAATGTTCTCCCCCAGCGTCTGGCGGCCGTTGAGCCTCTCCCCATTGACCTGGTATTGATTGTACTGTTCCTCCATGCAGGCCGTGTGGTTCCGGAAGGCTGCCAGGGACTCATTCTGCCACCAGGGCCGCAGGTTCCCTTCTTTGTCATACTCGCGCCCTGAGGAGAACTCACCTTTGCACCCCACCAAAACCAGAGCTCATCTCTTGGGGGCAGCAGTGCCCCCACCAGCCCTGGTCCACAGACTTCAGGGCCCTTGGGGCTACATCAATGTCCCAAGGCCTTGCAGGAGCCACTGGGAATTCTAGGCTAGAGGGGATGACTCCATGGGCCCCTACCTTGGTCATCAAAGGCATGCGTCAACTCATGGCCCATGACCACACCGATGCCACCGAAGTTCAGGGCCCTGGTAGGTGAGGAATAGCAAGTGAGGACATGGTGGGGGTACTTCTGAATCCCACCTCCAGCCCTGCTCCCAGCTCAACCACAGGCCCAGGCCCCAGCACCCAGCCCCTCCTGCTTCAGACACACTTGGGGTGGTTGCGGGCATAGAAGGGGGCCTGCAGGATGCCAGCGGGGAAGACGATCTCATTCTTAGTTGGAAGGTAGTAGGCATTCACTGTCTGGGGGGTCATGCTCCACCTGGCGGAGGAAGAGTGAGGGGCTGAGGCTCCCGACTCTCCTGACACTGCTCCCCTCCCAGCAGCCCTGCCCTACCTCCTGCAAGGGTATGGGGCCGCCGGTCTGGGACCAGTCTTGCCACCCTTTTCCCCCATCCCAGGAAACCTTCCCCCACCTCTCCTGCCACCCCTAGTGTCTATGTCCACCCCGTCATTCTCACTGGTCTCGGCTGGGAGGCTTGCGGAGCTGGTCAGCCATAACCTTGGCAGAGAAGTTGTACAAATTCAACATGTTTTGGAAGAAAGAATCTTCAGAAATTTCGTACTGTGGGAAAGGTGGGAAGTAGAAAGAGAGCAAGAGAATCCATTGGAGAAGATAATAGCCCCAGTTTGGCTACTCATTAGTATCTCTCCAAACCTCAGTTTCCTCAACTGTAAAATATCTAGTAAACCATAATTGGCAATATTTAAAGGCCATTTATGTTATGGGTGCTGTTTTTTTACATACTGTATTCATTTATCTCACAACAACCCTATGAGGAAGGCACTAGTAGGACCCCCATTTTACAGAAAATGAAACCAAGGCCTAGAGAGATTTTGTTAAGGTTACAAAGTTAGGGGTAGAAACAGAATTTGATTAGGCTTGACTCCAAATCTTGGCTCGTTAACACTATATTTCACTGCTGTTTGGCCTGCAGCCTGTCACAGAGCCAACATTTTAACAATGCTGGTTACCTCCATCTGCCTCTAAAAGAAACCGACAAGCACCTCTTTCCCAGTGCTTGAGCCCCAATTTCTAAGCCCAGGGAACAGTGCCCTCTACAGGGCTGAAGTTCAGTACTGATGAGCGTAGGTACTCACCCCGTCATAAACATCATCCAGCTCTTTGGGCTCCAGGATAAAGTCTGGGAAACCAATCATATCATAGATGGCATCTGCCTGAAGAGACCAGGTTAAGGGTTTGTTTCCTTCCCCAGGTTCCTAGCAAAACTGTATCCTTGAACCCCACCTCAAGATGGCGCCCCAACCCTAGCCACCGCTCACTTTCTCCTTGGCTGCCTGGCGGGTCTTCTCATCCATCCAAACCAGCTGTCCCAGGGCCTCCTCAAATGCGGTCCGGATTTCGCTGATCATCCCCTCTGCCTGGGAGGGAGGAGGCAAAGTCAGCCTTCCCCTGCACTGAATGCATCCCTGCCCCCACCCATCCACCCTTGGTGCCCCATCCCCGTCCACCTAGGGGAAATGGGAACGTCTAGACCAAAGAAATACGGCCGAGCACCTGGAGACGATGAGAAGGAAACACCATTTGTAAAGGTACTGGGATTGTGGCTGGCTTTTTTCTTAATTAAATAAACATTTTAATTGACAATAAGTTCATCAAATTATATTATAATTTAATATAGTGCAATGATTTTTTTTTTTTTTTTTGAGACAGAGTCTGGCTGTGTCACCTAGGATGGAGTGCAGTGGCGCAATCTCGGCTCACTGCAACCTCCGCCTCCCGAGTTCAAGCGATTCTCCTGCCTCAGCCTCCCAAGTAGCTAGGATTACAGGCTCCCGCCATCACGCCGGGTAATTTTTGTATTTTTAGTAGAGCCGGGGTTTCACCATCTTGGCCAGGTTGGTCTTGAACTCCTGACCACATGATCCACCCGCCTCAGCCTCCCAAAGTGCTGGGATTACAGGCGTGAGCCACCATGCCCAGCCTAGTGCAATGATTTTTATCTGATTATGAAAAGAGGACATTCACAGAAAATTTGGAAAATTGAGAATTGAAGAACAGACCAGTTATAAAGCACTCATTCATAGATAAGTTCTTTTAACATTTTGATTACCCACTTCTAGAGTTTTTCCCTCCCCTGATATGCATATAAAATATGGAATTATGTTGTATAAGGTATATATTTTTTGTAACCTACTTTTTTCGCTGAAAGATATATCAGCCATTTAAGGATCCTCACAACCCATCCTAACCACAATTTATTTTTCCTTTACCCTATAGTTGGACATTTAACCTGTTCTCATTTTCTGCTATTATAAACAACATTGCCATAAAAACCATAAACATCCTTACAGGTAATACTTTAAGCACATCCATTATCATATCCTAATAAATAAATATTTCTTCTAGTTATAGAGTTAAACATAAACACATAGACAACTTTAAAGGACTCTTATAATCCCACTGCCCAAAGCAGCACTACTTCATTTGTTCATCAATTTACATCCAGTTGTTTTTCTTTTCTTTTCTTTTCTTTTCTTTTTTTTTTGAGACAGAGTTTTGCTCTGTCGCCCAGGCTGGAGTGCACTGGTGCGATCTCGGCTCACTGCAACCTCCGCCTCCTGGGTTCAAGTGATTCTCCTGCCTCAGCCTCCCAAGTAGCTGGGATTACAGACACCCGCCACCACGCCCGGCTAATTTTTTGTATTTTTAGTAGAGACCAGGTTTCACCATGTTGGCCAGGCTGGTCTCGAACTCCTGACCCCATGATTCACCCGCCTTGGCCTCCCAAAGTGCTGGGATTACGGGCGTGAGCCACCGCGCCTGGCTCCCGTTGTTTTTCTATATGTCTGCACATACATGAACAGTCAATTTTGAGGGCATAGTGTTGAAAGAATCTTGTAGACTCACAATTTCTTTGCTTTGCCGGTCAAACGTGGCCTTCACGAAGAGGGACCCCAAAGCGAAGCCAAGGGCGTCATCCGTGTTGGAGATGCAGGTCTGCCACCTCGGCACACAGGACTGTTAAAGGACAAAGAGCCAGGACCCTAGAGATGGCTGTGTCCTCCAGTCAGAGGGCCTTTCTCTGTCACTGGGGCTAGCAGCCCTTCTCAGCTCTGGACAAGAGTCCTGGGTTTGCTCAGTGCCACATCTGTCTTTTTTTGAGACAGGGTCTTGCTCTGTCACCCAGGCTGGAGTATAGTGGTGCAATCACTGCTCACTGCAACCTCTGTCCCCCGGGCTCAAGCGATCCTCCCACCTCAGCCTCTCGAATAGCTGGGACCCCAGGCACATGCCACCACACCCAGCTATTTTCTTTTGTATTTTTAGTACAGAAGGGGTCTCACCATGTTTCCCAGGCTGGTCTTGAACTCCTGAGCTCAAGCGACCTGCCCGCTTTGGCCTCCCAAAGTGCTGGGATTAAAGGCATGAGCCACCGTGCCCGGCCCACAACTAATTTTATATCCAGTCAGTCCTCCATGCAAGAAACCTGGGAGTCACTCAGCTTCCTCCATCTCCCTAACCCCCACATTCAGTCTATCAGCAGTTTCTACTACTTTGACTTCTTCTTTTTTTTTTTTTTTTTTTGAGATGGAGTCTCACTCTGTCACCCAGACTGGAGTGCAGTGGTGCGATCTCAGCTCACTGCAAGCTCCACCTCCCGGGTTCACGCCATTCTCCTGCCTCAGCCTCCCGAGTAGCTGAGACTAAAGGCGCCCGCCACCACGCCCGGCTAAATTTTTTGTATTTTCAGTAGAGACGGGGTTTCACCGTGTTAGCCAGGATGGTCTTGAACTCCTTACTTCAAGTGATCCGCCCACCTTGACCTCCCAAAGTGCTGGGATTACAGGCATGAGCTACGGCGCCCTGCCTGCTTTGATTTCTTAATCATCTTTCCCATCCACTCAAGTGGACGGGGAAAATGATTACCACTTCCCTGACCTATAACACTATCATCTTGAACTCCTGAGCTCAAGCACTCCACCCACCTCAGCCTCCCAAAATGCTGATTACAGGCACGAGCCACCACACTCAGTCTGCAATTGCCCTTTTTTTTTTTTTTTTTTTTTTTTTTAAACAGAGTTTTGCTCTTGTAGCCCAGGCTGGAGTGCAATGATGCAGTCTCAGGTCACTGCAACCTCCAGGTTTAAGTGATTCTCCTGCTTCAGCCTCCCGAGTAGCTGGGATTACAGTTGCTTGCCACCACGCCCAGCTAATTTTTTGTATTTTTAGTAGAGATGGGGTTTCACCGTGTTGGCAAGGCTGGTCTTGAACTCCTGACCTCAGGTGATCCACCTGCCTTGGCTTCCCAAAATGCTGGGATTACAGGCATGAGCCACCAAGCCTGGCCTGCAATTGCCTCTTAACTGGACACCCTGACTCCATTCTCATCCCCGCTTCCCTGCTGCTCCCCTCCATCTTCCATTTAGCCACCAGAAATATCATTTCATACATAACCCAACTGTGTTTCTCCTCTCCATGGCTACTCCCATGGAGCCCCATCTGTGAAAGAATCAAGGCCGGACTTCCCAATACAATATTCAGGTCCCTTCCCAAGTGCCCCATGCCCACCTTACCACACCCCATCTCTCAGTTGCCCTCTTCTCAAGCTCATGCCAGAACCTGTGTAAAGCCACCATGCTCCTTTTGGCCTCTAGGAATTTGCACATGCCGTTCCTTGTCCCTGGAATGCCCTTCTCCCCGGCTTTCTTGGTGAACTTTTCCATCACATGGCACCTCTCAGAGAAGGCTTCTCTGATGCCCTTCCCCACCATCCCCCCAGGTGAAATGTGCTGTCCCACCTCTGTCCTATAGCACAAAAGTCTTTCACTCAGTGTGAGCAGTTATCACCACAAAATATAATGTATTTGTTTACATGTCCACTCCCCCCACTTAATGGGGCATCTTGAAACTAAATACTCATTTATTTATTATATCCTCTCCATCCTCCTCATCAAAGCCGAGTGCCTATACATACCATGTACTGTGCAGGTGCTTCACTTACATTAACTCAGCTAATACTCTTCCTGACAACCCTCCAAGTTATTCCTGCTTTACAGAGCAGGAAATGGAGAGTCAGAGAGGCTAGGTGATCTGCCCAAGGTCCTACAGGCTAGAAAATGAATGAGTTGGGATTGAAACGCAAGTCGGCTTGCTTCCAAATTCTGCGCTCCATACTATGCACCTGTGCACCATGAGGCACATGGTGCCTGTCACACTGAAGGTATGCAGCATCGGCTAGACTGGATCAGAACGTGGAGGCAAAATCAGAAAGCCCACCTTCTTAGTGCCATAGAGGGTCTCCAGCAGCTTCTCTTGTGCAGACTCAAAGCGTCGGTCCAGGCTTGAGGTTGTCTTTTGCACCAGGTTCCAGATCAGGTAATTGTTCAGGATGCTGACAACCAGACCAGAAAATAAGAAAAGGGCAGGTGGGATGCCCTTCACACCCCTCAAACCAGCCCCCAGGAACATGCAAGTTGCAGGAGTCCCGAGAGGCATATGTGGAAGCTGTCCCGGGGTTCCTCTTTGGTCCCGGGGCCACACACCTGCCTGTAGGGGTCAGGTTGGAGAGCAGTTGGGGGACAGAGATCACAGGGAGCACCCTGCAACCCTAGCGCAGAGGAAAAGCCCATAGACATTCTGATTCAATGTTTGGAAGGCCCATAGCATTATCAAATGTTGTTCTGTGTGGCTGGGCCTGTCCACTATGCCCAGCCTTGCTGGAGACCTCCACAGAACCCACCCTCACCCTGGGCTACCCCCACACCTTGGTTCCGTGCGGTTGATGAGCTCTGACACCTGCTGCAAATAATCCATCCCATACACCACCACAGGCTCAGAGTCACTCAACTCCAATGGTGACAGCAAGAAAGACAGGAACTCAAGCCAGTCCATGGAGGGCGCCAGAGCCTGACAGAAAAAAATCTCAGGCCTTGCCTGCCCGACTCGCTTCCAGCAGATCCCTCCCCCACTGTATGCTGTAGCCTGGGAGCCCTTCCCATTGCCATAGCAACAACTACTGGCTTCATGGTGTATCCTTCCTGTAATATACCCTTTTCCAGGCCTGGGCACCTCCAATCTGGGAGCCCAACCACTTATTATACAAGGATAACCACTACATGTGACATTCAGCTGGGGCCTAGATATTCAAATATTTTCCTAACAATTGATAAAATACCACTCCCAACACCCTGCACGTACTGGCTTCTCCTCCAGAACCACACTCCATCCCAACTTTTCCATAATCCAACATCTAAAGTGTTAATGGCCTGGCACAGTACGGGTCCCCCAGTGGAAACTTTCACTTCTATTTTTTTTTTTTTTTTTTTTGAGATGGAGTTTCACTCTTGTCACCCAAGCTGGAGTGCAATGGCGCGATCTCAGCTCACTGCAACCTCCGCCTCCCAGGTTCAAGCGATTCTTCTACCTCAGCCCCCCGAGTAGCTGGGATTACAGGCATGTGCCACCACACCCGGCTAATTTTTTATTTTTAGTAGAGATGGGGTTTCACCATGTTGGCTAGGCTGGTCTTGAACTCCCGACCTCAGGCAATCCACCCGCCTCGGCCTCCCAAAGTGCTGGGATTACAGATGTCAGCCACCATGCCCAGCCTATTCTGATTGTTTTGTGGACATCTCATACAAACTGTTATACATTTTTAACACAATCCCTCCATGCATCCCCAGGCAAGAAAGGGACCAAAGGATGACCCAGTGAGAGGTGGCCTAAATGGACACCATTTTTTTTCCCCAGGACAGCAGCAGTGCAGCTGGGGAGCATAGAAA
Source organism: Pan paniscus (assembly GCF_029289425.2). Taxonomy (NCBI): domain Eukaryota; kingdom Metazoa; phylum Chordata; class Mammalia; order Primates; family Hominidae; genus Pan; species Pan paniscus. The sequence continues at coordinate 182,154,542 of NC_085926.1, read as the reverse complement.
AGCAAGGGAAAGAGGAAAGGACTGGCTGCCTTGGGGAGATGGCATGGAGGGGAAGCTGGGTGGTCCGTGCCAAGGCTGGCCCCTCTCAGTTGTCTCCAGCCCCCTGCCTGCCCCACCTGCAGCTCCGAAATGCTCATCTTGTGGTAGATCTTCTCCTCGTCGCGCCGCTGGTCCTGGGGCACTGTGATGTTGGCCAGCTGTATCTCCAACTCCAGCACCTGCTGCATCTGCTCCCTCGTGGAGGTGGGCCGCCCACCCAGCAGCAGCCCCAGTTCCTCCATGTAATCCAGATAGGCAGTGAGCACCTGTCAAGGCCCGGGTGATCCTCAGAGCCCAGCAACAAGTCCTGCCCAAGGCTGAGATCTGTTCTTACCACCACCTCTGCCCAATATCTCTTCTGTTTGATCCTTCTGGAAGCCTTTCTGGATGACCTGTTTCATTTCTGACACACTGCTTACCGTCATTGGCTAAGTATTGTTTACTTACTTCTTCTTCTTCTTCTTCTTTTTTTTTTTTTGAGATGGAGTCTCACTCTGTTGCCCAGGCTGGAGTGCAGTGGCGCGATCTTGGCTCACTGCAACCTCCACCTCCTGGGTTCAAGCGATTCTCCTGCTGCAGCCTCCCAAGTAGCTGGGACTACAGGCGTGTGCCACCATGCCTGGCTAATTTTTTGTATTTTTAGTAGAGACGGGGTTTCACCATGTTAGCCAGGCTGGTCTCGAACTACTGACCTCAGGTGATCTGCCCGCCTCAGCCTCTCAAAGTGCTGGGATTACAGGCGTGAGCCACTGCACCCAGCCATGTTTACTTACTTCTGTACTTGTTTATCATCTATTTCTCCAAGGAGAAGGTGAGTTCCAGCAGAGCATTGTTCCAAGTTACAGCAGCTTACTCACTGCTGTCTCTAGGGACTAGAACACAGAGTAAGTGCTCTGCAAATGTCTGTCCAGCAGATGGGTCTGCTTCCCATACTGCTTTGCCTTCTCATTTCCTAGATCCCTGCTAGTTGTCCCAGCCCATCAGTGACCACGTGCCTTCACTGAACAGCTGACTGGACCTCACAGGGGATCGGGGCCATGGTGTCCTCAGGCCTCTATTACCTCCCATCCTGCCAGGCCTCAAGCTAGCTGCTTTCTCCACTACCCGCTGGTCTCCAAGGGAGAGAAAAGCATGGAGAAGAAATATTTAGTGACCACTTCTGCAGACATGCATCAGACTCTCTATTAGAGGCTTTCCATACAGTGTATCTTCTCCTCCCCGCACAGCAACTTCATGAAGTGAAGATGAGTCCCATTTCACACCCCAGGGCAGAAGCTTGGGAAGATGACACGGCTTGACTTCCATCACAAACTAGCAGATGGCAGAGTGAGAATGTGGCCCAGGCCTGATGACCCCAGGGCCATGGCGGCCCTGGCCCTGCTCGGGTCCAGTACAAACTCTTGTGGCCTCACCCCTGCTGGCCCTGAGGCTCCATGAAGGCAGGGCTGGGTTTGCTTTGTTCACCACTGTAATTTCAGACCCAAGCGCAGCTATCTGCCACAGAGTAGGTGCTCAATAAATATCTGTTGAATAACAGGGTGAAAACCTGCAAACAGACACTCAACACTGCTCTGTGCCAATTCCCTTAACCCTCCTCCCAGAAACCACTTCCCACTCAACCTGAAGGCCCACCTGGGCTCCACTAATCGCCAAAGGCCATCTCTTCTTCTACTTACCAAGAAGTTTTAGATCCCTTAATATTCTGTGTATTTCAAATTCCTCCTGTCTCTCACCTCTCCTCCTACTTGCTGCTGGCATCAGAGGAAGAGGTTTGAGTACCAATCCCAGTCATCCCAGCTCCTGAGGGGGTGGTTAGCTAAACCAGTGATCTCACCTTACCCCTTCTCTCCCTACCTTCTCACCTTCAGCTTAGTGCTTACTTTTGAGACTCTCCTGAACCCTGCTTTACTCTTAGTTTTTTTTATTGTTGTTGTTTGTTTGAGATGGCGTCTCCCTCTGTTGCCCAGGCTGAAGTGCAGGTGTGTGATCTCGGCTCACTGCAACCTCCGCCTCCCGGGTTCAAGCGATTCTCCTGCCTCAGCCTCCCCAGTGGCTGGGATTACAGGCGCAGGCCATCACGCCTGGCTAATTTTTGTATTTTTAGTAGAGACAGTGTTTCGCCATGTTGGCCAAGCTGGTCTCGAACTCCTGACCTCAGGTAATCTGCCCACCTCGGCCTCCCAAAGTGCTGGGGCCACAGGCGTGAGCCACTGCACCCAGCCTACTCTTAGTTTTCATCCTATCTTAACCTTTTGTGTTGCATCTTTCTCTAGATCCCAGCACAGGAGGCTTCCTGAAGGCAACCAGTGACACGGTGACAGCCAAACTGAAGTCTTTCCTCTTGCCCCTTCCAAAGGGTTGAAGGATGTGGTTCTCTCCCAAATTGTAAAAATTATCTCCTCCCCTGACTCAGATGATGTCAAAATCACACATCTGTTCACATCACTTTTGAGTTTCCCTTTCCATTTCTTTCGGGATGAATCCTAAATTTGGCCCGCAATGCTCCTGCATAGTGTGAGGCTATGGACCTGTCCAGAAGGCCTTGGCCCGCATGCCCCTCCTGCTCCCTCTCCCATTGAGAATGGCCAGTGGGCTGGCCATATGCCTTCCCACCTTGGAGCCTCTGCATAACCTATTGCCTTTGTAGAGCCCTCTCCCTTCATTGCAGCCTATCCGCACCCTGGAACTAGGCAGGTTCCTGGTCACACTTGCTCTCAGAACCCTATGCTTCTCCTCTATATAGTCCCAACAACTGGAAATAGGACAACTGTGTAGCGAACTGTTTTATGCCTTCTCCCCCACTCAGAGGGTAGTAGAAGTGTCTTGTTCACCATATGCCTAGAGGAGGGTCTGGCCAAGGGATGCTCAGCAGATGTTTCTGAATGAATGACAGAAGGACAAATGGTTGTCCTACTCCACAGCAATCTCTTTTGCTGACTCTCCCACTGCCCTTAAAATACAAGGATCTCCTTCTGTCCTTTCTCTGTCCTCCTCCTGTCTCACCTCTTCAAAGCCTTTGTTTAGGTTTCTTTTTTCTTTTCTTTCTTTTTTTTTTTTTTGAGACAGAGTCTTGCTCTGTTGCCCAGGCTGGAGTGCAGTGGTGCCATCTCAGCTCACTGCAACTTCCACCTCCCAGGTTCAAGCGATTCTCCTGCCTCGGCCTTCCAAGTAGCTGGGATTACAGGCACCCGCCACCACGTCAGGCTAATTTTTGTATTTTTAGTAGAGATGGGGTTTCACCATGTTGGTCAGGCTGGTTTCAAACTCCTGACCTCAAGTGATCCACCTGCCTTGGCCTCCCAAAGTGCTGGGATTACAGGTGAGAGCCACCACACCCAGCCCAATTTTTGTATTTTTAGTAGAGATGGGGTTTCACCATGTTGGCCAGCTGGTCTCAAACTTCTGACCTCAAGTAATCAGGTCGCCTTGGCCTCCCAAAGTGTTCGGATTACAGACACCCTGCCTGGCCTGGTTAGGTTTCTAAGGAGACGCCCCTCAGGCCTCTGGGTCCTTTCAGGCTTATTCTCTCTTCAGGACTCCACACAGCTTTCCCAGCTGCCTGCTGACCTCTCTGTATGTAAGGTGCCCAGGTCCCATCAAACTCCCATGTCTAAAAGGAGCAGCTCCCACACCCTGATTGAGCATCTGCCACATGCAGCAGCATAAGTTTGTACCCCTAACCTACTCCAAACGCCATATGAGGTTGATGCTATGATCCCCTGTTTATGGATGAGGGAACAGCCTCAGAGAGATTAATCAACTTGCACCAAGCAGCAGAGCTGAGACTGAAATCCAGGTCTGACTCCAAAGTCTCTCCTATTCCTGTGACGTTGCACTGTCTCCTCTTTCTCAATGTACCCTAAGCTGGTTCTTCCTACAGACATCCCTAATTCCCAAGGGACCCCTCCATTCCACCATCATGAAAGCGTACAGCTTCAGCCATCTTCACCTCTTCCCTCCTCTAACATCCGGGCACCAAGAACTCATGATTCTGACTTGATGATATCGCTTACATCCTCCCCTTCCTACCATTCCTTCTGCCACCTCTTTCATTTGGGACCTTCCTGACTCAGAGCACGGAGTACCGCAGACACTCTTAATTCATCTCCAGGCTTTCTTTCTCACATCTACTTTTCACACCCCAAACAAACTGACTTCCCAAAGCACTGCGCTCCCTCCCTACTTTGGAGCATGCAATGGTTCTCCAGGAGCTACAGAATAAACTCCGTAGTGTGCTATTCAAGGTCCCCTCCATAACCCATTCCTGCCCACCTCTCCAGCCTCTCATCTGCCTTGAGTTCTATATTTTACCACAGTGGACCCCTTGCCATGGTCCAGACACACCTAGCCTTTCCCTCGTCAACACTTTTTTTTTTTTTTTGAGATGAAGTCTTGTTCTATTGCCCAGGCTGGAGTGCAGTGGTGCCATCTCAGCTCACTGCAACCTCTGCCTCCTGGATTCAAGCGATTCTCTTTGCCTCAGCCTCCCCAGTAGCTGAGATTACAGGTGCACACCACCATGCCTGGCTAATTTTTGTATTTTTAGTAGAGACGGGTTTTCACCATGTAGGCCAGCCTGGTCTTGAACTCCTAACCTCAAGTGATCTGCCGGCCTCAGCCTCCCAAAGTGTGGGGATTACAGGTGTGAGCCACTGTGCTCAGCCTCATCAACACTTTTGTTTAAACTGTTCCTTCTTTCTTTTTCTTTCTTTCTTTTTTTTTTTTTTTTTTTGAGTCAGAGTCTCTCTCCGTCACCCAGGCTGGAGTGCAGTGGCACGATCTTGGCTCACTGCAACCTCCGCCTCCCAGGTTCAGGCAATTCTCCTGTCTCAGCCTCCCAAGTAGTTGGGATTACAGGTGCCTGCCACCACGACTGGCTAATTTTTGTATATTTAGTAGAGATGGGGTTTCACCTTGTTGGTCAGGCTGGTCTCGAACTCCTGACCTCAGGTGATCCACCCACCTCGGCCTCCCGAAGTGCTGGGACTACAGGCGTGAGCCACCGCACCTGGCCTAAACTACTTTCTACCCAGCATGCCCTCATCCACTCCTATGTATTCTACAGGACCTGGCTCAAATGCAATCTCTTCAGGAAGACTTTGCTGGCTCCCTAAGTCTCTCCTGAATCCTCAGGACCCTCTTGTGAGCTTTGTTCTCAGCTATCTAGGTCCATGAACCCATCGACACTGAACGCTTCCTGTGGCGATGGCTCGGAAACTTATATCTCAGAATTCCCCCACTGGACCTGGCACACAGTAGGTGTCTATGAAACCTACTAGAAGAATAAGAGGAAGGAAGGAAGGAAAAGGGGAAGAAAGGGAGGGAGGGAGGGAGGAAGAAAAGAAGAAAGAAAGGAGGGGCAGTTTGTTCACTAGGTGACAGGATAGGCTCACCTTCCCTGCTCTGACCCTTGGCAAAGGGAAAAGTCAACAGGGATCAGCCCAGCTCAGCAAGGGGTAGGGATGGGGATTCGGAAGATGTTCCTTACTTTCTCATTGGCAGTTCTGTTTAAGTAGTAATCCCGAGAGGGCAGAAAGAGCCCAGACTGGTCCACCTGCAATGTCAAGGAAAGGAGGTGAGCCCCTCGCTTTCCCCACCATGAGAACCTGAATTCCCGAGCAGGGGTAGGGGTGGGGCCGGGGGGTCAGCCCAGCCTGCCTGTCACAGGAGAGGGAAGTCTGGGCTCAGCAAAGTGTCCCTAAGTCTCTCCCCACCCTTTCCCAGCTCATCACCTGGATAACATTGCTGTTGGAACTCTTAGAGTCGGCACTGATGTAGACGGTGAAGAATGGGGTGGCCCTGTAGGTCCCTGCTACTGCCTTCAACACCTCCATAAAGTTGTCCTGGTCCCAGGGCCCCGTAATGTTCCAACCACCAATCTATGTAGAGACCATAAGTGGAATGATTAGTGCAGGAACTCCCAAAGCGTTCCTGGGCCATCTCCTCTCTCAAGGCCCCTCCTGCTCCCCTGCCCTCAACTGGCTCAGTGGCCCTACCTTGTCAATGAGGTCTCTCAGTGGCTGGGCTCCCAGCTCCTCAATGCGCTCCACCTGTAGGCAAGATAGGTAGAAGCGCTGTGTCTTCCGCTCAGCTTCACTGCTGGAGTTGAAGGTGGTGTTTTCTGTGGGGCAGAACACAGGATCCAGGTGGCAATTACGTTAACTGCTGAGGGGGAGTCCCTGGCCCTTGCTCGGTTTCTCTCCTTGCCTTGTCAATGAGCAGTCCTGCTAACGCAGACCCAGGAAGAGTGTCTGAAACAGCAAGCCGTGACTTCCTCTCCCTGTCCATGGAGACCCAAGGATATCTAAGCAGTACAGGCTCCCTGGTGTCTACCACACCACGACAGTGCTCCAAACAGAGTGCAGAGAAGCGGCCCTCCATTATATCCAGAGTTCTGCCCCCATCAAACCCATCCGCACTTCTCAATAGTCCCCTGCTCTCTGCCTCCCCACCCTCTGGAGTGTTCACAGAACCATCCACTTCCTCATTCATGGACACTATTTGCTAAGTGCCAGGCCCTGTGCTGGGCACAAGGCACATAGGTGGCCCAAGGCCTCCCTAACAGCCCCACTCACCAAGCAGGTGCTTCAGTATGGCCTGGTTTTGGTCCCAGAGGCTGTTGAAGGTGTTCCAGCGAGAACGCCCATCGGGCAGGGGGTTCCTCCGAATCCAGCCCCCACAGGAGAACTGGTAAAAGTCCTCACAGGGGCTCACCCCTCGGTCCAGGGACTCCAGGATTTTTCCAGCCACTCGAATGCAGGCCTCTGTAAGGCAGGTGCTGTGGGATGGGTCTGTGGTAGGGAACACGGCCGGAGGGTAGGAGACTGTCAGTCTGTCTGTCTGGAAGAGGCAAACTCTTTGCAAGGGCCATGACAGCAGGAAGGTTGGGAAGAGAAAGCAAAGCCGGGGGCTTTTCTGCAGGGAAGGCTTGGTTCCCACAGGTGAAAATCTTAGAGGCCCTTAGGCCTCCAGAACCCCTAGTTATGAATACCGATGAAGAGTGTGGGCCCACCTACCTCTGTGGTACTGGACCCCTAGGGCCACAAGGCAGCCCAGAAGCAGTGCAGCCAGCAGTAGAGAGACACCTGCTAAGACCAGCTCCAGCTGCGTGCGTGAGCCTAACAGCTGTCTTGTCCCCTTCTGGAATCCCACCTGGGGAACACAGGGGGACAGAGAGTGACTGAGATGCAGGGCAGGGATCCAAGATTACCAGAGGGTGAAGCCACAGGCAGTTTTCAGAGCCACAGGGTTAACTTTGGGCCCGGGGGCAATGAGGCCAGCTGGTGAGTTGAGCCCTGAGTCTGTTTTGTGCAACGTCATGGCTTAGCATCGCCTCACCATAGTCCTAGAGCAGAGGCCAGAGATGGAGCGGAGGTGGGGGCAGGTGACCCTCCAGAACAGCCCAGAGCTCCTGGGTGTGCCAGGCGTCATGCCAGGGCTGGGGCCTGGTGAGAAAGGGGAAGCCCCCTTGCCCACCTCCATGGCGTCCGGGGAGGCCCCGCCCTCTACGGGGGTCTCGGGTGCGTCTTCATCCCGAAGCGTGGCCCGTTTGTACTCCACCATCTGCCAGACAGTCGGGGTTGCCAACCGAGGTCAGGCAGAGAGGGCTATTTGCCCAAGACCCTGCCCCAGTGCTCCCTGCCTCGCGGACCCCTCCCCGCTGCTAAGAGGGCCCTTCCCTTCCCACCTACCCTGCTCTCGGGCCTGGGGTCTCTCTATCACCGCTCCACCAGGCCCGGGAGGCAGCCCTACCTCCGCGAGCCGGGCACCGCCTGCCCCTCCGCGGCCGACCCCTCTGCCTCGTCCCCCTCCACCCAGTCCCCACCCGTGGAGCCCGGGGCCCCCACTCACGTTGCTGCCAGCTCCCAGCTCCTGCAGCGCGACGTTCATGGTGGAGTCGGGCCAGGCGGTGATTCAGGGCTCCCGGCAGCTGGCCCGCTCCCGGGCCGCGGCCCTGGTCCCCTGCCCGGCCCCGCCGTCACCAGCCATCACGGCCGCCGTGCAGCACCCCGGCTTGGCCGCGGCCGCCCCCCCGCCCCCGCCCGAGTCCACCACCCCACGCGGAGCCCCGCCCGGGGTGGGGGGAGGGTGGGGGAGAGGGAGGAGCGCGCCGAGGCTCTCCGCAGGCTCCAGCTGCCCTCCAGCAACACCGGAGACCCCTCCACGCTTCATGGTCCGCCCCCCATCTCAGCAGCACCCTCCTTCAAGCCACCCATAATTTACTTTCCTAGGAAAAGTAATGAAATTCAACCAGGCCCAGATGTTGCTAATACTCCTTGGCCTACTTCCCCCAAATTTCAGGCTGTCTCCATCCCCTTTAAGCACTTCAGAGAAATTATGCCCTCCTGAGGAACGTCTTCCCCCAGTAGTCCACACAGCCCCTCTTCAGCCGGCAAATACAGAGCACACAGGCAGTTCACTCACATTCAGGGTGTGCACGTGGTACCTAGCTGTGGTACCTACCTATGTGCAGAGAGCGCATGGACGCCAAGGCGCCAAGGACACGGGCAGGCACGACGCCCAGCACACAGTCCACACACACACGAGATGCCCACAGAATGTACACACACTGCATACTCACACACAGTGTACACACGCACAACACACCCAGAGCCAACACACACGCACACTGTGTTTCTGTATGTACACACACCAAGTGCAGGGGGAGCATACACTCCACACACACACAGCCTACACTGACTCTACTCTTCCATGGCGCTTCAAGACCACACTTCTACTCTCCAAGATAACTGCTGTCATCAGATCGTCTCATAAAGGGAGGGTTACAGATGGTGACAAATTGGCAGGGAAAAAAACAGCCATGCACAGATATTTAAAGAAAAGACGTGCTAACACTTCTAACTTGGGGAAAGCAAACCGTTTTATTTGGGAGATTTACAAGGAGAAAAAAAACTAACACCAAGCAATATTTAACTGAAAAGCAATAGTGTGGCACCCATGCATCTGCCATCTGCCTTCCATATTGTCATTCCTTAATCAGGCCTGGTGTTATTGCAGTCTGCTGCACTGAAAAGTGCCTAGTATTTTACAATTCAAAAAAAAAAAAAAAAGGAAAAGAGAGTGCGCTTCATCTTCCTCTCCCCATCCTCCACCCCCACTGAGAAAGTACAAGAATTTGACCTGAGAAGGCTTGAATGGGTAGCAAACACATAATCCATTTCTTTCTCTTTCTCTCTCTTTCTTTCTTTCTCTCTCTCTTTTCTTTCCTTTCTTTCTTTTCTTTTCTTTCTTTCTTTCTTTCTTTCTCTTTCTTTCTTTCTTTCATCTTTCTCTCAAGAAGGGTGTCAGCCGGGTGTAGTGGCTCACGCCTGTAATTCCAGCACTTTGGGAGGCCGAGGCGGGTGGATCACGAGGTCAGGAGTTCGAGACCAGCCTGGCCAACATGGTGAAACCCCATCTCTACCAAAAATACAAAAATTAGCCAGGCATGGTGGCGGGTGCCTGTAATCCCAGCTACTTGGGAGGCTGAGACGAGAATCGCTTGAACCCAGGGGGGTGGAGGTTGCAATGAGCTGAGATCATGCCACTGCACTCCAGCCTGGGCAACAAAGAGCAAAACTTCGTCTCAAAAAAATAAATAAATAAAATAAGAGAAGGGTGTCTCACTTTGTTGCTCAGGCTGGAGTGCAGTGGCATGGTCATAACTCACTGCAGCCTCAAATTCCTAGGCTCAAGCAATTCTCCCACCTGAGCCTCCCTAGTAGCTGGGACTACAGACACGTGCCACTGTGCCTGGCTAATTTTTAAAAATTTTTTATAGAAACGGGGTCTCACCATCTTGCCCAGGCTGGTCTTGAACTCCAGGCCTTAAGCAATTCTCCCACCTCGGCATCCCAGTGTGCTGGGATTACAGGCGTAAGTCACCATGCCTGGCCCATAATCCATTTATTGACGCTGACCTCAGTTCTCAGACAACTTGCTGCAGTGGATCTAATGCAGAATGTTCTTGCGGCTGAGAAAGAGTAGATGATAAATGAAGCAGGCTGAGAAGTGTTGCATTTGCTTTTGTTGGCATTTTGCACCCCAAAATTGCATGGTTCTCAAACAGGAGACAGTACAGTACAGTAAGGATAAAAGATTCTGGATCCAGACTCTGTTTCCTCATTTGTAAAATGGAAATGAGAATACCTACTTCAGGCCACACACGGTGGCTCATGCCTGTAATCCCAGCACTTTGGGAGGTCGAGGTGGGTGGATCACCTGAGGTCAGGAGGTCAAGACCAGCCAGGCCAACATGATAAAACCCTGTCTCTACTAAAAACACAAAAAATTAGCTGGGTGTGGTGGCACACGCCTGTAATCCCAGCTACTCGGGAGGCTGAGACAGGAGAATTGCTTGAACCCAGGAGGTGGAGGTTGCATTGAGCCGAGATCGTGCCACTGCACTCCAGCCTGGGCAACAAGAGCAAAACCCTGTCTCAAAAAAAAAAAAAAAAAAGACTAATACCTACTTCAAAGGCTAGTTGTGAGAATTAAATGAAATAGTACTTGTAAAGTATATGGGACAGTGCATGACACATAATGGGCAATGTGGTTTTTTTTGTTTGTTTGTTTGTTTGTTTGTTTGTTTGTTTTGAGACGGAGTCTCGCTCTGTCGCCAAGCTAGAGTGCAGTGGCACGATTTTGGCTCACTGCAACCTCCGCCTCCTGGGTTCAAGCGATTCTCCTGCCTCAGCCTCCCGAGTAGCTGGGACTACAGGCACGCACCACCACACCTAGCTAATTTCTGTATTTTTAGTAGAGACGGGATTTCACCATGTTGGCCGGGCTGGTCTTCAATGCCTGACCTCAAGTGATCCACTCACCTTGGCCTCCCAAAGTGCTGGGATTACAGACGTGAGCCACTGAGCCTGGCTTACAGCATTATAATCTTGTGAAACCACTGTTATTATACATGCAGTCCATCATTGACATAAAGGTTGTTATGTGGTGCATGATTGCATAATGAAAGCTACTACGTATGGGCCACCTGGCAACAGGATCATTAGAAATATTCCCAGGGTCGCTGCAACAGCATACTACAAATAGCAAGTTTAGACAGCACTTTACTATGTGGCAGCCACTGCTCTAAGTGGTTTACATCTTATGCACTCATGACACTTACGAAGCCATTCTACAGATGAGGAAACTGAGACATAGAAACACTCAGAATTATACAGGTTGTAAGTGGCAGAGCTGGGATTCAAACCCAGGGAGTATGGTTCCTTTCTGGAGCGCAGTTTAGCAATATGAATCAAAAGGTGGCTACACTTCCTCCCTGCATTAGTTGCTAGTGTTTTGCTACATCCCTTCTAGGAAGAATAAGTGGAAATACATAAATTTCCAAGACAGGCAGACTTGGGCTCAAATTTGGGCTCAATTCTTTATCAGCTGTATCATCTTTATCAAGTTACTTCAAAGCTCTGACTGTTAATTTTTCTCATCTATAAAATGGGAATAATCACCCCTGTCTCAGAGAGTTGCTGTGAGAATTAAATGCAACCACATATGATAGAGCCTGTTACCTATTTTTACACTGCTCTCAGATGCACTAGGCTTGGCCTAAATGGACATTTTCTTTTCAAGTCTCTTTCATGACCCAAATTATTTTGAGACCCATAACCATCGCCCCCTCCCCTCCCCTCCCCTCCCCTTTCCTTCCTCCCTTCCTCCCTTCCTTCCTTCCTTCCTTCCTCCCTCCCTTCCTTCCTTCCTTCCAATTTTTAGAGACAGTGTTTGCTCTATCACCCAGGCTGGCATTATCAGAGCTCCCTGCAGCCTCAACCTCCTATGCTCAAGCGATCCTCCCACCTCAGCCTCCCAAGTAGCTGGGACTACAGGTGCATTCCATCACACCTGGCCTTTTTTTTTTTTTCATACAGATGAGGTCTCACTGTGTTGCCCAATTTGGTCTCAAACTCCTGAGCTCAAGTAATCCTCCTGCGTTGGCTTCCCAAAGTGCTGTAGGCCTGAGCCACCACGCCCAGCCCCCCATAACTATTTCTGACTACATGTTAAATACCCTATGTATAAGAGTCTTGGAGGTTGCTCTATTTTATATTTCTATTTTCTTTCTCTGCATTTTTCATCTTTGACTCTGTTTCTCTCTTATTCTCCTATTTTCTCTCTCTCTTTTCTACTCTTCCTTTCCTACATGGATAATCTTTTTTTGATCTTTTTTCCTACATAGATAATCTTTTTTTGGTCTTTCTTCCTACATGGATAGTCTTTTTTTTTTTTTTTGGTCTAAATTGATTGTGAATTGAGAGGGAATGGACAATGGCTTGTGTGTTAAATTTACAAACACAATGTAGTCATGAAGATAACAAGAAACATCAATGAGGCCCAGTGTGGTGCTCATGCCTGTAATCCCAGCACTTTGGGAGGCTAAGGTGGGTGGATCACCTGAGGTCAGGAGTTTGAGACCAACCTGGCCAACATGGTGAAACCCAGTCTCTACTAAAAATACAAAAATTAGCCGGGCATGGTGACAGGTGCCTGTAATCCCAGCTACGCCAGAGGCTGAGGCAGGAGAATTGCTTGAATCTGGGAGATGGAGGTTGCAGTGAGCTAAGATGGCGCCACTGCACTGCAGCCTGGGCGATAGAGCAAGACTCCATCTCAAAAACAAAAGAAACATCAAAGTCCAGTATAGATAAAGATGGAAGATATGAACACTCATACATTGCTGGTAGCTTAAAAGTTGATACAACCTTTTTGGCAATATGAATCAAAAGGTATAAAAGTGTACATACTCTTTGACCCAGAAAATTTACTTCCAGGAAATTGTTCCAGGAAATAATCATTATCCATGGGATAGTTTTATCAATTAGCTTTTGTTGTGTAACAAATCATCTCAAACTGGATTAAAATAACAAACATTGATTATTTCTCATGTTCTGTGATTCTTTGGGATTGGCCAGCACAGCAGGAGCTGGATGGTTTAGCATGGTCTAGAATAGCTTCATTTACATTTTTGGGCTTCAGCTGGGATGCCTGAACAGTGTCTCTGTGTATTATCTCCTCTTCCAGTAGGCTTGCCCAGGCTTCTTCATATGGTGGCCTTAAGATTCTCAGCAACAAAGAAGGGGCAAGCCCCAGTACATAAACACTTTTTTTTTTTTTTTTTTTTTGAGATGGAGTCTTGCTCTGTCACCCAGGCTGGAGTGCAGTGGCGCGATCTCGGCTCACTGCAAGCTCCGCCTCCTGGGTTCACACCATTCTCCTGCCTCAGCCTCTGGAGTAGCTAGGACTACAGGCGCCCGCCACCACGCCAGGCTAATTTTTTGTATTTTCAGTAGAGACGGGGTTTCACCATGTTAGCCAGGATGGTCTCGATCTCCTGACCTCGTGATCCGCCAGCCTTGGCCTCCCAAAGTGCTGGGATTACAGGCGTGAGCCACTGCGCCCGGCCATAAACACTTTTTTTTTTTTGACACAGAGTTTCGCTCTTGTTGCCCAGGCTGGAGTGCAATGGTGCGATCTTGGCTCACCGCAACCTCTGCCTCCGGGTTCAAGTGATTGTCCTGTGTCAGCCTCCCGAGTAGCTGGGATTACAGGCATGTGCTACCATGCCTAATTATGTGTTTTTAGTAGAGACAGAGTTTGTCCATGTTGGCCAGGCTGGTCTCGAACTCCTGACCTCAGGTGATCCACCCGCCTTGGCCTCCTAAAGTGCTGGGATTACAGGGGTGAGCCAACGTGCCTGGCCATAAACACTTTTTTCAAGCCTCTGCTTGCAACACATTTACCAACGTCCACATTGGGCAAAGCAAGTCACATGATCAAGCCCATTCAGGGCTGGAGAAATAGATGCTACTTCTTGATTGGAGGAGGTACAAAATAGTTTGGCCATTTTTTTCCTACAACATTTGTTCATCACAGCACTATTTATAATAATAAAAAATTAGGAGGGAATTCAATGTTCAAGAGTAGAGGGCTTGTTGAATTAAACATCCATACAATGAGATGCTACGCAACATTTACAAATGATAGACAAGAAGAGTTTATGCTGTGGGAAAATGTTCCCCACATACAGTTAAGTGGAGGAGAAAAAGGGTTACAAAATCTCATTTTTGTTAAGCAGAAGGTATAAAAGCATAGTTTAAAAAAAAAAATTGGAATTGCCAGGCACAGTGGCTCATGCCTGTAATACCAGCATTTTGGGAGGCCAAGGCAGGAGGATTGCTTGAGCTCAGGAGCTCGAGACCTGGGCAACATAGTGAGACCTCATCTCTATTAAAAATCAAAAAAAAAATTAGCTGGGCATGATGGCATGCACCTGTAGTCCCAGCTACTCAGGGGGCTGAGGAGGGAGGATCACTTTAGCCTGGAAAATTGAGGGTGCAGTGAGCTATGATTGTGCCACTGCACTCCAGAAGGGATGACAGAGTGAGACCCTATCTCAAAAATCAAACAAGGCCGGGCATGGTGGCTCATGCCTGTAATCCCAGCACTTTGGGAGGCCGAGGCGGGCAGATCACGAGGTCAGGAGCTCGAGACCAGCCTGGCCCACATAGTGAAACCCTGTCTCTACTAAAAACACAAAAAATTAGCCAGGCGTGGTGGCAGGCACCTGTAATCCTAGCTACTCGGGAGGCTGAGGCAGGAGAATGGCATGAACCCAGAAGGCAGAGGTTGCAGTGAGCCGAGATCACGCCACTGTACTCCAGCCTGGGCGACAGAGCGAGACTCTGTCGCAAAAAAAAAAAAAAAAAAAAAAAAAACAAGAAAACAAGAAAAACAAACCAACCAAACAAAAAAAGCAAAAAAGATTAGGAATACATAAAACAAAATATTAATAATAAATATATCTAGCGATGGCATTATTTTTTCTTTATGTTTTTCTGTATAATAATAACATTTCTATAGTCCAACATTTACCTAAGCAGTTTATATATATGTTAACTTATTTAATCCTTGCGATAGCCTATAAGATGGGTTCTACCAATATCATTGTCCATATTTTAGAGATGAGGAACCTAAGACACAGAGAAGTTTAATAACTTGTCCAAAGTTACAAGCAGGTAGAGGGCAGAGCCTGGATTTGAATCTAAGCTTCATGTTCTTAACTGCTACACTATTTTCCTTTTTTTTTTTTTTTTTTTTTGAGATGGAGTTTCACTCTTGTCACCCAGGCTGGAGTGCAATGGCACAATCTTGGCTTACTACAACCTCTGCCTCTTGGGCTCAAGCGATTCTTCTGCCTCAGCCTCCAGAGTAGCTGGGATTACAAGTGCCCGCCACCACACCTGGCTAATTTTTGTATTTTTAGTAGAGATGGGGTTTCACCATGTTGGCCAGGCTGGTCTTGAACTCCTGACCTCAGGTGATCCACCAGCCTCAGCCTTCCAAAGTGCTGGGATTACAGGTGTGAGCCACTGCACCCAGCCCAATATTTTCCTTTCAAAGGCAACTAATTTGTCTGCGGCTAGAGTATAATGTTTGATAAATGTGCTATATCACTGGTTTTAAGCCCTTAAAAAAATATATTAAGGCCGGGCTCAGTGGCTCATGCCTGTAATCCTAGCATTTTGGGAGGCCAAGACTGGAGGTTCGCTTGAGCCCAGGAGTTTAGGACCAGCCTGGGCAACATAGTGAAACCCCGTCTCTACTAAAAATACACAAAGATTAGCCAGATGTGGTAGAGGATCACCTAAGCCATGGAAGTTGAGGCTGCGGTGAACCAAGATCATGCTACTGCACTCCAACTTGGGTGATGGAACTGAGACGCTGTCTCAAAAATAATAATAATAATAAAGAAAATTAAATAATAAAATGTAAAATATATTTAAACGTTTTTATTGCAAATGTAATATACTCTAGAATTATATTGAATAAAAGATGAAATTCATTCTGTTGGGATCCTGGTACCATCCTCAGAGATAACTATCATTTGCGTTTTGGTATGTATCTTTCCAAATCTTTCTTTCTTTCTTTCTTTTTTTCTTTTTTTTTTGAGACATGTTCTCACTCTGTCGCCCAGGCTAGAGTGCAGTGGCACAATCTCAGCTCACTGCAACGTCTACCTCCTGGGCTTAAGCAATCCTCCTGCCTCCTGAGCATCTGAAAATATATGTGCTCACCACCATGCTTGGCTAATTTTTGTATTTTTAATAAAGATGGGGTTTTGCCATGTTGCCCAGGCTGGTCTCAAACTCCTGAGCCCAAGCAATCTACCTGCCTCAGCCTCCCAAAGTGCTGGGATTAAAGGTGTGAGCTACTGAGCCTGCCCAGATCTTTCTTTTATGTGCATTTATGTTCCTACATATACTGTATGTATATATGTGAATGTAGGTGTGTATACATATGTATGTATGTGTACTTTTCCCACATATGTAAAATTCTACTCTAAACTTGTTATTTGGTGACATTTTGGCAGGTCTTGAGGATTTTACCATGTCTGTTCACATAGATCTTTCTCATTCTTTTTTTGGTAATTGATATAGTTTGGCTGTGTCCCCACCCAAATCTCATCTTGACTTCCCATGTGTTGTAGGAGGGACCTGGTGGGAGGTGATTGAATCATGGGGGCAGGTCTGTCCTGTGCTGTTCTTGTGATAGTGGGTGGGTCTCATGAGATCTGATGGTTCTGTAAGAGAAAGTTTCCCTGCACAAACTCTCTCACTTTGCCTGCTGCCATCCATGTAAGACATGACTTGCTCCTCCTTGCCCTCTGCCATGATTGTGAGGCCTCCCCAGTCATGTGGAACTGTAAGTCCATTAAACTCTTTTTCCTGTATAGATTATCCACTCTCAGGTATGTATTTATCAGCAGTGTGAAAACAGACTGATACAGTAATTTATCAGTTTCTTTTAAATAGAATGGGCCCTAGAAATACCCTCATGGTGTGGGCTTCCATCAGGTGGATAGGGTAGGACCAAAAGGCCCAGAGAGAGTCTAAGGAAGGAGAAACATGATCATGAGAAATGATAGTAAAAATACTACCCCCCCAAAAAATATATACATATGCATTTTTTTTTTTTGAGATGGAGTCTCACTCTGTCACCCAGGCTGGAGTGCAGTGGTGCAATCTCAGCTCACTGCAAGCTCTGCCTCCTGAGTTCACACCATTCTCCTGCCTCAGCCTCCCAAGTAGCTGGGACTACAGGAGCCTGCCACCACACCTGGCTAATTTTTTGTATTTTTAGTAGAGATGGGATTTCACTGTGTTAGCCAGGATGGTCTCGATCTCCTGACCTCATGATCCGCCCGCCTCGGCCTCCCAAAGTGCTGGGATTACAGGTGTAAGCCACCACACCCGGCCTATGTTTTTTGAGATGGAGTCTTGTTTTGCCACCCAGGCTGGAGTGCAGTGGCCGATCTTGGCTCACTGCTACCTCTGCCTCCCGGGTTCAAGCAATCCTCCTGCCTCGGCCTCCCCAGTAGCTGGGATTACAGGTGCCCACCACCATGCCCAGCTAATTTTTGTACTTTTAGTAGAGACGGGGTTTCACCATGTTGGCCAGGCTGGTCTTGAACTCCTGACCTCAGGTGATCCACCTGCCTTGGCCTCCCAGAGTGCTGGGATTACAGGTGTGAGCCACCACACCCGGCTTACCCCAAAATATTCCTAACAGCTTGTATTTGTTTCTTAGGGCCGCTGTAACAAGGTACCACAAACCGAGGGCTTAAAACAACAGAAACTTATTCTCTCACAGTTCTGGAGGCCAGAAGTCCAAAATCAAGGTGTTGGTAGGGTTAAGCTCCTTTGGAAGACTCTAGTAAAGAATTCTTCCTTGCCTCTTTCAGCTGCTGGTGGCTCCCAACAATTCTTGGTTTTCCTTACCTTGTAGTTCCCTCACTCCTATCTCTGTGTCTTTCATGTGGCCTTTTTCCGTGTGTGTCTGTTCTCTTCTTATAAACACATCGGTGATGGGATTTAGGGCCCACCATAATCCAGTATAACCCCACCTTAATTTATTTTTTATTTTTTTCTTTCTATATAAGACAGGGTCTCCCTGTGTTGCCCAGGCTGGTCTTCAACTCCTGGGCTCGTGGGATCTTCCTGCCTTGGCCTCCCAAAGTGCTAGGATTACAGGCATGAGCCACCACACCCGGCCTATATTTTATTTATTTTATTTTATTTTATTTTATTTTATTTTATTTTATTTTTTGAGACAGGATCTCACTCTGTCACAGAGGCTGGAGTGCAGTGGCATAATCTGGGCTATTTTTAATAGAGATGGGGTTTCTCCATCTTGGCCTGGCTGGTCTCGAACTCCTGACCTCAGGTGATCCACCCACCTGGGCCTCCCAAAGTGCTGGGATTACAGGCATGAGCCACCTAGCCTGACTGTACCTTATCTTAACTAATTGTATCTGCAAAAGCCCTACTTCCAAATAAGGTCACACTTTTTTTTTTTTTTAGACAGGGTCTTGCTCTGTCACCCAGGCTAGAGTGCAGTGAGGTACAATCATAGCTCACTGTCAACTAGCTCCTGTGCCCAAGTTATCCTCCTATCTCAGCCTCCCAAGTAGCTGGGACTACAGGCATGCACCACCATGCCTAACTAATTTTTTTTTTTTTTTTAGTAGAGATGGCGTCTCACTATATTGCCCAGGCTGGTTTTGAACTCCTAGGCTCAAGTCATCCTCCCGCCTTGGCCTCCCAAAGTGCTGGGATTACAGGCATGAGCCACTGCACCTGGCCCTGGGTCACACTTTGAGGTTACAGGTGAACATTGAATTGTTGTGGGAGTCCCTATTCAATCCACTACAGGGGTCTACAGTTTCCACTTGACTAAAAGTGTCACTAATACTCAATTGTCAAAAGGCATGTTATCTGTGTAGAGCACGTGGAGCAAGTATACTGGGTTTGAGGGACTTCCAATTGAGATACTCAATGCACTGTCACGCAACTCTATACAAGCTTTATTTCATTTTAGAGAAAATGTATTTTCCTCTCATGGGAAGGAAGCAGAATATAAGAATTTTAAAGAGAGGAGCAGAATTTAAAGAAATCCCCACATTTTTACAACATAGCTGAAGCTTATATATCGTAATAGTCCACAGGTTTGTACTTAGGACTTTTGCTTTAACCATGATCCAGCAGGCACGGCAGGGACGGGAATATAATTATTTAAGAAGAAGGTAACCAAGTGAATTCTGGATTAAACTGTCATTTTTCCAATCTCCCTCATTGTGCAGAGAGAAAGAAGAATTGTTTCAATTCCTCACACAATGCTCTTATCTCATCCTTGGCAAGAACCCTCATGCCTCTTCTTTGGCATTTTAGGTGAGGGGCAGCTCACTACCTCCTGAGACAACCCACTTTACCCCAGGACAGTTTCATCTACAAAACTGTCCTTTTCTTTTTTTTTTTTTGAGTCAGGGTCTTGCTCTGTCACCCAGGCCAGAGTGCAGTGGCACCATTATGGCTCACTGCAGCCTCAAACTCCTGTGCCCAGGTGATCCTTCTACCACAGCCTTGCAAGTAGCTGGGACCACAGGTGTGTACCACCATACCCGGCTTGCTTATTTATTTACTTATTTATTTAGAGATGGGGCCTAGTTATGTTGTCCAGCCTGGTCTCCAACTCCTGGCTTCAAGCGATCCTTCTGCTTCAGCCTTCTGAGTGGCGGAATTCACAGGTGTGAGCCATGAATGTTGCCCAGCAAAACGTTCCTTAATAAGTAGGTTTTATCATCCCCATGCTTCAGACTAGAACATGGGGCTTACAGAGGTATCATATCATGCAGACACATGGTGAAAAGACTAGAAGGATATGTATATATATAGTTATAAGGCCGGGTGTGGTGGCTCATGCCTATAATCCCAGCACTTTGGGAGGCCAAGGCGGGCAGATCGCGAGGTCAGGAGTTCAAGACCAGCCTGGCCAACATAGTGAAACCCCATCTCTACTAAAAATACAAAGACTGGCAGGGCGCAGTGGCTCACACCTGTAATCTCAATACTTTGGGAGGCCGAGTGGGCGGATCACGAGGTCAAGAGATTGAGACCATCCTGGCCAACATGGTGAAACACTGTCTCTACTAAAAATACAAAAATTAGCTGGGAGTGGTGGCACGCACTTGTAGTCCCAGCTACCCAGGAGGCTGAGGCATGAGAATCACTTGAACACAGGAGGGGGAGGTTGCAGTGAGCTGAGATGGCGCCACTGCACTCCAGCCTGGCGACAGAGTGAGACTCCGTCTCAAAAAAAAAAAAAAAAAAAAACTGGGCATGGTGGCGTGTGCCTGTAGTCCTAGCTACTCGGGAGGCTGAGGCAGGAGAATCGCTTGAACCTTGGAGGTAGAGGTTATGGTGAGCCAAGATCGCGCCATTGCACTCCAGCCTGGGCAACGGAGCAAGACTCCGTGTCAAAAAAAAAAAAAAAAAGATGTTATGTGATTTTCTTAATTTTCCTAAAATTTTTTTCCTTCCTTCCTTTCTCTCTCTCTCTCTCTCTCTCTCTCTCTTTCTTTCTTTTATTGAGACGGAGTCTCGCCTCGCTTTGTCGCCCAGGCTGGAGTGCAATGGCCCAATGTCCGCCAACTGCCACCTTTGCCACCCTAGGTCAAGCGGTTCTTGTGCCTCAGCCTCCCAAGTAGCTGGGACTGCAGGTGTGTGCCACACCTGGCTAATTTTTTTTGTATTTTTAGTAGAGACGGGGTTTTGCCATGTTGATCAGGCTGGTCTTGAACTCCTGACCTCAGGTGATCCACCCACCTCGCCTCCCAAAGTGCTGGTATTGCAGGCGTGAGCCACTGAGCCCGGCCTCCTAAAATGTTTTAAGTACAAACGAATTAATTTTTTAAAACCATGATTATGGGTCCTTCAGTTCAAGGTCACTGAGAAAGTGGGAGTCAGGATTGGAACCCATTACTGGACAACTTCCAGTGGATGTGGAATTTTCTGGACTCTCTTCCAGTGACCCCAGTCTTCCGCCTTTATTGTCCTTCCAGTTTCAGGGCTCCTCTCACTCCAGGCTGGGCCTCCACCTCCAGCTGTGGCCCTCATCCCGGAGACTAGGACAGAGCAGAGGAGGGCTTCATAGTGATGGGCCCCCAGGCCTGGGCCCTTGAGTGAGGCTGGCATCAAGGTATCCTGTGGCATACCGCCCCCCACCCCATCCAGTTCCCTGGGCAGCCACCATTGCGTTTGTCCCTGTGTCTCCGGTATTAACACCTGGCGAGGAAGTGTTGGAAGGAGACCCACTACAAGGCAGCCTCACCAGCTGTGTGATTTGGTAATTTGGCCAGATTAAGGAAGGAAAGCGCGTTCGCCTGGAGTGTGGAATGAACTTACAGTTATCAGCGCTGCCGTCACTGTCGCCGCATGTGAGACACCCCCTCCTCCCCAAGGCCAGTGATTGCGCCAGAGCTCCTGCGCGCTGGCAAGCAGGTGACGCCGCGGGTGACGGCCAGCCAGGGCGGGGGTTGTGGGGGCGGGAGGCAAGGGGAGAAGAGGGCATGTTCCCGTCGGTGAAGCGAGAACTCACCCGTGGTCCAAAGCAACGAGGGCGGGGGGCACCCTCCATCTCTACCGCACTCCCTCGGGGCACACACTGGCGCGCTCCGCGTCCTCAGGTGCTCCGAGCTTCCCCGCGTCACCCGCAGCCAGGGCGCCCCCCGCGACGCCGCCATTCATTCCTCCTACACTGCGAGCGCACCACTCCAGAGCCGCGGGGGGCTCCAGCCACCGGACTAGGGCTGGGGGTGTCTGCCCTGGTGTGCGCGCGTCGGCCCAGTTACTATAGACCCCTCCTAGGAGAGACTGAAATACCCAGATTCAGGAGACGGAGACACTGTGGCACAGAGATACAGGAGTCAAGAATGGAGATAGATGGAGAAAGGCAGACACTTAAGGGACAGGCATAGACAAAGGCCATAACACAGCGAAAGAGATACGGGGCACAGAGACAGAGATACAGACACTTAGAGATGGACTGACACATACAAAGGCGGAGACAGAGACACAGACCGGCACTCAGAGACGCACGGACCCTGACGATCTACTTAAGACCAGAGCAACTAGTACAAGAGCGCGTCAGCGGCAAGGGCACCATCCCACTGGCCCGAGCTCTTCCCGCGCTGTGGGTTCGTGCCTTCCCCAGTCACCCTGTACCCGAGTCTCCTCCCCGCGCATTTCCCGCTCCCCGCTTTCCATTGCCAGCCCTGCGGCCGCCTTCCCGCCCCAACGCGCCCGGCCAGCTTTTGCCCCCCTGCTCCCAGTCCCCCTTGCACGCCTCTCCCAGCCTAGGGGTCAGACCCTCCCCCAAGCTCCTCCAGTACCAGGCTCGATCCCACCCCCCTTCGGTCCCGCCCCTCCCCGCCAGGTCCCAGCCGGGTTGGCTGGTACTATTCCCCAAGACCCACGTGCTGGCCATTCCCCGCCACAGTGCGGGAACCTCCCACTCCAGCTGCCTCTGTTCCGGGGGTAGCTGGGCGCGCTCCTGCCCCCGGCCCCGCCTCTTTCCCCTGGCCAGTGCCCGCCCCGCCTCCACCGCGCCCCGCCCGCCGTGCTCTGCCGCAGTCGGGCGCTCATCGTCATTCCGCTCTTGCCGCCGCCGCCGCCACCCCCGCCCCCCGCCCCCGCCCCCGCCCGGTCCCCGCCACCGCCGCCGCCGCCGCCTGCCCAGCGGCCCGGGAGGCGGAGGCGCGGGGGAGGAGGCCCCGCTTGGCTCCTCAGCCCCGGATGCTGCATGACTTCATCCTTCCGCCGGCTCCCCTGCTGAGGTAGGGCCGGTCCGGCAGCAAGCCCGCCGCCCGCGCCCCGCCGCAGTCCCGCTCCCGCCCCGCGCCCACCCCGCGCCCGCCATGTCCGAGATCCTGCCCTACAGCGAAGACAAGATGGGCCGCTTCGGCGCAGACCCCGAGGGCTCCGACCTCTCCTTCAGCTGCCGCCTGCAGGACACCAACTCCTTCTTCGCGGGCAACCAGGCCAAGCGACCCCCCAAGCTGGGCCAGATCGGCCGAGCCAAGCGAGGTACGCGGCCCGGGCCCGGAGTCGCCGCCTGACCCAGAAACCCTCCGCCGGGCGCCCCCGGCTGCCGTTCCCCGCCGAGTGCCCGCAGCTCTTGCCGCAGACCAGCGCACCAGCCGCTCTTCGGCCCGGGCTGGAGGGGGGGGTCCCCGCTGCAGTGTGTGTCCCCCTCTTCCCTTCTCCCGGGAACACGGTGCCCCGGATTCGATGCTCGCCACCTCTGGAAGCAGAGCCCTGGCACCCGGGCGAGGGGGAGGGGCCGGTCGGGGCATTTGGGGCTGCACGGAAGTGGGAACACGGGGTAACGGGCTGATTCTTTGGGATCAAATACTGAGTCGGTGGACAGTACGAAGAACCTTCGGGTCGAGAGGGGCGTCTAACAAGAGAGGGCAGGAGGCCGGGGGTCCGCTTGTCTTGGTTGTTTGCATGGGGAGGGGAGCTCTGTTGGTGCCAGGATCGGAAGAGGGGTTCCAGCGGCGAGAGGGCTCAGGTTGAGGAGAGGGCTGGACCAGCTGGATACTCGGTTTGAGCCCCATTTGAGCAGGGGGATCTGTTGAAGTGCGGGTTGAAGAGGGGGATTCCGTGAGCAAGAGGTTTCTGATCAACTCAGAGGGAGGAAGGCTCAGGTGGCAGGAGGGCTCGCACTGGGAGGGAGAATAGCTGGAGCCTTTGGAAGAGGGGCGTTCCGCCATCGGGAGGGGAGGGGGTCTAGGCTTGGCGGCAGGTTGGGTCTCCAGAAGAGTTCGGACGGGGAGGACACCGCGGCACAGGGTTCCGAGGGGCGTCGCTGGGCCACGGGCAGTAGCTGCGCGGGAAGCTAGGACGCGGGGCTCATTCTCATCGCCGCCGCCCCCCGAGGCCGCGCGGCTGACGCGCTTTCTCCCTGCGCAGTGGTGATCGAGGATGACCGGATAGACGACGTGCTGAAGGGGATGGGGGAGAAGCCGCCGTCCGGAGTGTAGACGCGCCGGCTCGGGCGGCGGGCTCCGGGCCCAGCCTCGCAGCGGCCAGGAGCGCGGGCCGGCGATGCGGCTGCCGGCGCCCCCCCGCCCCGGCCCAGGCGCCCGCGGGCGGGGGCTGCGGGGCCGTGCCGCCGCCGCCGCCAGGCACTCCGGAGCTGTCCGCTTCAGCACCACGGCGGCCGCGGTAGCGGCGGCGCGGACCCGCCCGGAACCCGCCGCCGCGCTCATGCACTTTAAAACCTCGGGCCGCAGCCCCACCCCGCACACCGGAACGGACACGGAGACCCGCGGCCCCCAGCCCCCGGCCCGCCCCCTCCCGCACGGCTCCCCTGCCCCGCCCCCCTCCGGCCAGTCTGGTCTGCAGACCGGGCGGCCGCCGGTGTCGGACCGCGCGCGGCCAGGGATGTTTGGCTGCGTACTTGCATGAGCTTTCCACCCACTTGAGCCCAGTCCTCCGGGCCGTTCCTCGCCCCCACCCCTGTCTGGCGTGACCCCAGCCTCAGCCTCTTTCTAAGGGACTTCCTCAGCACATTTGTATTTTTATATCCGACTCTTTGTTTACTGGCTCTGCTCATGGTTCCTGCCCTCCCCTCAGTCTCGGCCACGCTCTTCTGCGCCTGGCAGATAGGATGGGTGTTGAGGCTGGGGTGAGACAAGCCCCCGACACGGTTACCAACCACATGGCCAGTCTGCCCAGGCCTGACCCCAGGAGGCTTTCTGGCAGACCCCTTCTCCCCAAGGTATCATCACCTTCCAAGGGCCCAGATCCGATTTTACCTTGGACCCCTGCGTCTTGCCCCTGGGAACCCAAATGGGGACTGCTCTGAACCTTTGGATGACATCTGTGGCCCCGGAGATGTTCTCAACCCAGGGGTGCCCTTTGTAAATGTTCCTCCATCCTCACTGTACCAGGAGTGTGTGAATAAACACAGACCCCCCTGTGTGTGTGTGGCCGCTGCTTAGGTCTCAGGAGCCAGGCCAAAATGGGAGGGGGGGCAGGTACTTGGGAATCTCAGGTGCATGTTGCTGGTGAGGGACGGTTGCCAAGTAAGACAGACAGGCCAGCCTGGCCTGGGAATATCATTATGATGTGGCCTCCTTGGGTAGAGATACAACCCAGGCGTGACTGGTCACCAGTGTTGGGGATGGAGCTAGGGTGAGAAACATAAAGCAATCTAGGTTCAAAGCCTGCAGTCTCCTGTGGATAAATCAAGGCTAGATGAGGATCAGTAACAGGCCCCAGGAACAATGGTCTCCAGGCTGGCTGGTGTGCAGAGGGGTTATAATGAGCTTTGCCCCAGGGGATGCATCACTGGTGGTTTGGTGTGGTGGCAGAGGAGGTTGGGGAACCCAGGAGAGAACTGAGGAACCCAAGAAAGAAGCAAGAAACCTGGAATCTGGATCTAGTTGGAGCTGGGCTGTATTGGTTCATGTGGGTTCGCTCCCACCCTCTATCTTAGGCATGAGGCCCCTGGGATGTAAGCACCTTGGACCCAACCCCAAGTCCTGAGTCAGGAATTCCAGCTACCTGAGGAGCCCAGGGCAGAATGGCAGGAAGGGCGGAGGACCATGCTCTGGCCTCAGAGCTGAATGGCACTAAGGAAGTCCTCATGATCTGAGTCCTGAAGGAAGCAAGGTGAGGTGGGAGGTCTGGGGGGTGAGAGGATTTGGGCCCCCAGAGCCAGCTGGGCCACACTGAGCTCCCCGCCCTTGTGCATGAGGTAGAGATGGAAGTGGAAACCGCTGCCATAGGTAGCATGCCTCAGGGACCAGCCATAACAGGCTTGGGCATAGTGTCTGGTCCGAAAGTGGGGGGCAGCAGAAGTCATTGAGATGAACCGGCCTCCAGGGACAAGCACGCGGCTCACCTGCAAGGCAGACAGAGAAGCCATTGGTGAGAAGTGGATCTTCAGGTTCTCAAAGGTCAGTACTGCTCCAGATGCCCTCCCAGTCAAACCTCAGGAACCACCCCACATCTGTAGCTCAGGCTTTCCATGGCAAAGAGTGAGCCACTTTCTCTGCCCCTGGCCATTCCTTGGGATTAGGGCTATATTCTATTCAGGGAGGGGTATAGGAGTGATATCAGGTATAGGGGTACCACTTTCCTATAACTGCTCACCTTGGCAGTCTCTGTCACCTGTCAGGAACCTGGCTGCTACCTCATCCCTATGGCAACCCAGTAACCACACGTCAGCCTTTGTGAGCCTGACTACTCCAGCCGCCTCTATAAATCTCGACCCCGCTTAACCCTTCCCTTCCTTCAGAGAGCCACACTCCTGAGGGTGACCCACTACTTGCTCCAAAACATGCTGCTGGCTTCTGATTTCTTCCAGTCCCCTGAAACCTCAACCCCGCAGCCCCACCTATTGATCTGCTTTCCTCTCTTGTTGCTCCCTCACCTCACTCAACACCTGGTCCACAGTGTGGACACCTTCAGAGGACACGGTCCAGGGATCTCGTTCCCCAGCCAGCAGGGCATCCAGCGTGCCCTTCTCGAGCACCACATCAAAAGAAGCACTGGGGAAGTCCAGCTTCCGCACATCCATGGTCTCCCAGCGCAGCTGCGGCACATGGGCATAGCGAGCCTGCATGGCAGCCACCACGACTGATGAGTAGTCCACACTGGTCACATTAGGGAAGCCTCCGAGGAACAGCTCGTAGCTCAGGGCACTGTTCCCGCAACCTGGGGTGGGAGGGAATGGGTAGCAAAAGAGCTACGTTAGCTTTGGTTCTCACCTCCCCCTGAATATCCATCCACTCTTGGCCCCGTTTTCTCTCAATCCAAACCCTCCAGTACTGAGAGGAGGTGGCAGAGTGCAGAAAAAGCACAAGCCTTGGAATCGCACAGGCCTGGGTGCAAACCCTGGCTCTATCACTACTAGCTGTGTGGGCTGGGACAAGTTGTTTAAATAGTAGAAACATGGATTTTTTTTTTTTTTTTTTTGAGATGAATTCTCACTCGGTCGCCCAGGCTGGAGTACAGTGGTGTAATCTCGGCTCACTGCAACCTCCGCCTCCCGGGTTTAAGCGATTCTCCTGCCTCAGCCTTCTGAGGAGCTGGGATTACAGGCGCGTGCCGCCACGCCTGGCTAAAACTTGGATTTCCTATTCAGAAAAATGAAGATAATAATACGTAGGCCATATACAGGATGTGATGCATTAAACTTAAGAACTAAGAGCTAGGGGCCGGGCGCGGTGGTTCACGCCTGTAATCCCAGCACTTTGGGAGGCCGAGGAGGGCGGGTCACCTGAGGTCAGGAGTTCAAGACCAGCCTGACCAACATGGAGAAACCCCATCTCTACTAAAAATACAAAATTAGCCAGGCATGGTGGCACATGCCTGTAATCCCAGCTACTTGGGAGGCTGAGGCAGGAGAATTGCTTGAACCCGGGAGGCGGAGATTGCGGTGAGCCAAGATTGTGCCATTGCACTCTAGCCTGGGTGACAAGAGCGAAACTCCGTCTCAAAAAAAGAAAAAAATAAAAAGAACTAAGAACTGTAGAGTAGCTGAAGGAGCTCTAAAGTTAGGAGTTCAGAGATTTGGGTTCTGATATTCCTAGTCACACAGCCATGGCAAATCATTCAACTCTTTGAGCCTCAGTTTCCTCAAATTCAAAATGGGGATAATACTGGTATCATTAGGACCATAATATTATTAGTAGCATAATAATGATATGAATTAGTATTATCCTAATCCCCAACCTCTTAGAAAACCTCAGAAGATATCAACCCTGGGAAGGCCTCATGTTAGGGGTTATTCTACTTTGTTTTCCAAAACAGAATTAACAAGTGAAGGGGAAACTAGGTGGGGACACACAGTGGAGCTGACTAATTCCTTGCAATTCTTTTTTTCTTTTCTTTTCTTTTCTTTTTCTTTTTCTTTTTTTTTTTTTGAGATGGAGTTTCACTCTTGTCGCCCAGGCTGGAGTGCAGAGGCGCGATCTCGGCTCACTGCAACCTCCGCCTGCTGGGTTCAAGCAATTCTCCTGCCTCAACCTCAAGTAGCTGGGACTACAGGCATGCACCACCATGCCCAGCTAATTTTGTATTTTAATAGAGACGGGGTTTCACCATGTTGGTCAGGCTGGTCCTGACCTCAGGTGATCCACCTGCCTTGGCCTCCTAAAGTGCTGGAATTACAGGCATGAGCCACCACACCTGGCCGCAATTCTTAATGTATGTATTGAGCACTACATATTAGGCTCTGCCCATGAATAAAAGTCCCTGCCCTCAAGGAGCTCATGCTCCAGTAGGAGGAACAAATGTGTCATCAGACAGTTGCTGCAAAACATGATGAGTGTTTCAATAGAGACAGGCTGTGAGAGCACACAGGAAGGTCTGGACCTCACCTCAGGTGAGTCAGCCAAGAGTTTCCGGGGAGCTGACAACCAAGCAAAGTCTTGAAGAACAGAGTCTTGACAACTTCCCAACACTCTGGTAGGAAGTGCCTGGAAAGCAGTCCCAAAGGGGGTAAGGTCAGGATGGAGAAGGGATAGAGGTGAGAGGAGTGGATGTGGATCTATAGTCCAATGGGCATGACTTCCTTAGAAGATCCAGTGGCCTCTTCCAGGCCCTCCTATGGCCAGTCCCAGCTTGACAATGGAGCTGGGTGACAGCTCTTGACAGCCCCACTGGGGATCTTCAGCTCTTGGGATTAGATTTCCTTTAATCCCCACTTGCCTCCCTAAGAGGATCATGGGATCAGCAGTTGGGATAGCCCTAATCTATCAGGGTTTGGCACCTGGACAATGTACCCAGAGGCAGCTGGCTGCTTGCTCCCCAGCTGCCCCTTCCCATGTTCCTCTTCAAGCCCTGGGGCTCAAGGAAAACTATCTTGCCTAGGAAAACCCAACATGTGCTTCCCAAAGTTGAAGCCACAAAAAGCCATGATAGATACAGCACATGGGATGGGGGTAAGGGTGGCAGAACCTGACTTAGTTCCAGGTTGAAATCCCACTGGGTTTGCTGACCCACAATCCCTTCATTACCCCCACACCTGACCTCATATACCTGTAGAGCTCTGCCAAACTGTGGACAAATCCAGCTTTCCTTCCTTTGTTCTCCTTAGTACAGGATGGCATCTTCCAAGATAACTTTACCAAAGGTGAAGGGGAAACAAAAGCTGGTCACTGGGGCAGTCATTTTTACATGCAGTGACTTTTGATTCTGTTGACTCAGAGATTTGGGGCCAGCAACTAAGAAGGGGCTTGGGAAAGCCACTGCCTTCCAAAGTGGAGCCTGAGGGAAGTAGAGCCTTGGAGAATTGATCCATATCCAAGAATACATCACATGAGGGCCTAGAGCTGAGTGGATCCTAACTCAACACCAAGAGATTGAAATATAAGCCAGAATGCCAATTTACTAATTTATAACAAGAAAAATAGCCATCATGGGAACAGGAGTTGAATCCTCTGGCCAGTCCCTTTTCTCTTTATAGGAAATCTAAATTGGAAGTCAAATTGATTCCAAATTAATATATTTTTTTTTGAGATGGAGTCTCGATCTCCGCTCACTGCAAGCTCTGCCTCCCAGGTTCACGCCATTCTCCTGCCTCAGCCTCCCGAGTAGCTGGGACTACAGGCGCCCGCCACCACGCCCGGCTAATTTCTTTTTTTTTTTTTTTTAGTAGAGACGGGGTTTCACCGTGTTAGCCAGGATGGTCTCAATCTCCTGACCTTGTGATCTGCCCGCCTCCGCCTCTCGAAGTGCTGGGATTACAGGCATGAGCCACCGCACCCGGCTGCTTCCAAATTAATTTTTGATTATGATCAAAAGATTCCAAAGAATCGCTTAAGCATAGGAGTTCAAGAGGCTGCAGTGGGCCAAGATCACACCACTGCACTCCAGCCTGGGGACAGAGCAATACCCTGTCTCTAAAAAAACAAGAAGATTCCTACAGAGCATGAAGTCAAGCAAGCATAGCAAATTGGAGAAGCTCAATAACAGCAAAGTGGGGCCAGCCATCCATATACATTCATTTGCTATGAGGATGTCTCAGCCATAGGGACCAGACACACGAGTCTTCCAACAGGGTACTCTGTTCTCTGAACAGTCCTGGGTAAACTGCCTCTCTGATTCCCATTTTCAATAAAAATAATAATAGCTAACAGTCATTGAACACTAGGTACTATGTTAAGCATTTATAAGAATTATTTCAGTTTACTTTCACGGTAGAGCCATATAAAGGATACTATTGGCTAGGCACAGTGGCTCATGCCTGTAATCCCAGCACTTCGGGAGGCCGAGGCGGGCAGATCACTTGAGGTCAGGGATCGGAGACCAGCCTGGCCAACATGGTGAAACCCCGTCTCTACTAAAAATACAAAAATTAGCCAGGTGTGGCGGTGGGCGCCTGTAATCCCAGCTACTCGGAAGGCTGAGGCAGGAGAATCGCTTGAACCCAGGAGGTGGAGTTTGCAGTGAGCTGAGATTGCACCACTGCACTCCAGCCTGGGCAACAGAACGAGACTCCATGTAAAAAAAAAAAAAAAAAAAGACACTATTATTACCATTCCCATTTTCTACATGGGAAAATTGAGGAAAATGGTAAGAAACTTTCTCAAGGTCACATAGTCAGTGGAAGAGCCAGAATTTGGACCCAGGCCTCTATTGCTCCAGAGCCAGAGCTCTTAAACCACTGTGTTCAACTGCCTCCCAGTTTTCAAGAGGCCCACTCACCTTCAGTCGTGACATTCCATTGTTAGCTATATCAATATGACCATTAGGCTATAATTCACAATGTAGTCATTTTACCAGTTTTAAGAGTTCCAGATGCCTCCCTACTCCCATCTGTGTGGTGTCACAAAGCACCCTTACTTTACCACTTCCTTGCTGCATGACAGTAGTGGACACTGTCAGTGTTCTGACCAGATGCCCTGGGAGTCTTTTTACCGATTTTAATTTTTATATCCCTGGGTTTTGGTGTGTGTTTGCTTCTAATGGTGTACATCTGTGACTCTTCAGGCTGAAACTACCTTCAGGGAAACTTTGCTTCTTCCCTTTCTCTGTTCCCTCTAGCTCTTACCAATTCTCCTGGGAGCACATTCTTGACAAGTAACTTGGACATGAATCCTCATCTCAGGATTTGCTTCTGGGGAACTCAATCTAAGACAATGAGTGCAGGGGTTGCCAAATGCAGCTTGCCACCTATTTTGCTAGATAAAGTTATATTGAAACATGGCTATTCTCATTCACTTTTTTTTTTTTTTTTTTTTGAGATGGAGTTTCACCCTGTCACCCAGGCTGGAGTGCAGTGGTGAAATCTTGGCTCACTGCAACCTCCGCCTCCCTGGTTCAAGCAATTAATTCTCTTGCCTCAGCCTCTGGAGTAGCTGGGATTACAGGTGCCTGCCACCACACCCGGCTGATTTTTATATTTTTAGTAGAGACGGGGTTTCACCATGCTGGCCAGGCTGCTCTCGAACTCCTGACCTCAGGTGACCCACCCGCCTCGGCCTCCCAAAGTGGTGGGATTACAGGCGTGAGCCACCCCGCCCGGCCGTCATTCACTTTTGTATTGTCTGTAGCTGCTTTTCCACTACAATAGCGGAACCGAGTCATTGTAAAAGAGACTGTGTAGCCTGCAAAGCCTAAAAAATTTACTTGTTTGGCCATTTTCAAACAAAGTTTACAGACCCCTAACCTGGAGTAAGTCTCTTAATACTTTTGACTTGTCTTTAGGGGTTGTCATAAGGATTAAGTAAGTTAGAAAGGGCCCAGCACATTCTCTGGCTCTTATCAGGCACTCAACTTAAGTCTGTTGAGGTGGAATGTAACGAAGAGTATTCCCCAAGTTGTGGGTCCTGTTCTTACATCTTGGGGATTCTAGAAATTCCCCTTTTGATTTTTAGACTTCTTGCCCCTCCTATCCAGAAAAGGATAGTTCCCAGTCAAGCAGATTTTTTTTAAAGCATCAGTTTGGTGAAAAACCAGTCAAGCAGATTTTAAGGCAGTGTTACTCTGCCAATCACCAGCATAAGAATCTGCTGTGAAGCTTGTTGAACATACAGATTCCTGAGACCCACATTAGACCATCCCTGGAATTAGAATCTCACAGTGCAGTCTAGTTCCCCAGGTAATTTTGATACACACTAAAGCTTGAGAAAACATAGATCTAAGGTAAATCTATAAATAAGTGCAATGGTTTAAAATCACAGATTCAAGGAAGTGTTTACTTGTGGGGAGAAGGGGTTTTAGGAGGACCACACAGAGAACCTTTAATATACTTTTCATTTTGCCAGGCATTGTTCTAGGTATCCTTCATGCTCATTTAATCATCTTAAAGCCCAATTAATAAACATACTTATGTTTTTAAGTTTGAGAAAATGGAAGCACAGAAATTCAAGTATTTTGTCCAGGATTACACAGCCAGTATAAGCCGAGCCAAGATTCCAACATAATTCACTGCCTCTAGAGTCCAAGGTGGTTTTTTGTTTGTTTGTTTTTTGTTTTGCTTTGTTTTGAGACAGGGTCTCATTCTGTCACCTAGGCTGGAGCCCATTGGAGCCATCACAGCTCACTGCAGCCTGGATCTCCTGGCTCAAATGATCCTCCTGCCTCAGCCTCTTGAGTAACACGGACTATGGGCACAGGCCACCATGCCCAGCTAAGTTTTAATTTTTTTTTTTTTTGAGACAGGGTCTTACTCTGTCACCCAGGCTGGAGTGGAGTGGTGCAATCTCGGCTCACTGCAACCTCCACCACCTGGGCTCAAGTGATTCTCCTGCCTCAGCCTCCCAAGTACCTGGGATTACAGGCACGTGCCACCACACCTGGATGATTTTTGTATTTTTAGTAGAGACGGGGTTTCACCATGTTGGCCAGGCTTGTCTTGAACTCCTGACCTCAAATGATCCACCCACCTTGGTCTCCCAAAGTGTTGTGATTACAAGCATAAGCCACTGCTCTGGCCTAAATTTTTTCTAGAGATGGGATCTCACTATGTTGCCCAGGCTGGTCTTGCCTCCTGCGATCAAGTGATCCTTCCACCTTGGCCTCCCAAAGTGCTGGGATTATGAGCGTGAATCATGAGGCCAGCCCAGAGTCCAAGTTTTTCTTTCTTTTTTTTTTTTTTGAGACAGAATTTTGCTCTCCTTGCACAGGCTGGAGTGCAATGGCATGATCTTGGCTCACCGCAACCTCCGCCTCCCTGCTTCAAGTGATTTTCCTGCCTCAGCCTCCCAAGTAGTTGGGATTATAGGCATGCACCACCATACCCGACTAATTTTTTGTATTTTTAGTAGAGATGGGGTTTCTCCATGTTGGTCAGGCTGATCTCGAACTCCCGACCTCAGGTGATCCACCCGCCTTGGCCTCCCAAAGTGCTTGGATTAATGGCGTGAGCCACCGCGCCCAGCCAAGTTATTAACCACTAAATTATACTTTTTTTCTATCCCTAGTAATGTTCTATTTCTCAAACTGAGTGGAATAGACACACACATTAGATTTGTTATTTATACCTTACATATATATTACATATACCTTTTTTATTTATTAAAGACTTCACTTAAACATACAAAGGCTTTTACAAAGAGCAAAGTAAAAACGACAATTGGAAGAAAACCTGTTGCTCATTCAAACTTTACTAGCGCCTCCAAGGCTGACAGTAGGAGAGAACCTCAAGAGGTCAGCCGAACACCCCAGAGCCCTACCTTTCCTCCAGCACGTCTTCCCTTTGGGGAATCGTATCACCCTGGGCGGCAATCTCCCCTCCACCCCTAGAGGGTGCTGTTCTCACTCTCTAAGGCATAGGACCAAGTTTCAGATAGGACTCTCTCTAGGTGACTCTGGCTCCCAGTGCCCAGGGGCAAAAAGAAAAGCGCTTGGCATTATTCTCGAGGTGCCTGCGCGTGCCGCCTCCGATGTGAACTCGCAGTCCCATTTCTAGAACTGAATCTAAAGCTCAGAACGGGTTCATGACTTGTCCTAAGTTATACAAGTCAATTAGCGCTACGACTTGAACTAGGTCCTCTGAGCATTCCGGTCCCCAAGGCTGCCTGCCTCCCGAGGGTCCGGACAGGGTCTTGGGTACCCCCCACGCTCAAACTCTGAGGGACTGTCTTTCTCCAGAGGGCCCCGGGACCAACAATCTCTTACTCCTGTTTGCCTTGACTAAATACAGCCGGGACTCTGAAGGAGCTGGATCTCGCGTCCCAACTCAGGCGTCCTCCAAGAGGGGTAGACAGGCGGGAGGAAAGCGGACCGGGCCAAGCCCATGCAGCGCCGGTCCTGCCAGCTCTACCTGGCGGGGCCGCCCCGGGATTACCCACCTAGCACAAGGATACGGTCCTCGGGCCGCAGCTCCGGCTCTAGGAGGGCACGGAAGGAGGAGAAGTCCCCGAACCAATCGTAGGGGGCAGAATCGGCTGCGCCTTGGTAGCGCTGATCCCAGTAATCGACTTCGCGGTACCCGCAGTTCCGCTCCGGTAACTCCGGAGGCGCCCTACTGGCCCCTGGAGAGGCCATGCTCTCAACCGCCGGGCAGCCAGAGCCGCCGGCCCTTCAGCCAATACGGAAGGCAGGATGCAGAAGGCGGGGCCCTGGTGTCTCCGCCCACCATCTGCAGTTGCTCAACACAAACACGTGGAACTTCCGTCCTTTACTAAGCGCTCTTCGAAGAATCCTCCGGCTGGGAAAACCATCGTCCAGACCCTGAATCCTCCGGCTGTACTGCCAAGTCATTTCCTAGGGCCGCACTCATGGTGTCAGACTCACGTGGGCTCATCACTGCGTCCTCTCATATTTTCAATGTGAATGACTTTTATCAGGAAATCTGAAAATTAGTGAAAGGTTCATTTTTCTCAGCATCCGGAAGGCTCGAAGGGCAGGCAGGAGGGGCGCGAACAGGGGCTTTGCCCTCCTGGAGAGACAGCATGAACACAGATGTTCCCAGCGCAGGCGAAGTAGAATGCTGGCTTCAGCGGTTGTGGGGGAGGTAGGCAGGAATGTTGCTTTTCTGGACATTCGTTCTAAATTAGCGCCTGTGTACCCAGGGCTGGGTATAAACTGAGGAGTAAGACATTGTCCCTGCTCCTATGGAGCGTGGAGTGCATCAGAGGAGACAAATGCAGAAAAATTACATTTTAGTGGAATAAATGAAGACTGGCTACTCGGATCGGCGCTTAGCCTGGTGGGACGCCAGGCACGGGAAGCGGAACCTAAGTGTCGAAGGTTCGGGTTTCCGGGGTTGGTGGGCCCACACAAGCGGCGCACCGTTAAGATGGCGGCTGGGCTGCGGAAACGCGGCCGGTCCGGTTCCGCGGCCCAGGCAGCGGGACTCTGCAAGCAATGGCTGCAGCGCGCCTGGCAAGAGCGGCGCCTGCTGCTGCGGGAGCCGCGCTACACGCTGCTGGTGGCCGCCTGCCTCTGCCTGGCGGAGGTGGGCATCACCTTCTGGGTCATTCACAGGGTGGCATGTGAGTGCGCCGAGGGGGAGGGGAGGGGAGGGAGGGAGACCTGAACCCGCGACCCAAACTGGATCTCAGACCTGGAACTCCAAACCAGACTCTGTATCCACTCACTTGTCAATTGCGAACCCATCCATTTCCCTTACCTGAGCGCCAAGCCTGCTCTATAGAAAACCGGATCTTAATCTGCCCGCGTGGCAGAGGTGGATACCCTAGAGATTGGCCTTCTGCACTGAACTTACAGCCTGCAAACCAGCTTAGAAGTCAGATTTGAGCCAAAATTGTTGTACTGCTGCTGCTGCTGCTTTTCTCTGTGGCTTTGGACACCTCAGGTCTCCTCCTGGATCTCAGCTTTTTCCATGTGTTCAGTTCTGTGATCTTTGAACGTCCCTTCTCAATGATGGCATTTTGTGACCACTTGAGTCCATTAGGCATTATTGGCTACTCCTTTCCAGGCTGAAACTATACTCTAGGCTTAAGGCACTTGGCTTTCTTGCTAAAGACTCTTAATTCAACAAATATTTATTTAGTGCTTATTATATGCCTAGCATTATGCTGGTTACCAGAGAGAGGTACAGTGGTGAATAAGAGATGCATTTCTGCTGGGCGCGGTGGCTCACGCCTGTAATCCCAGCACTTTGGGAGGCCGAGGCGGGCGGATCACGAGGTCAGGAGATCGAGGCCATCCTGGCTAACACGGTGAAACCCCGTCTCTACTAAAAAAAAAAAAAGAATTTAGCCGGGCATGGTGGTGGGCGCCTGTAGTCCCAGCTACTCGGGAGGCTGAGGCAGGAGAATGGCGTGAACCCGGGAGGCAGAGCTTTCAGTGAGCCGAGATCACGCCACTGCACTCCAGCCTGGGCGACAGAGCAAGACTCCGTCTCAAAAAAAAAAAAAAAAAAAAAAAAAAGGATGCATTTCTAACTCGGGCCTGGACAGTAAGTTAGCAGGCAATTATAATGCATCATAATCATGGTAGTAGTAACACAGGATACCATAAAGGGCATAGGAAGTCACTTAAACCAGGTTGGAGGAGACAACAAAGGCTTCATAGAGCCACCCTTGGAAGGTAGGAATTAGCTATTTAAGGAAAGAAGAAAAAGGTGAGGGGAAGGAGTGCTGTGGACAGAGGATCCTCTATTAAAAATTTCCAGCTAGGCCGGGCGCAGCAGCACACGCCTGTAATCCCAGCACTTTGGTAGGCCTAGGCGGGTGGATCTCCTGAGGTCAGGAATTTGAGACCAGCCTGGCCAACATGATGAAATCCTGTCTCTACTAAAAATACAAAAATTAGCCGGGTGTGGTGGCATATGCCTGTA
Organism: Pan paniscus; assembly: GCF_029289425.2. NCBI lineage: Eukaryota > Metazoa > Chordata > Mammalia > Primates > Hominidae > Pan > Pan paniscus. The sequence continues at coordinate 182,117,888 of NC_085926.1, read as the reverse complement.
ATCCCAGCTACTCGGGAGGTTGAGACAGAAGAATTGCTTGAACCCGGGAGGTGGAGGTTTCAGTGAGCCGAGATTGCGCCACTGTACTCCAGCCTGGGTGACAGAGCAAGCTCCGTGTCAAAAAAAAAAAAAAAAAAAATTCAGTTAGGCTGGGCACGGTGGCTCATGCCTGTAATCCCAGCACTTTGGGAGGCTGAGGTGGGCGGATCACTTGGGGGCAGGAGTTAAAGACCAGCCTGGCTGGGCATGGTGGTTTATGCCTGTAATCCTAGCACTTTGGGAGCCCGAGGCGGGCAGATCACCTGAGGTCAGGAGTTCAAGACCAGCCTGGCCAACATGTTGACACCCTGTCTCTATTAAAATAGAAAAATTAGCTGGGCATGATGGCAAGTGCCTGTAATACCAGCTACCTGGGGGGCTGAGATGGGAAAATGGCTTGAACCGGGGAGATGGTGGTTGCAGTGAGCTGAGATCGCACCACTGTACTCCAGCCTCGGTGGCTGAGCGAGACCCTGTCTCAAAAGTAAAACAAACAAACAAACCAGCCTGGCCAACACGGTGAAACCCCATCTCTACTAAAAATACAAAACTTAAAAAATTAGCCAAGCATGGTGGCACACACCTGTAGTCCCAGCTACTCGGGAGACTGAGGCAGGAGAATCACTTGAACCCGGGAGGCGGAGGTTGCAGTGAGCTGAGATAGTACCACTGCACTCCAGTCTGGGTGACAGAGTGAGACTGTCTCAAAAAAAAAAAAAAAAAAAGACAGCCTGGTTCCTTTGAGGAACTGAAATGATTTTTTTTAGAGCTAGAGTGTAGAAATCAAGTGAAGGGAGTAGTAAGAGATGGGAATGCAGAAACTGAGGCCAGATCATGAAGGAATTTGAAAGCTTTGTTAAGAAGATAGCATGATAATTAAGAACTTGGGACCCTGCAAGCTTCAATCCCAACTCCACCATCCTAGCTCAATTATCTTAAGCCAGTCACTTAACCTAATTAATTCTTAGGCTCCCCTTCTAAAAATGGGAATAATACAGAGTTTTCTTTATCTTAAGGGTCTTGGGGAATCATTGAGAGGTTTTAAGCAGAGGCCTGTTACGATTTGTATTTTAGGAGGAGCTCTTTGGTGTACGAGGTGGAAAATATATTGTAGCAGGGTGAAAGTAGAAGTCAGGAGCCTAATTAGCAGGCTATTGTATAATCATTGGGGCTAGAGATTACTTTAGGCTCAAATTTGAGTATGTAGTAGCAGAGAAGGATGAGATAGAGATATTTACGGTGAGGAACAGGCAGAACTTGTTGACGAAGGGTTGCAAATGAGAGAGGAGGGAGTATCAAAGATGTTACTCAGGTCCGTGACCTGGTAGCTAAGAGGTCGGTGGTGCCATTTGCGGAACCCAGGAAAGGGAGTAGATTGGAATGGGAAGAAAGATCACAAATTCACTTATAGAAATGTTGAGTTTGAGATGCCTGGGTTCACCCAGAGAATGTCAGATAAAGAGTTAGATTAAGAGGTAGTGAAGCCCTGGGAATTGGCTGAAAGTCTGTGTTTTGATGGTCTGGAGGCATGGGGAGGGTGGCAGACAAGTTCTAGACTCAGAAGTAACCAGATCATCTTGTCTTCTTCCAGACACAGAGATTGACTGGAAGGCCTACATGGCCGAGGTAGAAGGCGTCATCAATGGTACCTATGACTATACCCAACTGCGGGGTGACACCGGACCACTTGTGTGAGTGGGGACAGGAAGTTCAGGGAGGATGCGAGGGGCTGGTTAGGTACTAGTCTGCGTGACCTGACCCAGGCTCACATTTTCTCTCATCTTCCAGGTACCCAGCTGGTTTCGTGTACATCTTTATGGGGTTGTACTATGCCACCAGCCGAGGCACTGACATCCGCATGGCCCAGAACATCTTTGCTGTGCTCTACCTGGCTACCTTGCTGCTTGTCTTCTTGATCTATCACCAGACCTGCAAGGTAAGTCCATGCTACCAGGGCTAGAGGGCCCCAGCCTGGGAGGGCTGGGTGGTGGGGATGGCTCAGGCTTGCTGAGCTGACCTTATACCTTACTGTGTTTTCCCTTTAGGTACCTCCCTTCGTCTTTTTCTTCATGTGCTGCGCCTCTTACCGTGTCCACTCCATCTTTGTGCTGCGGCTCTTCAATGACCCAGTGGCCATGGTGCTGCTCTTCCTCAGTATCAACCTCCTGCTGGCCCAGCGCTGGGGCTGGGGCTGCTGCTTTTTCAGGTCAACACCTCTTCCTTCTGGCCCCCTCTCGTTTTCTGCATTTCCATCTCTTCCCATTTTCCTGCAGCAGAGGGGGTAAAGGAGTAGCCAAGACAGCATGGGTCACTCAGGGCTCCACAAAGCGAGTCCAGGATCTATAGAAAGTTTCTGCCCTGCCATCCCCCAACATACACACATGCCCTCTTTCCATCCTGTCTTCCTCCCAGACAGCATTCCTTGTTGGAATTAGTCCTTCACATTCTAAATACTCAGTATATGCTCATTCACATCTAGTAGGCATAGAGACTATGTATCTGCCTCCTGCCTACTCCAGGCTCTTCCCTCCAACAGTTGTGAGTGTCGGTCCCATCCTGGAGTTTGCTGGCGTGGCGGCGGGGGGGAGGTTGCTGTGGTGATGGTGGGGGGTATGTCTTTGGGTGTTGTGTGCACAGCCCTGGAGCTGATCTCCACCCTTCCTCTCCCCTGCTCACCCCAGCCTGGCAGTCTCTGTGAAGATGAATGTGCTGCTCTTCGCCCCTGGGTTACTGTTTCTTCTCCTCACACAGTTTGGCTTCCGTGGGTCCCTCCCCAAGCTGGGCATCTGTGCTGGCCTTCAGGTACCCCCACCTCACCCTTCCTCTTTCTAATCAAGGAGAAGCCACTTGTCTTGATTGAGGGGCTCTATCCCTGAGACTCCCTCAAAGCCAAGAGACAGGGTTTTAGAGTTGATTCTGAGCTAGGGAGCCACTATCTCTAGGCTGTAGTTTCCATAGCTGTAAAATAGGGTATTAAATTTGATGGTCTCTGAGAGCCTTTTTGCTTTTTTTAATTTTAAGTTTTGAGATGGGCTCTTGCTGGGTTGCCCAGGCTGGTCTCAAACTCCTGGGCTCAAGCAAACCTCCTGCCTTGGCCTCCCAAAGCGCTAGGATTTCGGGCATGAGCCACCCTGCCTGGCTTCTGAGAGCCTTCCTTGCTCTGCCCACACTTTAAGGTGAATCCACACCTTAAAGCATTGTTATGACCTGCCTCCTGAGCTTCTTTGGCCCCAGGCACTGGCCTGGGGTAGGGGTGGGGGACGTGGTTTTCCTGCTATTTCTAGTGGGAATTGGGGAACCTCTGAGGCCTACATCCCAGTCCCACACCCCTCAATGAGTAGCATGAAGGCTGGTCATTGGGAACGAGCCTTGGCAGCTCTGCTGACATCACACCAATCCTCAGGTGGTGCTGGGGCTGCCCTTCCTGCTGGAGAACCCCAGCGGCTACCTGTCCCGCTCCTTTGACCTTGGCCGCCAGTTTCTGTTCCGCTGGACAGTGAACTGGCGCTTCCTCCCAGAGGCGCTCTTCCTGCATCGAGCCTTCCACCTGGCCCTGTTGACTGCCCACCTCACCCTGCTCCTGCTGTTTGCCCTCTGCAGGTGGCACAGGTGAGAAAAGGCAGTAGTGCCATGGGCAGAGTTGGGGGAAGGAGTGAAGGGCCTAAGCCTTAGGGGCTGCTTGGGGGAAGTGTCAGTTAAGCTCATGGGGTGAGTCTAGAGTTTGACTCACAAAAGGGGCTTGATAACTGTCTGAATGGCTTTTCCCCAGGACGGGGGAAAGTATCTTGTCGCTGCTGAGGGATCCCTCCAAAAGGAAGGTTCCACCCCAGCCCCTTACGCCCAACCATATCCTTTAAATTGTGGGAAGGTAAGTCTTGCCCTCTCTAGGTGCTGACAGAGTCAGGTATCCTGACTGGATGCCAGCTGGTCAGGTATCCCTTGACAGCCGGTGACCTGGGCGAGGAAAGGGGACCCCAATCATAGAAGTCCTATTCTGCACCACTGTGCTGAGCACTTCACATATTGAAGTATATTTGATTCTTAATTCTAAATACGAGCTACTCTTATGAGTACCTCTCCCTGGTACTATCATAAGAGATTTACATATGTTCTAATATTGAAAGCTCACAAGAGACCTCGAGACAGGGAGGTACACTTACATTTACTATTCTCATTTTACAGATGGAAAAATTAAGACTTCATGAGGTTAAGTAACTTACCAAGGTCACACAGCCAGTAAGTTAGGGGTTCAAACCCACAAGACCTTATGGCCCTAGGTATTACTCTCTCCATATTCCATATTCGGTTGAGGAGCAGGTCCAGAGAGGTTAATAAACTTGCCCAAAGGCATGCATCAAGGAATGGCAGAGCCAGGGGGCTATGTGACCTAAAAACTATTGCCCCTCTGTTTTGGGATAGTCCCCCCACACACACTCCTGCCCTTGACCTTGACCACCGCATACAGATCGTTTCTACCCTCTTCACCTCCAACTTCATTGGCATCTGCTTCAGCCGCTCCCTCCACTACCAGTTCTACGTCTGGTATTTCCACACACTGCCCTACCTCCTGTGGGCTATGCCTGCACGCTGGCTCACACACCTGCTCAGGTACCAGCTGGGACAACTGGGGGAGTGGGAAGGGATAGGGAGTTCCTGTTGGGGGTTTATGTCTGGGGCATGAGGAGCTGCAGGTCTGCAGGCCTTGAAACTGGATGAAACGTGGAACCTGTTTCTCATCTCCAGGTTGTTGGTGCTGGGGCTCATTGAGCTCTCCTGGAACACATACCCTTCCACATCCTGCAGCTCTGCTGCCCTGCACATATGCCATGCCGTCATCCTGCTGCAGCTCTGGCTGGGCCCGCAGCCTTTCCCCAAGAGCACCCAACACAGCAAGAAAGCCCACTGAAGTCCACCCCCTTTCCCTCCAGTCTACCCTCAGGACCTGGGGTGGGTTGGACTCTGTGCCCTTCCAAATAAACCTTGCTAAGTCCAACTCTGTGCAACCTACATGGAGGTGGGGGCAGCCGATGCCTGGTCCAGGCTGTGAGGGACATGTATGGAGCAGATAAAGAATTCACTCAAGCAGTCCTAGGAGGCACTTTATTGCATAGGATTTGGGGACTGTGGCTCTCTACCCTTCCACTGTGCTGCAGGGAGCTCAGAGGATGGAGGGGAGTGTGAGTGGGGTGGGAGGAGCGGGAGAGAGCACAGGCAGGCACTTTTTGTGGGGGCAAGAGGGCTCTAGGGAGGGAGTAAGAAGCAGTGGGGGACAGGCTGGCACCAGCCTACACTTTCCCAGCACCAAGAGGCCAGCCCTGGGCGGCAGTGACTTGAGTGTGTTGGGTGGGGCGCCAGCCCAAGCAGCAGGGGGCAGCCTTCACACGTTCGCTGGGCTGTAGCACAGCAGGTGTAGCTGCAGGTTTTGGTCCCAGTGGCGCAGTAGCAGGAAGAGCCCTCGGGCTGCGGCCTTGAGGGCGGCCAGGTCAAGGCCGTCAGGCAAGTGCTGGGCCCGCAGCCAGCAATCAGCTTTGGCCGCTGTCAGTTCCCACTCGCCGAAGGCAGCGGCGCATCGGTGCTCCAGCCAGGCGAGTGCTACGGCAGTGGCCCAGGTCCGGCCCCGCAGGTCGGTGCCGCCCAGCCCTTCCGCCCCCTCGGAGGCCTCGGTGTCTGAGCCCCGCCCACTGTCCACCTGGCCTGGCCCCTCGGAGCCCGAGCTGGGGGACGGGCTGCAGGAGGCCGTGGCACTGTCACCCTGGCCAACACCAGGGCCCAGAAGTGCCCAGGGCAATGAGGCCGAGGTGGGGCTGAGGCTGGCGCGGTGCACGGCAAAGGGCGAGGCACGGCAGAGGCGCTCCTGCGAGATGCGCACAGCGGCGCAGAAGGGCGCGTCCAGGCGGAAGGAGCCTGGTGCCTCCTGCAGCCGCACCTGAGGAGAGAGGAGGTGGGGGGAGAAGCGAGCTGAAACAGCGCCCGGCCCCGGCGGCACCACCCTCCACCTCCCGAGTCCTCACCAAGGGCAGGTAGTCATGGTCGCTGCCTTCACTGTTGTTGGCCTGGCCCGGGTCAGGGCTACAGAGTTTGTGACGGCGGCCCATGCTGAGCCGACAGGGAGGACGGGGAGGTGGGCGGCGAGGACCTTCCGTGGGAGTGGCAGGGTCCCCCAAAGCACGCTTGGAGTTGCCATTTTGGTCCGAGTCCCAGGCGCCTGCTGGAGAGCCTCTCTGAAGTCCTGCAGTGGGGATCATCAGTGCCAGGGGGCGGTCTCTAAGCCCAAGTGCCCCTACCCTTTCCCTACCTTTGGGTGTTACCTTTAGAGTAGACAACAGTGGGCAGAGGAGCTGCATCTAGATGGCTGTGAGAGGCAGGAGGGGTTCCTGGGGGCTCAGCGGGCTCTGCAGGGGCACATGGGACAGGAGTCAGGTTTGTCCAGGAGAGTGGCCAGTGAGGTGAGAGCTGCACCTGAGAGGTCACCAGAAGAGGCCCCTACCTGAGCTGCACACCTGCAGGGCCCCAGGCAGGACCTCCCTAGTAGTAGCATCCACAGCTACAGGGCAAGTGAAGCAGGAGGGGGCAGAGCTGACCTTACTTGTCTGAAGGGCTCGAAGCCAGCACCTCCGGGCATGGCCTGTGGAACCAAGGAGCAGTCTGTGGAGCCCCCACCACCCGCCCTCTACAGAGGGCTCATAGAAAAAATTGCGGTGTTCTCCCCAGCTTCTCCCTCTATCGACTTTAACAGAGTAGATTGCCTTGCTAGGCCCAGAACCAGCTCAGACTCCCCAACTTTGACAAGAAGTGATCAGGCTGAATCTTCAACCCATAGCAGAGCAAGGGCCCCCTGGCTGCCCAGAAATTCAGCACTCTGGACAACACCCAGAGGAAGCATTAGCTGGCACATTTTCCTCCACCTGCTTCTGCACTAATAAAACTTGGAAATGTTCTCTCTCTTCATGATCCAATGTGGTAGCCACTAGTCACATGTGACTATTGAGTACTTCAGCTGTGGCTAGTGCAACTGAGGAAATGAACTTTAAGTATTTTCCTAAATGACAAAGATTTGTTTTTACGTTGTGGGTGCTGTGAATCATGACAGGATCACGTTGCCCTCTGTGCTGGCTGCTAGGAAGCTTGTCAGTTCTGGATCTGATCCTTGCAAGAGTATATAACCTCACAGCATGCACCTTTAATATAACCTCATTCTCAGTTTCCTTTTATTTTTACTTTTTCCCATTGTCCTGCTTAATTTTTTATCTTGTCTGTGATGAGCCTCAAATCCTTTGTGATCAAAGCGAGGTATAGAGAGTGATCAAACACACAGACCTCTACCTTTGCTGTTTTTAGCCCATGCCTTTGGGTCCTGACTGGACCCACGAGCAACTCACCCCGGTCAGCTGTGGTCTCTGCCCCTCCTCGGAGGGCCAGCTGCTCATTGTCCCGGACCACAGAGGCTGCTGTCAGCCGATGGAGTGCTTGGTCCCAAGCAGCTTCTCTTACAGGAGGTGAGGGAGGCTGTGAGCCATCTCCAGGTCCCCACAGTGTCTCCAGCCCAACACCCACCTCCCAGCACATGGGCTGCTCCCCACACAGGCCCCGGATCACCACATGGCAGCGTGGAGCCTGGGGAGGCACTGCTGGAGGAGCCGACTCCCCACTAGGAGGCACAGCCATGAATAAGAAGGGTGGTTCCATCAGCATGTCCCAGTCCATAGGGGCTGGGGAGAGCAGGTTTCCTGGGGAGGCAAGACAGCAGGGGCATGGGCAGAGTGGTCCTCTGGGCTTTACCTCCCCAAGGCCTCCTTGGTGTCAGGGAAACCAGCTCCCCATCCAACACTTACCTGAGTCATCCAGGCCTTGTCCCAACTGTTGGCCTGGCTCAGGACTTGGGCCATCTAGTATTGCACCCAAAGAGGGTTTCCGGGGTCGGCCGGGGACTTGGTTTGCCCGGCCTGGAGGGGATGAGAGGCTTCGGCCAGCCAGAGCCGCTCTGTGCTGACGGCCCAGCACCTCAGTACTCAAGGCCCCCACCTGCATGTGAGATATGGGGGCCACTGGTCAAGGAATGCAGAACCCTTGACCATCATACATGGGTGCACAGCTGGCCCATGCCCCTTGTCTGAAACCCTGGGTGGCCGCTCACCAGCTTGAGGAGGAAGGCCAAGTTCCTTATGGCCTACAGTGACCTCTGGCCTTGGCCCCTTCCCAGCATCATCCCACTCCACTCCCTATTTCCCACTTGTGGTTGTTGCTTGTCTCTGTATTTTCGTTTATGTCTTCTCCCTCTCTGCATGGCTAACTCGTGCTTATTCTTCCAGATATGGCTCTGACTTTCCTGACTCTCTCAGGCAGAATTAGTCACCCTGACTTTAAGCCCCCTTAATACATGTCCTTGTGCTCATCACTGGTTGTTACATGGTATTATCGTTGGGGATTTACCCACCTTTCTCTCTAGCTAGACTTAATAGTAAACTCTACATAATATCTGGTGCACAGCAGGTGGTAAATAAATATTTGCTGGATACAAGGCGAATGAATGTGGGTTGGATCTCACCTTGAATGGAGCTGGTGTAGGTGCAGGCAGGGGACAGGAGCGGGAGCCTGCAGGTTCTCCCCAGGCCAGACTGCGGCAGCCCTGCTGAGAAGGGGGCTCCAAGGGAGCACTACCTTCGGGGGAGCCAGGGCCCTGTGAGCCTGGGGACTCACTGCTGCCTGTGGAGCCTGGGCCTGGCTCGGGGCTGGCAGAGCAGTGGGTGAGCACATACTGCTCCCGAATGTACGAGGACTGAAAGATGCGGCGCCATATGGCTGTGTCAGAGGGGTTAGGTCCAGGATCCGTGACTGGGTCTGTCAGAGCATCAGTACCTGCTGGGAGGCAGTAGAATGGACCCTAGCCCTGACCCCTCCCAGTGCCCACTCCAATACAGCCACACACATACACCTGGGCACTCACTCTGCTCCGAGTCCCTGGCAGCCCATGGGCTGGACAGTTCTGCTGAGACAGTGCCTGTTCCCAGTGGCTCTGAGGTGCCAGTGGGCTCAGTGCCAGGGCTGGCAGCAGACGGGGCCTCTTCTGGGGATGGAAACACGGACCCACCCGAGCTCTGCCAGCCAGGCTCTTGGCCCTAGAGAGAATATTATTGGGAAAAAAATTAACTGCAGTTATGTGCTACCTCTTTCCAAACATTTTTAGATGGCTCACAGCAAGAGGCAACAAAGCTAATAAACCAGAAACAAAAGACCAGTACTAAAGAAGGAGGAAGCAGACATGTTCACTGTAAGGGTTAATAGAGCTGCTGGGAAGCTGAGCTTTAAGTTTGGCCCTGAGCTCCCTGGCAGCCAGGCAAAAAAAAAAGTCTGTTATGCAGCTCTCATGATCAAAAAGGAGGAAGCATGCAGAGTTCTTCTAAAGAGATAAGGCTTTTCATTAAAGAATAACTACCATGTCCCCAGCTCCTACTGTGTCAAGTGTTCTGCCAGGAGTACTCACTTTATGACCCCTGATGACAACCACCTGTGAAAAACCTCATTTCCATATGAGGAAATGGGTCAGTGAGGTGAAGTGACTTGCTCAAATCAAATGGCTGGTAAGTGACAGAGCTGGGATTAGAGACTGTGCCTAGGTTATGCTCATCCATCACTGCGTGTCCCAGAAAATACGCTGGCTGGTGCTTTCTATAGGGAACTATGTGAAGCCATGAGCAAGCCTTGATGGAAACCTCGTAGCAAATGCAGGTGCTGTTTTCTGTGGCTGTGCTTTAGTGACCTTGGGTAAAAACTCGGGGTAACACTTTGCAGGACAACTCAGTGGAAGACTCCATGAAGGGGACAGGGTGTGTCATCTTAGGGGGCCCAGTGTGATCTCTGTGGAGTCCTAGGGGATAGTAGAGAAGCTTGGTAGAGAGAGGCACAGAGAATGGAAAAAGGGTTTGGAAGAGATGCGGGGACTTCAGCCATCCCAGGCCCCCCTACCTCACCCTAGCCCCCCTACCACACCCCAGCCCAAGCTTACCCCTGGTGGGCGGGACCGGAAGCCATCCACCCTGAAGAGTGAGCAGTAACCGAGCAGCTGGTCCCCAGGGTAGAGTGCTGGGATCTCCCGGGGGGTCAGCAGTGCCTCCACAGTGTCGGGCACAAACCAGTCCACAGAGATGTCACTCAAAGCAGGCTCCAGTGCCTTCCGCAGAGCCTGTACCAGCTGTGGGGAGTGGCCACAGGGAAGACATGGGAAGGAAAGAGGTGTCATACGGCCAGACAGAGCAGGAAGGCTGCCCTTCCCCTGATGCCATCTGCCCAGCCCCTAAGCTGATGGGGCACAGGGCCAGGCTGGGGTCAGGAGAAGGAATGAGGGTAGGAGCAAGCAGGGGGCTGAGTGCTCAGCCCTCAGGATTTGGTCTGTCTCCTGGCCTGAGCTTTGCCACATGGATGGGGCAAGACTGTGAGGACGAGGCTCCGTTCCAGGACTAAATGGGATTCAGAGGGTGGTCAGAGACAGTGTCCTGACACCTTTGGCCTTCACAGCACCAACAGCTCTTCCCCTGATTGGAGTGGGGAGAAGGCCTGGTGAGGGCACCAGGAGCCCCCATGGCCTGCCTGAGTTCTGTTTCAGACTTGATGTGTAACTTGGGAGAAAAACTTCCAGGTGTAGGGAACAGGGCCCAGGCTCAAGCTCACCATGGGCTGCAGCCTCTGCCCAGGCCTCAGGAAGTAGGCCTGGCCTCTGCTGAGGGCAGATAAACCCTGGAGCAGCTGGTGGCAGGTGGGCCCCAGCCCAAAGGAGAAGCATCTGATGAAGGAAAGGAAGCAGCTGTGATCTTCAGGAGCCCCTTGTGGGGGCTCAGTCTTACGCATCTGGCTCTGCCCATCCCATACCTGGCTGTCCCCCTGTGCCACCTCATGAGCTCCAGGGTTCGGTGGGTAGTGGCGGCCATGGGTGAGGCAGCAGTGAGCAGGAACAGCTGCCGAGGGTAGGCCCTGTGCTGGGGCTGCCCCACGGCCCAGTCCAGAGCAGCCAGCACGTCTGGGGGCCCACTCGGAACCTGCAGGGTCTCAATGCTCTCACAGATCAGCTGCACAGCATCCTGGAGCGAGAAGGCACAGGCTGGGACGCACTGGGCTGAAACCTCTCTGTAAGGCCTCCAGATCCCTGGACCACACTCACATCACTGCAAGGCCGGCTCTCTGGGAAGAGTGGCTGCACCAACGTCCCAAACACGGCCAGGTTGATAAGCGTCTGGGGCGGGAGGGACTTCACAGCCAAAACAATGGCATCCTGTGGAGGGCCAGGGAGGGCGGCGTGAGGCCAGCCCCATGGGCCCTGATACAGAGCAAGGGAAGCCAGATCACTGCCTTATCCAGGCTGTGATTCAAGTGAGAGGCTATGGTAACCTGGGAGAGGCCCTGGGTGTGAGGGAAAGTGTGCCAGTGAGCCCCCAAGTGTGTGTGAGAGATGTGTGGGACTCTGGAGGTACACATGACTGTGTGTGGGACTCTGGAGGTATACATGACTGTGTGTGGGACTCTGGAGGTATACATGACTGTGTGTGGGACTCTGGAGGTGTACATGACTGTGTGTGGGACTCTGGAGGTATACATGACTGTGTGGGACTCTAGAAGTACACATGACTGTGTGTGGGACTCTGGAGGTGTACATGACTGTGTGTGGGACTCTGGAGGTGTACATGACTGTGTGGGACTCTGCAGGTACACATGGCTGTGTGTGGGACTCTGGAGGTATACATGACTGTGTGTGGGACTCTGGAGGTATACATGACTGTGTGTGGGACTCTGGAGGTACACATGGCTGTGTGTGGGACTCTGGAGGTACACATGACTGTGTGTGGGACTCTGAAGGTACACATGGCTGTGTGTGGGACTCTGGAGGTACACATGAAACTTGAGTGTCCCTGTGATTGGAGTGACTCCCTGTGACTGAGTGCAAGTCTATGTGTGAGAGGCTCTTGGAATCCTGGAGAGATGTGTGTGCGTGAATATGAGCAAGAGAGCGTGACAGTGTCTGTTTGGCGGTTGGAGCAGGGCTCCTGTCTAAGGGAATCCCCTGAGGAGTTGCCATCTGCTTCCTCTTTGGAAGATGGTGTTTGAAGCAACAAGGTAACTCCTGGCTTCAAGAGGCTGCCCCCAGCCCTCCTCAGACCCACTGCCCCATCCAACCCCCAGGCCTGCCCACACCACACCCCCACGGGCCTTGTGTGCCGCGCTGCTGCTATCCAAAAGGAAGAGTAGCTCCCGAGTAGCTGTCCCCAGGTGTCCGGGCTTGGAGCTCAGGTCTGGGCAGAAGCTCAGCACCAGCACGGGGTTCAGCAGGATGTCCTTGTGGAAGCGTCGCTGCAGGAACCACACCTGAGCGGGGGAGTCCCAAGTCAGCCTGGGCAAGGCTTAGTGCTACTTTGTTGAGGGTGGGCAGTGGGACTGGCTCTGGGGCCTTTTTCTGTCTGATCCACCCAGAGGGGACATCTTTTTGTAGTAATTCGAATAAAGGCAGGGGCAAAGGCAGGTGGCTGTCTTCTGTTTATATCAGACCTAGCCTCCATCCTCTGAGACACACCCCAGAGAGATTCACATCGGCCCTCCAATGACAATACTCATCTGTCCTCTGTGATGGTTGGTGGCAGCTGTGGAGAGATCTTGCCGAGAAAAGAGGCCTCCCCGCACCCATTCCAATGTAAGCCTGCTTGCCTGCTCCTTGTGCACAAATGCAGCCAAGGCCAGGGGCCAGGCCAGGCTCCTATGGCGGTACCTGCCGGTCCCCATCACTGTCCCTTCGCTGTAGCCTCTGAAAATCTCGGCGGGCCCTCACCCGGGCCTCATATTCTGCTGAGCTCAGGCTGCCGCCCTCCAGCATCAGGTGTGGCTGATGGGGCTCTGAGAGGAGAGGACACAATTCTGTCAAGGAAGGCCCTGCCTCTGGACCCCAAGTGCCCAGTTTCACTGTCCAGGAGGAGCCTGCAGGTCCAGCCTTCCCGCACCACAGGCTCTGCCCTCACAGATGACTCAGTCCATCTGGGCTGGGGCCCAGAAACCTGCACTTAAGAAATGCTTCCCCCATTCATATAGAAGCAGGTCAGAGCCGGCCCACGGTGTATCCCAGTCTCTCACCACTGGGGTGCAGCAGGATCTCCAAGGCCCGGTCACAGTGGTGGCCCTCTGCCAGTGTGACACAGATGGTGGCTGCAGAGCTGGCATGAGGGGGGGCATCTGCCCGCAGAGCATGAGAGGGGCTCTCCAGGCCTGAGGGACATAGAGGCAGGAAGGGGAGATGTAGCCATAACACCTTCCCAGGGACAGCAAATGTTGGCAGGGGTCATGGCTGATTCAGTCAGCTCTCAGAGTCTGATCTATATGGGGTCAGATGGACGAGGGAGGATGTGCCTGCTTTCACGGGCTGGGAAGTAGATTCCAGCGGGGTTTCTGGCTGGTCGAAGAGTCATGCATCAGCCAGGTGCTGATTTAGCATCCACCCCCCACCTTCTGTGTAAGGAAAATCTACTTCATCACAGGTACTAGTCCCATTGTAAGTATCTCTCTTCCCACTGGTGGGTGGGATGAGATATAAATAAATTACCTTGATAAAATTGGGGTGTGTGTGTTGGGTAGAGGTGACCAGGGGATGCTCCCACCACTAACCCAGATGTTCCGGAGGCTTGGGTCCCTGTCTTTTTGTCCTGTGTCCCTCCTATCCCTGAGCCTTATTTCCCTTCCAGTCACTACACTGGGTGGAGTGGGCATCTGAAAAGAGGGCAGGCCAGCCAGATGCACCCACCTGCAAGCAGGCATGGCCCAGTCACCAGCATCTCGAAGGAGAAGGTATATGGGGCAGGGCAGCGGGCAGGGCCTGAGAACACGTCCCGAGGGGCAGCCGGCTCTTCCCAGGCCAGCCCTTCCTCCTGAGGGCTGCCCACCCCGAAGCAGCTGGTGGGGCTGGAAGGGAGCATGAGGAGGGTCACTGGGCCACTGTGAAGGCCCCTAAACCCTCCGGCTGACTGGCCCCAGCCCTTCCTCACCCTTCCCATCCCTGGGTACCCTGCCAGTGCCCCCTCACCCGCACTAGACCCAGAGAAGCCGAGGGAGGGACGAAGAGAATCACCATAGGCCCAACCTGTCGTCACAGAGCCCCGGAGGCCTGGGGGGCCCTGGCGGGCCTGGCGGGGCCAGCGGGGTGAGCACAGTGGGCAGGGCCACATGCAGCACCCCGTCAGGCCTTGAGGGCAGCTCCCGGCTGCTGTGCAGGGTCACCGTCATGGTGCCAGCCGCGGCGATAATGCCTGTGGGCAGCACCAACGTGGACCGGGCCTGGGCCAGATCCAAGACAAGATGACCTATGATGGGTGAGAAATGGGGTCAGAGCATGCTGGAAGCAGAGGAGAGGGAAGAAGCTAGATGTGGAAGCAGGCATTGGGTCAGGGAGCCTGGGCAAGGGGGACTTTGCATGTTGGCACTAGGCTAATGCATTGGTGACGCAGGATGGAGGCATGAGATGAATAATGGCAGGAGAGGCAGACTAACTGTGAACAGATCTGGCTGTCATCAGGCAAGAGCAGCAGTGACATCCTTGCTAATGGAAGGCTGAGAAGGGGCCATGTCCACTCTCAAGGCCCTGGGAATACCCACACCCTCTGCCCCTCTCCCCCTGCCTGCCTCTTTCCATTCAACCCTTGGCCACCATCCCTTGTGGATAGACATCTCCCTGTGGCCTGGGACCCCACTCTGCTCATAAATTTCCTGCTCCTGAACCATCAGGAGCTCCCCCATTGCCCACTAAGGTGGCTCCAGAATTCTCTACTCCTCCCGGGCAGGAGGAATAGAGAAGCAGGAAGCAGGCTGGAGGACATAAAGCTCCATTTGCACACCGCACACACTGTTTTATTTAGCTCCTAGGTTTGTTTGGGGACTGGTGGGGCTGCTAAAGGAATAATGACCAGCCATGTACAGTGGCAGCTGTGTACACCACCGACGTGGTCTGGCCCCAGCCCACCTTCACAGCCCTACTGTACCTCACTTCCTCACAATGACCAATTGTTCATCCTTTCAATAAATACTTGCTGAATAACTGAAGGGAAGAAAAAGATGGAAGGAAAGAAAGAAAGGGGCTTCCATCCCAGCCAACCGACACAGGGGAGACAGCACAGCATCAAGTTTTAAATATCAGCTTGGTGACCTCTAATTGAGTCCTTTGGCAGCTCTCTTGTTCTGAGGAGCCTGTTTCCTCATCCATAAAGTGGGGATCATAATAACTCTGTGATTGTGGTGAGGAACAAATGAGGCAATGTATGCAAAGCACCCAACATATAAGTCAGTGACCCCTGCTATGACTTTCATCCCCCATAACAGGAGGAAGGGGGATTATCCCCCTTCCATCCCCCATAACAGGAAGAAGCCTGCATTACCCACTACTTGGGATTCAAATGAGGTGATACTAGCGATTGTAAACTGTAAATCACTATAAACATGAGACATTTTATTGTCATTACCCACTGTAACCTACTTATAAGCATTTGCTTATACTGTTGCCCCTACCTTCCACTTAACTGAGTCCTACCCTTTCTTGCAGTCAAATGCTGGCTCTACCTCCTTCTGGAACATTCCTGGGGCCTCAGCCCAGAGCTCACTCTAGCCTCTAACCACAAGCCTCTAACCTGCTGGGCTTATGCCAGCTCTCAACACCACTGGATTCTGTTCCTCTTCTTCTTACCTGGATTGCGAATCCCCTGGGCAGGAATCAAAGGCATGTATGAATGAATCAATGAAAGAACCAGGTGCAAGCACAGCACACAGCACAGGGCTGGGCTTCTGTCCCTTCCCCGGGCACTCGCTGGGCCTCATAGTGCCAGGTTCTGTGTGAGGTGCTGGGATTTGGAGATGCTCCAGCGGGGAGACAGACAGGCAGATCTGTGACAATGACTCCCCCTGTAAGTGCCATAACGAGGGGGCACAAAAGGCTGGGGAGCCAGGAAACAGTGCAGCTATTTGTGGGAGAGTCAGGGAGGGTTTCCCTAGGAATGACGTTTAGTGGATCTTAAAGGACAAGTAGGAATTTGCTCAATAGAAGATGGAAAGACAGAGCAGAGAGTTGGGAAAGGACCTGTCAGTCAGTGTGGCCAGCGGCAGCGGTACCTGGTGTATGGGGTCGCGGGGAGAGGGATGGAATGGGGTGAGAGCGAGGGCCTTGGCTGCTAGGCACTGGAGTCTACACTTGATTCAGTGGCCCACGCGGGGCCGGATTGAGGTGTGCAGCCTAAAATAGTAAGGGGCCGGAGGGGACCAGGGGAGAAGGCTCCCTTTGCAGCCCCCTAGAGAGACCGGTCTCCTGGGCTGTAAGGGCTGCTGGCGCCCCCGCAAGCCCTGTGCTGCCTGCTGTGTCTGTCTCCCAGGCTGTGAACCTCCGGGCCATGTTCTCCCAGCACCTGGCGCAGGTCAGGTGCCCAGCCCACGACTGCTGAATACCAGGATGAGCCAATGAATGCACAAGGCAGTGCCCGGAGGAAGGCGGGGGACGGGCGGAGGCCGAGCGGGTGCGGGAGCCTGAGCTGCGCCCGGCTTTCAGGAGCGCGGGTGCGGGCGCGCGGGACTCACCCTGCGCGCAGCGGCGGGGCGTCGGGGTCCCCAACCCCGGGCCCAGAGCGCGGCAGCAGGCGGCCTGCGAGCGGCGCCGGCTCTGCAGCTGGAAGGAGACGCGCCGTCCGGCGGCCTCGGCCTCGAAGCCGGACACCACCTCGGCCTCGGCCAGCGGGTACACGAACACGCCTGGGGAGGGCGGCGGGAGGCGGCGTCGGACCCTGCCCGGCGCACCCCTCGCCGCGCCCGCGCCCCACCCGGGCCTCACCGTCCACCGGCTGCGGCTGCGGGTTGCGGTAGGTGAGCCGGGCCCGCACGCTGAGGCAGGGGCCGTTGGCGCAGGCCCGGACCCAGGAGTCCGTGAGCGGCAGCGGCGTCCAGCTGGAGGGGCAGTACAGGCCGGGCATGGCGCCGGGAGGCCGGCCCTGCGGGAACGGGCCGGGGAAGCTGGGCGCAGGGTGACGGGACGCCCACCCCGCGCTCCACAGGCCAGCGCGAGAGTCTCACTCCAGCACCCGGACGGGGCCTGCCGGGGCGCGAGGCCGAGCGGGAGCTCCTGAGGGCGACAGGTGGCGGGGGAGATAAGGGGGCGGCAGGCGTGGTGGCGAGGAGGGCATCCTCACGCGTTACCTGGGCAGCCGGGCCGCGGAGGGTTAATGATTAACGCGCGCTTCGGCGCCCAGCAGTCCCGCCGCGGCTCCCCCGGGGGTGGGGGCGGTCACAGCTGTTCCACCGCCCACTCCCAACCTCGCAGCCACCCCCGTACCTGCCGGCCCCCCGGGGCTCCCCGCGGCCGCCAGCTGTCGGAAGCGGCGCGGGTGGAGATGGAAGATGCTCCGGGAAGGCGGAGGTTTAAAGGGCCCGAATCCCCCCGGAGGCCCCCGGCCCTGCGAGGGATCGCGGGGGCAGGGTGGATGGGGCGCCGAAAGGGCCTTGGTCTTTCTCTCCCTGGTGCCTCATCCGACGGGGGTGCTGGCCGGAGTGGAGGGGTTAAGGGTGGGAAGAACGAGCTGGGAAAGCGAAAAGAGGGGGTCTTTGGGAGGCAAGCCCGGGAGAGGTGTCGGGCCAGGGAGAGTCCGTGGGAGCCGCCAGGGCACCGCTCCCTACCCCGGCAGAGCTGATGTGGGAGGAGGGGGCACCTGCAGTGGCCGCGGCCCGCGCAGGGGATGCCGCGGGCTGGCTCTGGGGATCGCCCCGCTCCCTGTGGCAGTCTCAGCCTCACCGTCGCGTCCTCCGCGGAGTTCTAGGTGCCCACGGGATCCGTGTGGGTGGTGCCGCCTCTGCGCTCCGGGTGGCCCTCGGTCCCGGCACCTGCCGGCCGCCAGTTCGCGACTGTGGCTGCAGCGGCTCTGAGTCCCGGCAGGGGCGCGGGCCCTGCCGGCGGTGGTCCCGCCCCCGTTCCGAAAGGCCGCCCCTCCAGCCTGCCCTGGCCCCGCCTGCTGCTGCTGCGGCGGGGCTGGCGCTCCCCCCTCCTTCGGGCGCGGTACCGCCTCCGCGCCAGCCGCGGCAGCGCGAGCCAGACTGGGCACCGCAGTGCAGGGACCGCGTCCCCGCCGCCGCACGGATCCCCGTCACTGCAGGACCGAGGCCTCAGAGACCCCACCCTTTCCATTCTTCAGGAATCAGGCGTCCTGCAAGTGCCACCGACACTGCCGCGACCCCAGCTATCCCATTACCACGACCGCATCCCATTCCCCAGCCCACCCCACCCCCTGCCCTGGGTTGCTTCCCATCGCTGCAGAGACCCTCCCTCCTGACTGCAGCGAACCCCCCAGCCCCCCATCACCGTCACCGCAGGACTCTTCCCCCAAGAAGCTGGCCCCTTTCCTTTGCAAAGTGCTCTTCATCACTGCAGAAAACCTCCCCCATCCCTGCAGGTACTTTTAGTTCATGCAGCCACTTCAGTGACCACTCACTCCAAGCAGGGATTCCTCATCACTGCAGCGACCTCCTCCCAGCCGGCCTTGGCATCGCTGCAGTGCCAACCACTTCTGCTGGGGTGGGAGGGTGTGCACAATAGCGCCCTCAGCCTATAACCCCTTGGTCTCTTCAGCTGTGCGGGCCTTGGGAGTGAAGCCTTCTAGCCTGAAGAGCCTTCTTATGGCTGCAGACCGTCCCCTCATAGCAGTGACCCCCACCCATCACCGCAGCCCTGAAGAGAAAACATCTCTGCTTGTCAGGAGGGCCCCTTGTTATTGGCAGACTTTGCATGTGCTTGACAGCGTTATGCTGTCAAAAAGTAGGAAGGTCCGGAAAACCTCTCCCAGGTCCCCCAAGGAAGAGTCTGAGAGCCCTGGGGAAGTGAGAGGAGATGACCATGTTTGGGGATCATCCATGTAAGCTTTTTGGCAGATGCCATACTGAGATTCTGCAGAGAGAGCTTGAGGAGAGCTGGGGATGGAGGACAGCCAGTAGGAAGTGAGCTTTCGAGTCGGGCCCATGGTTCTCACTCCTCCGCATTAACTCTCTCCCTCTGATTTCAATCACTATCACCAGGGATCATCCCCCGGGGGAATCCCTGCCTCTTTGAGCATCTGAGCCCTCAACCCCAACCATCTCCTTTGCTCACCCTACTTAGCATGGTGGAGAGAGCTTGACGTTTTCCCAGGGAATTTCATGGGTGGAAATGCACAGGAATGATACAGGGAGCACAGACACAGTCACACGTACCCAACACACAGGGAGCTCCAGCTGGGTCCTAGCCCTCTTTCCATACTGCCTGGGTCATGGTTCCATTCACCTGTCTCCCCCTTTCTCTACTGAGTCTGTTCTCAGCTTCATCCTGAACGAGGGTCCCTCTTTCAGGCCTAGGGAGAAACAGTGGATGGGCTGATGGTCCCTCCAGGTGATCTAGGGCCTCAGGTAGGACCAGCCCTGGCCCTGAGGGCCTCACAAAGGTCCAGGCAGTGGCCACCTTTCCACAAGCACCTTGTGCTCTGCCCCTTCTACAAATGAACCAAGAGCTACATGTAGCCCTTGGACAAACATGAGGTTGCAAATAGCAGTCATTAGGGAGGTCTCCGACACATGGAAATGGAAAAAGAGGTCCTTCTGTTTGGTCCTGAGGAGAGCTTAGATGTAAGACAGCCTCCCAGGAAGATAGCATCCCTATCAGAGACCAGACACACACACTGGCAGAAGTCAAACTTTGCTGCAAAGCTGGACCAACCCTGAGATCTTGCTAGGAAGGTCTCCTTAGCTGAGGCAAATGGAGGGAGAGACAGGTGAATGGCTCCACAAAAAGCATAGGGCACCCTGCAGGATGAGGGGCAGGGGGTGGGGAGCCAGTGCTGCTGCCTGGCACCTTGGGTGGGGTAGTAAGAAGGGTCTCTGAGGCCCAGCTGGAAGGCCCTCTGGTGGTGAGGCAGCAGCATGACAGCCAAGGGCAGAAGGGACAGCACAGGAACCAGATTCCAGGAGATCTGAGGCCGGACTGAGGGATAGCATGGGGTGGGCTACGTGGTAGTCATAGGAGAATAGATGATATAGATTATATACATATAGATATAGATATATAGATATATTTTTGAGACAGAGTTTCGCCCTGTCGTCCAGGCTGGAGTGTAGTGGAGCAATCTCGGCTCACTGCATGCAACCTCTGCCTCCCAGGTTCAAGTGATTCTCCTGCCTCAGCCTCCTGAGAAGCTGGGATTACAGGCGAGCACCAGCATGCCTGGGTAATTTTTTGGATTTTTAGTAGAGACAGGGTTTCACCATGTTGTCCAGGCTGGTCTTGAACTCCTGAGCTCAGGCAATCTGCCTGCCTCAGCCTCCCAAAGTGCTAGGATTATAGGCATGAGCCACTGCGCCTGGCCCATAGGAGGATATTGAGCTGAAAAGACTTAGCCTCTGCCTAGGAGAGTCTCACACTTTAGTGAAAAGGGCAGACAAATATACAGTTACAGTAGCTTGAGATAAGTGCTGCATTACAAGAGTAATAGTAATGGATATTATAAAAGCTTTTAACTGGCTGGCAGTGGCTCACACCTGTAATGCCAGCACTTCGGGAGCCTAAGGCAGGAGAATCCCTTGAGGCCAGGAGTTCGAGACCAGCCTGGACAACATAGGGAGACCCTATCTCCATAACAATTAAAAATTAAAAAAAAAAATCTTAACCAAGGGTGGTGGTGATGTGGGGAATAGGGTGAACCTTAGGGAACCGACTTAGAAAATGGCACTCAGCCAGGTCTTCTTGTTGCAAAGCACAACTCAATTATCTCCTGCTTGTGGGCTGCCTGTCGGCCTTTGGAGGGCAGAGGTCTTATTTCCCCAAACTATAGATGATCTACCCTCTCAGATTGGAGCTCCAGAAGAGATATACCTAGAGAAAAAGAGGAATTTTGCCTCTTGCTGTCTAAAGCTTGACTTCCAAAATCCCAGCCCCTGCCTGAAACCCAAATTGGAAGATGGTTTAATTCATTCATTCATTTGTTCACTCAAGAAATATTTCTTGTTGAAGCCTGCGGTGTGCTAGAGCTGGAACTACAGCAGAAAACAAGACAGTGGTAGCCCCTCCCCTCACGAAAGACGTCAAACAATTACACAATTAATTTTTAAACTTTGTATTTCAAAATAACTTCAAAACTTCTACAAAAGTTGCAAATAAAGCATTTTTTTCTGAACCATTTCAAATTAAGTTTTACACATCCTACCTCTTTACCCCTAAACACTTCGGTTTGTCTTTTCTTTTCTTTTCTTTCTTTTTTTTTTTTTTCAGAGACAGGGTCTCACTCTGTCGCCCAGGCTGGAGTGGACTGGCACAATCATAGCTCACTGCAGTCTTGAACTCTTGAGCTCAAAGGATCCTTCCTCCTTGGCTTCCCAAAGTACTGGGGTTACAGGTGTGAGCCACCATGCCCAGCCAGTTGGTGTGTCGGGGGGGTAGTTTTTTTATTTGTTTGTTTGTTTGTTTGTTTTGAAACACAGTCTCACTGTTTTGCCTAGGCTGGAGTGCAATGGCTCAATCTCAGCTCACTGCAACCTCCGCCTCCCGGGTTCAAGTGATTCTCATGCCTCAACCTCCAGAGTAGCTGGGACTACATGTGCACGCCAGAATGCCTGGCTAATTTTTGTGGTTTTGTTTTTATTTTTATTTTTTGAGATGGAATCTCACTCCGTCGTCCAGGCTGGAGTGCAGTGGTGCGTGTGCAATCTCAGCTCACTGTGACCTCCACCTCCCAGTTCAAGCGATTCTCCTGCCTCAGCCTCCCGAGTAGCTGAGAATACAGGCACCCACCACCATGCCCAGCTAATTTTTGTATTTTTAGTAGAGATGGGGTTTCACCAAGTTGGTCAGGCTGGTCTCAAACTCCTGACCTCAAGTGATCTGCCTGCCTCAGCCTCCCAAAGTGTTGGGATTATAGGTGTGAGCCACTGCTCCCAGCCTTTAAGAGTCTTCTACTGGGAGTAGTTTCTCCTTTTTGTCTTTTGTGATACTGACACATTTGAAGAGTACTGGCCAGTTGTTTTGTAGAATGTCCGTCAGTTTGAGTTTGTCTGTTGTTTCCTCATAATTAGATTCAGGATATGCACTTCCCGTAGGAACACCACATAAGTGACGTTGTACCCTTCTCACTATATCTCATTGGGAGGATGTACATGTCAGTTACTGTTACTGGCGATTTTAACTTTGATCCTTTCAATAAGGTGGTGTGTTAGGGTTCTCCAGAGAAAACAGAACCAACAGAGATTGAGAGAGAGAGAGAGAGAGAGAGAGAGAGAATACGTATATATAAAATAAGGAATTGGCTCGTGTGCTTGTACAGGCAAGTCCAGTGCTGGCTGGCGGGCTAAAGACCCAAGAGACCGGATGGTGCAGATGAAATTTGGAGGCAGCCTGCTGGAGAATTTCCTCTTTCTCATGGAGGTCCATCTTTTTGTTCTGTTCAGGCCTCAAGTGATTAGATGAGGAACATTGTGAAGGTTAACTCTGGGTCTTAGCTTGACTAAATTAAGGAAGACCTATTCAGAAGCCGGGGCCAGGCGTGGTGGCTCACGTCTATAATCCCAGCACTTTGGGAGGCCGAGGTGGGCAGATCACCTGAGGTCAGGAGTTTGAGACCAGCTTGGCAAACATGGCAAAATCCTGTCTCTATTAAAAATGCAAAAATTAGCCAGGTGTGGTGGTGGACAACTGTAATCCCAGCTGAGGTGGGAGAATTGCTTGAGTCTGGGGGCGGAGGTTGCTGTGAGCTGAGATCACGCCACTGCACTTCAGCCTGGGTGACAGAATGAAACTCCAACTCAAAAAAAAAAAAAAAAGAAGCCTGACTATAGTCTGGAAAAAAAAAGAAGACTAGAGAAGTGGTAAAACATTCCTTCGGGTGCATCTGTGAGGGTGTTTCTAGAAGAGATTGGCATGTGAGTAAGTGGACTGAGTAGGGAAGATCTGCCCTCATTGTGGGAGGGCACCATCCAATCTGCTGGTGGCCCACATAGAACAAAAAAGGAGAGAAAAGAATTTCCTCTGTCTCCTTCTCCTGGAGCTGGGACACTCCTTTTCCTGCCCTTGGACATCAGAACTCTAGGCTCTCTGGCCTTGGGACTTATACCAGAGGCCTCCCAGGTTCTCAGGTTGTCGATGGCCTCAAACTGAGAGTTACGCCATTGGCTTCCCTGGCTCTAGGCCTTTGGATTTGGACTTGGACTTGGACTGCCACATCCCAGGGTCTCCAGCTTGCAGAGGGCTGGCTGTAGGATTTCTCAGCCTCCATAGTCATGTGAGCTAATTCGCCTAATAAATCCCCTCTCATCCATTTATCTATTTATCTGTCCATCCATCCATCATCTATCCCCTATTGGTTCTGTCTCTCTGGAGAACTGTGACTCATACACCCACCCATATTCTGGAGGGCAATGTGCTTACTCAAAATTCACCAATTTCAGTGTTAATCTCATTCAAAAACACTTCAAGTTGACACATAAAATTAACCATCACGGGTGTTGCTTGCCAGATTTTCCACTATAATGCTACTATTTTTCTTTTTATAATTAAATAAGTACATTTGTAGGGAGACAATTTGATTGTATGTAACTATTCTAATCGTCATCAAAATTTTACCCATCAGTTTTAGCATCCATTAATTACCTAAATAATATTTTACATCAGTTTTATTGAGGTATAATTTACATGTAGTAAAATGCACTATTTTTTATTGTGGTAAAATATACATAACGTAAAATTTGCCATTAGTGATATTTAGCACATTTGCAATAGTGATTAATTGATTTTTTTTTTTTTTTTTTTGAAATGGAGTCTCACTCTGTCGCCCAGGCTGGAGTGCAATGGAGCCTTCTGGACTCACTGTAACCTCCGCCTCCCGGGTTCAAGCAATTCTCCAGCCTCAGCCTCCCAAGTAGCTGGGATTACAGGCGCCCACCATCACACCTGGCTAATTTTGTATTTTTATTAGAAATGGGGTTTCACCATGTTAGCCAGGCTGGTCTCAAACACCTGAGCTCAGGCGACCTGCCTGCTTCGGCCTCCCAAAGTGCTGGGATTACAGGTGTGAGCTACCGCTCCTGGCCCCATTCACAATATTGTGCACTCATTCACCTCTATCTAGCTCCAGAACATTTTTCTCACCCCAAAAGGAAGCCTTGTATCCATTAAGCAGTCACTCTCTATGTCCCCTCTTCCCAGTCTCTAAAAACCACCAATATGGCTGTCTCTGTAGCTTTGCCTATTCTGTATATTTCATATAAATGGAATCCTATAATATATGACTTTTTGTGTCTGGTTTCTTTCATTTAGTATAGTGTTTTCAACATTCATCCACATTGTAGTATTAATCAGTTTATTCCTTTTTTTTTTTTTTTTTGAGACAGAGTTTCATTCTTGTTGCCCAAGTTGGAATGCAGTGGCATGATCTCGGCTCACTGCAACCTCTGCCTCCCGGGTTCAAGCAATTCACCTACCTCAGCCTCCCGAGTAGCTGGGATTACAGGCATGCGTCACCACACCCACCTAATTTTTTTGTATTTTTAGCAGAGACAGGGTTTCTCCATGTTGGTCAGGCTGGTCTCAAACTCCCGACCTCAGGTGATCCGCCCACCTTTGCCTCCCAAATTGCTGGAATGACAGACGTGAGTCACCACGCCTGGCCAGTTCATTCCTTTTTATGGCTAAATAATAGTCCATTGTATGGCTATCCCACATTTTATCTATCCATCTATCTGTAAATAGAAGTTCTGGTTGTTTCCGCCTTTTGGCTACTGTGAATAATGTTGCTGTGAACACTGGTATGTAAGTTTTTGTTTGAACAACTGTTTTCAGTTATTTTGGGTGTACACCCAGGAATGGAATTGCTAGGTCAGAGAATAATTTTGTGTTTAACTCGTTGAAGTTTTCCACACCAGTTGGACAATTTTACATTTCCATCAGCAATGTGTAAGGGTTTCTATTTCCCCACAGCCTCACCAACACAAATCCAAACCTCAGTTTATTTATTTATTTATTTATTTTTTGAGATGGAGTTTCGTTCTTTTTGCCGACGCTGGAGGGCAATGGCGTGATCTCGGCTCACTGCAGCCTCTGCCTCCCGGATTCAAGTGATTCTCTCCCACCTCAGCCTCCCGAGGAGCCGGGATTACAGGTGCCTGTCACCATGCCTGGCTACTTTTGTATTTTTAGTAGAGACAGGGTTTCACCACGTTGGCCAGACAGGTCTCGAACTCCCAACCTCAGGTGATCCGCTGCCTCAGCCTTTCCAAATGCTGGGATTACAGGTGTGAGCCACCGCGCCCGGCCAAAACCTCGGTTTATTGTTTTGTTCTTTTATAGATCATACTTTTGGTATCATGTCTAATAGCTTTTCACTAAGCCCTACATCCCAGATATTTTCTTCTAGTTAGCTTATAAAAGTTTTATAGTTTTACATTTAAATCTTCAACCCATTTGAAATAACTTTTGTATAAGGTATGAGGTTTAGGTCAACTTTTTGTTTGTTAGTTTTGTCTGTGGATATCCAATAGCTCCAGCACCACTTGTTGAAAAGACAAGGGCACGGTGGTTCACTCCTGTAATCCCAGCACTTTGGGAGGCCGAGGAGGGCGGACCACCTGAGGTCGGAAGTTCGAGACCAGCCTGACCAACATGGAGAAACCCCATCTCTACTAAAAATACAAAATTAGCTGGGCGTGGTGGCGCATGCCTGTAATCCCAGCTACTCGGGAGGCTGAGGCGGGAGAATCACTTGAATCCAGGAGACAGAGGTTGTGGTGAGCTGAGATCGTGCCATTGGACTCCAGTCTGGGCAACAAGAGCGGAATTCTGTCTCAAAAAAAAGAAAAGAAAAGGCCAGGCACGGTGGCTCATACCTGTAATTTCAGCACTTTGAGAGGCCAAGGCAGGAGGAATGCTTGAGACCAGAAGTTTGAGACCAGCCTGGGCAACATGGTATATAAAAACATCTCATGTGCCCCGTAAATATATACACCTGCTATTTACCCACAATAATTAAAAAAGGAAAATTAGTGAGCTGGCCAGGCATGGTGGCTCATGCCTATAATCCCAGCATTTTGGGAGGCTGAGGTGGGCAGATTACTTGAGGCCAGGAGTTTGAGGCCAGCCTGGGCAACATGGTGAAACCCCATCTCTACAAAAAATACAAAAATCAGCTGGGTGTGGTGGTGCACACTGAAGTGGGAGGATTGCTTGAGCCTGGGAAGTTGAGGCTTCAGTGAGCCATGATCATGCCACTGCACTCCAGCTTGGGCAACAGAGCGAGATCCTGTCTCAAAAATAAATAAAAAAATAAAAAATGGCCGGGCGCGGTGGCTCACGTCTGTAATCCCAGCACTTTGGGAGGCTGAGGTGGGCGGATCACGAGGTCAGGAGATCGAGACCATCCTGGCTAACACGGTGAAACCCCGTCTCTACTAAAAATACAAAAAATTAGCCGGGCGTGGTGGCGGGCGCCTGCAGTCCCAGCTACTCGGGAGGCTGAGGCAGGAGAATGGCATGAACCCGGGAGGCGGAGCCTGCCGTGAGCCGAGATCGCGCCACTGCACTCCAGCCTGGGCGACAGAGCGAGACTCCGTCTCAAAAAAAAAAAAAAAAAAAAATTAGTAAAGCAAACAAGATGAAGGATAAGTTTTCAGGCACAAGGACCTGTGTGTGCAGAAGCCATGCGTTGAGAGAAGCTTGGAGCCTAACAGGGGATGAAGCGAAGCTCTTGTGAGAGCAAGCGGAGAGTGAGGCCAGACAGTCTGGAGAAGTCAGGAGGTGCTGGATTACTCAGGGCCTTGGAACCTTGATAAGGATTTTCAAACTTGTTTGGAAACTAGTGGAGGGTTATTTTTGTTTTGTTTTGTTTTTTTAGACAGACCCTCTGTCACCCAAGCTGGCGCAATCACAGCACACTGCAACCTCGAACTCCTCCTGGGTTCAAGTGATCCTCCTGCCTCAGTCTCCTGAGTAGCTGGGAACTACAGGTGTGCACCTGTGTGTGTATATATATGTGTGTGTGTATATATATATATATATATTTTTTTTTTTTTTGAGACAGAGTCTTGCTCTATTGCCCAGGCTAGAATGCAGTGGCATGACCTCTGCTTGCTGTAGCCTCAACCTCCTGGGCTCAAGACATCTTCCTGCCTCAGTCTCCTGAGTAACTGGGACTACAGGTGTGCGCCACCATGCCCAGCTTTCTTGTATTTCTTTTTTTTTTTTTTTTTTTTTTTTGGTTTTGCCATGTTGTCTAGGCTGGTCTCGAACTCCTGCGTTCAAGTGATCCACCCACCTCAGCCTCCCAAAGTGCTGGGACTACAGGCATAAGCCACTGCACCTGGCCATATTTATATTTTTAAATGGTAAAATATACATGACATAAAATGTACTGTTCTCACCATTTTTAAGTACACACCTCTGTGGCACTAAGTACATTCACATTGTTGTGCTTTAATTATTTTTAATATTGTAAAATTAGTTCACATTCCAGATATAAAGTCTTAATGGGTATTCAGTGGAAAGTAAAAAGTACCCCCCTTTCCCTTCTCTGTCCCACTCCTAGAAGTAATTAATGCTATCGGTATCTCTTATGATCCTTCCATAATACACTGGGAAGCTGTCTTACAGAAATGAGCATACTATTGGGTAAGGGAATATAGTCACAGATACAAACCTGTCTGAAGGGGCAAAAAAAGAGGGCAACAACTTGAATGTTCACCAAAGAGAGAACCATTGAATACATGATGGTGCATCCATACCAGAAAATATTGTGCAGTTTTGTTCCGCTGTTAAAAAGAATGGGTTCTGGCCGGGCATGATTGCCCACCCCTGTAATCCCAGCACTTTGGAAGGCTGAGACAGGTGGATCACCAGCTCAGGAGTTCGAGACCAGCCTGGCAAATATAGTTAAACCCCATCTCTACTAAAAATACAAAAAATTAGCTGGGTGTAGTGGTGGGCACCTGTAATCCCAGCCAATCAGGAGAGGCAGGAGAATTGCTTGAACCCGGGAGGCGGAAGTTGCAGTGAGCCAAGATCATGCCATTGCACTCCAGCCCGGGCAACAGAGGGAGACTCCATCTCAAAAAAAAAAAAAAAGAATGGGTTCTATTTATGTATATCGATAAAATTTTAAAAAGCTGAGTGCAGAATGATTTTATAGTATGATTCCATTTTTATAAAAACAAATAATTGTCAATGTCTTCTAGATCACGTTTATCACTTTTATGACCTGTTTTATAAAAAAAAAATTACCACTACGTCTAATATCAGGAGAGTGCAGAAGTCCTGCCACAAGAGGATCTGATGAGAACAGAAGGGGACTGAATCACCTTGGCACCACTCTGCCATTTCCTCTTTCTAAAACCCCAGGGCTGGGAGATTACCTCCTCCCCACCTGCTTCTCCCTGTGAGTTTAAAGGGCTTAAATGTCTTGGTGGGTGGCAGCAAATGGGAGTGATTAGTCGTGTAGTGTGCTGCTCTCTGCCGTAGGGTTCTTTCCTGGAACTCACCAGGACTACCATAGACTGGGTGACACAGCCTTCAGAGCTTCCCAACACCCTCTACCAGATGGAATGGCTGAGACCCCCCCAGCGGAATATAAGCTCCCAGGCCAAAATCATCACACACTTAGGGAGTCCAGGTGAAGGACAACAAACTGAACAACATGTACATTCTAAAGTGAAGTTTTATTAGCCGGGCATGGTGGCTCATGCCTATAATCCCAGAATTTAGAGAGGCCGAGGTGGGTGGATCACTTGAGGACAGGAATTTGAGACCAGCCTGAACAACATGGTGAAACCCTGTCTCCACTAAAAATGCAAAAATTAGCCGGATGTGGTGGCTCACACCTGTAACCCCAGCTACTCGGGAGGCTGAAGCAGGAGAATTGCTCGAACCCGGGAGGCGGAGGTTGCAGTGAGCCGAGATCACACCATTGCACTCCAGCCTGGGCAACAGAGTGAGACTCCGTCTCAAAATAACAACAACAACAATAATAATAATTTTGAGGACAATACTCATTGGGTAGCAAAATCTGAACCAACAAGGGGCTGTTTATATAATAATAGTAGTTATCCCATTCAGGGTGAATATTCATGTTTTGCTTCAGAAGTAAGAATGTGTCTGATTACAGAGTACCATTCCAGACCCCACTGGGGATGTTACCTAACAGGCAGTATTGCATTAGACGGTGGTCCCCAACCTATTTGGCACCAGGGACCAGTTTCTTAGAAGACAGTTTTTCCACGGATGCAGGGGACTGTTTCTGGTTGAAACTGCTCCGCCTCAGATCATCAGGCATTAGTTAGATTCTCACGAGGAGCAGGCAACCTAGATCCCTCGCACACACAATTTACAATAGGGTTGGCGCTCCTATGAGAATCTAATGCGGGGCTGATCTGAGCTCAGGTGATAATGCTTCCTGGCCCGTGGCTCACCTCCTGCTGTTCGGCCGGTTCCTAACAGGCCACCCTAATAGGGTACTGATGTGCAGCCCAGGGGTTAGGACTCCTGTGTTAAAGTATTATTGTATTAACTTTCTAAAATTTGAAATATTCTGAATTCTGAAAAATATGTGTTCCTATGGATTTTTTCTTTTTTTCTTCTTTCTTTTTTTAGACAGAGTCTCGCTCTGTCACTCAGGCTGGAGTGCAATAGCGCAATCTCAGCTCACTGCAACCTTCACCTCCCAAGCTCAAGCAATTCTCCTGCCTCAGCCTCCCGAGTAGCTGGGATTACAAGCGCATGCCACCACGCCCAGCTAATTTTTGTATTTTTTTTTTAGTAGAGACGGGGTTGCACCATATTGACCAGGCTGGTCTCAAACTCCTGACCTCAGGTGATCCACCCGCCTTGGCCTCCCAAGGTGCTGGGATTACAAGCATGAGCCACTGGGCCCGGACCCATGGATTTTCAGTAAATGATTGTGGACCTCTTAGATATGAAAACTGCAGTTAAGGCCGGGCATGTTTGCCCATGCCTGTAAACCCAGAACTTTGGGAGGCCAAGGTGGGCAGATCACTTGAGGTCAGGAGTTCAAGACCAACCTGACCAACATGGTGAAACCCCGTCTCTCCTAAAAATACAAAAATTAGCCTGGCATGGTGGCGCACGCCTGTAATCCCAGCTACTGGGGAGGCTGAGGCAAGAGAATTGCTTGAACCTGGGAGGTGGAGGTTGCAGTGAGCCGAGATTGTGCCATTGCACTCCAGCCTGAGTGACAAGATTGAAGTTCTGTCTCAAAAAAAAAAAAAAAAGAGGAAAAATCAAAAACATAGGCCAGGTGAAGTGGCTCACACCTGTAATTCAAGCACTTTGGGAGGCTGAGACAGGAGGATCACTTGAGGCCAAGAGGTTGAGACTAGCTTAGGCAACATAGCAAGACCCCTGTCTGTAAGAAATAAAATAAATAAATAAAAATTTGCTGGATGTGGTGGTGCATGCCTGTAGTCTTAGCTACTAAGGAGGCTGAGACGGGAGGATGACTTGGGCCCAGGAGTTCGAGGCTGCAGTGAGCTATGATCGTGCCACTAAACTCAAGCCTAGGTGACAGAGTGAGACCCTCTCCCTAAAAAAATAAAAACAGGCTGGGCGCGGTGGCTCACACCTGTAATCCCAGCACTTTGGGAGGCCAAGGCGGGTGGATCACTTGAGGTCAGGAGTTCGAGACCAGCTGGCCAACATGGTGAAACCCTACTTCCACTAAAAATACAAAAATTAGCTGGGCGTGGTGGCACACACCTGTAATCCCAGCTACTCGGGAGGCTGAGGCAAAAGAATCGCTTGAACCTGGAAGGCGGAAGTTGCCGTGAGCTGAGATTGCACCACTGCACTCCAGCCTGGGTGACAGAGCGAGACTGTCTCAAAAAATAAATAAATAAATAAATAAATAGAAAGAAAATAGTAAAAGACTTAAAATATACAATAAGTTTAGATACATTAGTTTATTTTACAAACATTTATATCATACTTACTACAGTGCCAGGCACCGTTCTAGGTACTTTACAAATAGTAGCTGTTTTAATCCTTACGATAACTCTAAAAGGTAGATACTATTGTTATTATTTCCATTTATTAAAGGATCTGAAGCATAGGGAATAAAGCTTGCCTGAGCTCATATTGTTACTAACCTTAGAGCAGGATGGGAAACTACACAGGCTGACTCCAAAGCTTATGCTCTGAACTCCTGTGTTCTGCTGGATTGCACAAACAGGAAATACTCTTTTCATGTACACTCAGAAGATTTACAAAAATAAGCCATGCATTAGGTCACAAAGAAAGACCAAAATTCATTCCACCATTAGATCCACATCAGTGTCACATAGACTATGTTCCCTAACCATTATGCAGTACAACTAAAAATAAATAACAAAAAGAACACTTTGAAAATACCATAAATAACTGCTACACATCTTTTAGAATGGCAAAAATCAGAAAACTGACAATACCAATTGCTGACAAGGAGGTGAAGACACAGGAATGCTCATTCATTGCTGGCGGGAATGTAAAATGATACAGCCACTTCGGTTTTTGTTGTTGTTGTTTTTGAGACAGTCTCGCTCTGTTGCCCAGGCTGGAGTGCAATGGCGCTATCTTGGCTCACTGCAACCTCTGCCTCCTGGGTTCAAGCGATTCTCCTGCCTCAGCCTCCTGAGTAGTTGGGATTACAGGCGCCCACCACCATGCCCGGCTAATTTTTGTATTTTTAGTAGAGACAGGGTTTTGCCATGTTGGTCAGGCTGGTCTTGATCTCCTGACCTCAGGTGATCCGCCAGC